>NC_041392.1:215420254-215434828 GCF_002162155.2 Triticum dicoccoides | reverse complement strand
CCCAGTGCGCCGCCCTATCTCGTGGATGATTCAGGGACCCCCCTGACTTGTCCCCGACGCCAAAAATTCCTATAAATACAAAAACCTCTAGAAAATAACTTAGATCGGGAGTTCCGCCGCCGCAAGCCTCCGTAGCCACCGGAAACCAATCTAGACCCGTTCCGGCACCCTGCCGGAGGGGGGAATCCCTCTCTAGTGGACATCTTATTCATCCCGGCGCTCTCCATGACGGGGAGGGAGTAGTTCACCCTTGGGGTTGAGGGTATGTACCAATAGCTATGTGTTTGATATCTCTCTCTCTCTCTCTCGTGTTCTTGATTTGGCACGATCTTGATGTATCACGAGCTTTGCTATTATAGTTGGATATTATGATGTTTCACCCCCTCTACTCTCTTGTAATGGATTGAGTTTTTCCCTTTGAAGTTCTCTTATCGGATTGAGTCTTTAAGGATTTGAGAACACTTGATGTATGTCTTGCATGTGCTTATCTGTGGTGACAATGGGATATTCACGTGATCCACTTGATGTATGTTTTGGTGATCAACTTGCGAGTTCCGTGACCTCGTGAACTTATGCATAGGGGTTGGCACATGTTTTCGTCTTGACTCTCCGGTAGAAACTTAGGGGCACTCTTTGAAGTTCTTTGTGTTGGTTGAATAGATGAATATGAGATTGTGTGATGCATATCGTATAATTATACCCACAGATACTTGAGGTGACATCGGAGTATCTAGGTGACATTAGGGTTTTGGTTGATTGGTGTCTTAAGGTGTTATTCTAGTACGAAGTCTAGGATAGATTGAACGGAAAGAATTGCTTCATGATATTTTACTACGGTCTCTTGAATAGATTGATCAGAAAGGATAACTTTGAGGTGGTTTCGTACCCTACAATAATCTTTTTGTTTGTTCTCCGCTATTAGTGACTTTGGAGTGACTCTTTGTTGCATGTTGAGGGATAGTTATATGATCCAACTATGTTATTATTGTTGAGAGAACTTGCACTAGTGAAACTATGAACCCTAGGCCTTGTTTCGAAGCATTGCAATACCGTTTTCGCTCACTTTTATCATTAGTTACCTTGCTGTTTTTATATTTTTCAGATTACAAAAACCTATATCTACCATCCATATTGCACTTGTATCACCATCTCTTCGCCGAACTAGTGCACCTATACAATTTACCATTGTATTGGGTGTGTTGGGGACACAAGAGACTCTTTGCTATTTGGTTGCAGGGTTGTTTGAGACAGACCATCTTCATCCTACGCCTCCCACGGATTGATAAATCTTAGGCCAGCCACTTGAGGGAAATTTGCTACTGTCCTACAAACCTCTACACTTGGAGGCCCAACAACGTCTACAAGAAGAAGGTTGTGTAGTAGACATCAGCGCCGCGCGGAGCGAGCGGACATGCATCGGCAGTAGGCACTGGCCATATTGTAGTGCAATATCGTTGAAGCAGGTGGGGAGTCGTTGTTTGAGTTTGACGATCCTCGTTGGGAGGACATTTGACTCGATACCTCGGACAACACCAGCGAGGATGATGATGATGAGGACTACTCGAAGTAGGTTGTAGTTGCACCATAGTTTTTATCTAGTTGCACCGTAGTTTTTATTATGTAGTTGCACTGTAGTTTTTTATGTAGTTGCACCGTAGTTTTATCTATCTATGCTATGAACTATGTAAAATATCTATGTATCATTTTATCTATGCTATCATGAACTATGTATCATTTATTTTATATCTAAACAATATCTATGCAACCTAGTCCAGAGTGTTCGTGCGAGAGCGCGCGCTCTGCATTTTAGCGCGCCTGCTGGAGCTACGTGCGCGCTAAATCTACCGTGGCCGCTTGAGCCATTGCTCCCCGCCGCGCCAAAGCAGGCGATCGGCGTGCTGCAAACTCATTTTTTGCGCGCTGGGCGGCTGTTGGAGATGCTCTTACATAAATTAAATCAAACCATAATAAAACGTAGAAGATTGGATACATATCTCTATTTCTAATGCAGCAGTTGGTAGTCTTCGTTTCGGCTTTTTTCGTCCAACCTTTCACTTTTGTCTAGTTTTTTATCTCCCTCCCACCACCCTTTCTTACTGGTTTATTTTCGCTTGACCTCCCACACAATGAAAAAAATCTAAACGGATAAGAACTTTCCATGTGGGCGCAAGTTATTTAGTAATGTATTTATGTGAAACAATTAATCACGGTCAATCTCTAAAGATCAAATATAAATTAATTAACATTACCATAAATCGCTCAATCACATTTCACATTAGTAATAAATAACAAAGGTGTGTCTACAACTCAGTCGGCTAAGACTTAACGAAGCCTCAGTCGAGTGACATTAGCGTTTTTTGGTACAAGCGGCACGTCTAGATGCTACAAATGGTGATGAAAAATGTTGCAAAGGCATTGCAAGCAACAACAATAAATGCTACAACCATCAATGAAGGATGTTGCAACCGGTGAGATGACGTGCTACAACTGACGAGGGACGACATGCTACAACCAGCAAGACTGATGTTGCAACCGGTAGAAACAATGTTATAAACGATGGCATAAAATGTTGCATGGTCGACTGAGACTTGGTTAAATCTCAGTCGATTGATTTTTAGCAGGCCCTTTATGTCTAATCCTTGATATTTATCTTATGACGATGATTATATGTCTTGGATCTATACTTGTACCCTTGCATGTTATCTAAACCTTGTAGGTACTTGGATGAGCCCAAATCTATGAGATTGCAAGTCACTCACATCTTGAGCAATCTCTACATCACCAAGTTCCTACTATATGGTTTTTCTGTTGTCATTTTGAATACAAGGAAGTATCAACCCACTCAACATATCCTTTGAAAATTTCTATATATATATATATAGATTTTAATTTGGTATTAAGTCTCATGATTGTCATTTTGGATACACAAGTGCTTTTCCTTGCAAGACTAACCCATGTAGGAAGATGAACTCAAACTACAAGTGGTGCTCCCAACTCTTGATGGACTACATCAACCTTGAGCATCCAACACAAGTTTGACTACATGATCAAGATCAACACCATAACCCAAGGTATGATAGTCCATCTTAGAGAAGCTTTGCTCCAAGACATGAGACAGAGCAACTCAACAAGATGTGAACACATCAAAATACTTAAACGAAAAATGGTAACCCCATTTTGAGATTAAACGATGAGTATGACCTACGATCAAGTGCCATCACTTGACTCCTCAGTCAATATACTCTAACATAGGTGACTTTGTCACCAATCCCTTCTAGATGAAGTTCTTTAGTGTTTCTTCATGTTCTTTCATTTATTTCTTGCTATCTTGTAAAAAAAATCTTATGTATGTTTTTCACTGTTACTTTAGTGTCTAATTCATTGCAAAAATTTGAGTTAATTCCTTGAAAATCCTTGTGAGATTCAATTTCCCAAGTGAGCTGAGTTGACAAAACTTTTCCTCTGCATTGAGCTTGGACTCGCCAATCCAAGCCTATCGGCTAGACCGAACTATAAGGATATCTTGTAGACTATTCATCTGTACAATCGACATGGACTAACCCGGTCTAACCGATATGCATCATCCATGACACGGCCAATTCGGTGTCACCGATGGAAACAGATCAGCATTAATTACCGATTTCATTGATGAGAATTTTTTTACCATTGGATTCTGCATATTTAATTTCTTCTCCAACTCCGCTCAATGATTCTTATTCCTCTACTCGCATCATAAACTACATGCTGCTTTGTAGTGTATCTCAAGGACCAAACCTATTTGACTCATGCTCCAGAAGTACCCTTCTTGGAAATTGATGTCAAAGGGGGAGAGAGAGTGATAACCCACAAGTATAGGGGATCGCAACAGTTTTTGAGGGTAGAGTATTCAACCCAAATTTATTGATTCGACACAAGGGGAGCCAAAGAATATTCTCAAGTATTAGCAGCTGAGTTGTCAATTCAACCACACCTGGAAACTTAATATCTGCAGAAAAGTGTTTAGTAGCAAAGTAATATGATAGTGGTGATAACTGTAGCAAAAGGTAACAGTAGTAAAAGTAATGTTTTTGGTATTTTGTAGTGATGATAGCAATAGCAACGGAAAAGTAAATAAGCGAAGAACAATATATGGAAATGTAACACCCTCGATGCGACTATAGCTCCCACGTGTCGAGGCATGACTTAGAGACATAATCGCATTGAAGGCATATGTCGCAAGTTAGGCAATCTTCACAACATCCCAAGTAATATAAATAATAAAGGGGAGA
Source organism: Triticum dicoccoides (assembly GCF_002162155.2). Classification (NCBI taxonomy): domain Eukaryota; kingdom Viridiplantae; phylum Streptophyta; class Magnoliopsida; order Poales; family Poaceae; genus Triticum; species Triticum dicoccoides. The sequence goes on along the minus strand of NC_041392.1, from coordinate 215,430,560 downwards.
TAACATAGTTGGCTTACACTCGCCACGTCAATCAAGTACATAAATAGCATTACATCATCCAAACACTCAAGGCCAGACTACGACGCCAAAATAAAAGATAACCCAACATGCGACATGGTCCCGATCACCCCAACTGGGCACCACTACTGATCATCAGGAAAAGAAACATAGTATCGTTGAGAGTCCTCGTCGAACTCCCACTTGAGCTCAAGCGCGTACCTGGAGCAGAATCATCAGTCCCTGCATCTGGTGTAATAGTAATCTGTCAGCCATAGGGACTCATCAATCTCGCACCCTCGCGATCAAGACTATTTAAGCTTATAGGTAAGGCAAGGTAAAAATATATGTGGAGCTGCAGCAAGCGACTAGCATATATGGTGGCTATCCTGTTCGCAAAAGAGAGCGAGAAGAGAAGGCAAAGCGCAGTCGAATAACTAAAGGGCAATCCTGTGGCAAGCATTACTCCAACACCATGTTCACTTCCCGGACTCCGCCGAGAAGAGACCATCATGGTAACTCACACTGTTGATTCATTTTAATTAAGTTAAGGTTCAAGTTATCTACAACCGGACATTAGCAAATTCCCATCTGCCCATAACCGCGGGCACGGCTTTCAAAAGTTCAAATACCTGCAGGGGAGTCCCAACTTAGCCCATGACAAGCTCTCACGGTCAACGAAGGAATAGACCTCCTCCCGAGACGTTCCGATCAGACTCGGTATCTCAGTTCTTCAAGACACTTCGACAGGTTAAAACTAATCCAGCAACACCGCCCGAATGTGCCAACAAATCCCGATAGGAGCTGCATATATCTCGTTCTCAGGGCACACTCAGATGAGCTCTCCATACAACTAAAACCAAACCTCGAGTTTCCCCGAGGGGGCGCTGCACAGGACTCTAGTTCGGACCAACACTCAGAGGAGCACTGGCCCGGGGGGGCTAAAATACGATGACCCTCGGGCTCCGGAAACCCAAGGGAAAAGAGGCTAGGTGGAAAATGGTAAAACCAAGGTTGGGCATTGCTGGAAAAGCTTTAATCAAGGCGAACTATCAAGGGGTTCCCATTATAACCCAACCGCGTAAGGAACACAAAAATCCGGGAACATAACACCGATATGACGGAAACTAGGGCAGCAAGAGTGGAACAAAACACTATGGCGAGAGGCCGAGCCTTCCACCCTTTACCAAGTATACAGATGGATAATATAATGATATCCCAACAAGTAAATAATGTTCCAACAAGGAACGGTCTCCAATCTTCACCTGCAACTAGCAACGCTATAAGAGGGGCTGAGCAAAGCGGTAACATAGCCAATCAACGGTTTGCTAGGACATGGTGGGTTAGAGGTTTGACATGGCAATTTGGGAGCCTTGAAAGTATGTGGTAGGCATCGTAGCATTGGCATAGCAAAAGAGCGAGCATCTAGCATAGCAAAGATAGTAGTGATTTCGAGGATATGATCATCTTGCCTACAAAGTTGTCAGAGTTGCCTGGATCCTTGAAAACAAACTCAACGGGCTCCTCGTTAGCAAACTCGTCTCTCGGCTCTACCCAAACAAGACAAGCAAGCAAACAGAACACAATCAACCACGTGCAAAGCTCAAACAATATGATGCAAAGATGGTATGCTATGCGGGATGCGATGCGGGATGCATATGCAAGATGTGACAGGGAATGCATGAACCTGGCCTCAACATGGAAATCCAAGTGTGCCACTGGAAATATGAGATGAAATCGCTTGAAAACGATATAAAGAACGCCGGAATCGGAGTTACGGTTTGGGAATGCCAAGCAATTCAAATATGACCACGTTCTGCGATTTACAGCAAGTAGCCATCTAAATGCAACAAGATGAACATGCTATAGCACCCAAACATGGCATAAAAATACATGGCAGGGATGCATTCATGATTCTTAACAAAAGGCTAGCACTGAGCTACGGCCAATTCATCCATTAACAGGTTCAAACAAGCATGGCAAAAATGCATATGACAAACAGATCTCAGACTTTGTGAAATTAGCACTTGTCTGGAATTTCAGATCAGGTAGCACTCTTCGGAGCAACAAAACTATCTGCTACAGGACCTGAACATTGCAAATTAAAGCATGGCATGGAGCTACTCAAAGAGCTTAACAAAAGTCCCTTAGTGACCTTGAGCCAAAAGGGAACAGAAAATACATTTGCAAGCATGTGAACATAGCAAAAACATAATCAGTTTTCAGACTCAGTGAAAACTGGCACATGCTGAAACAGAACTCAAGTAGGCATGTTTACGAGCTCGATGCACTCACTATGGTGCAAGTCATGATAATCTAAGCATACATATTTCAAGAACACACAAAATTCAAGCTAGACATGGCAAGAACAATAGCATAACATGCACGGATCAACTACAACATCATCGGCAAAATTGCAAACAAGTTGACAATCTGCCCAGATTCACAAAGTAGCAAAAGTAGAGCTCGATTGACTCAAGCTAGGGTGCTCTATAATTTCAAACAAAGACATGGATGGATAGAGCACTACAAGATTAACAACACATCCTTACTGATCATCTTCAAAATAGGCACGGATCACTAGGAAACAACATGAACATATGGCCATATGAGATAAACAGCTCAAGGACTTAGTGGAAATGCTAAGTCCCTGAAATCATCATTACTAAGTGCCTCATTTGGCAAGCTTGTGCTAGTCATCACACACATCACAAAAATACATGGGTTGCACCTCTGGAAAGATGGCAAAACCCTTAAAAAATATATGTAGAACTCATGGGCATACCATGCACACAATAATCATGGCAAAAAAGACAAATACCTAAATGGAGCAGCAGATCTGACAATTATCTCAAGGAGCACTCTTCTAACAGCATTTCGGGCATCAAGATGAACTCAAATGAAAATGATGCAATGAGATGAAATGATGTACTCTCTGAGGCGAACATTTTGATATGCTATATGCCCAAAACGGAGCTACAGATGCAAAGATACGGCACGATGAATAGGGCAATATGAGCTAGGGTTTTGGGAGAAAGTCAACTGTGCAAGTTTTAGATCTGGATCCGCACGCGGTTCGAGGTCTCGCCGGAGATTACTGTTCGCCGGAGGGCTCGGGTCGGCACCGGACTTGCCGGGGGGCACGGACGCCGAGGAGGAAGGAGGAGGCCGGGGCGGAGACGGCGGTGGTCAGGCGCGGCGAGGGGCGGCCCGGTGGCGGTGCGGCGACCGGCGGGCGTCAACGGCGACCGGATGCGGCGGCTCACCGGCGTCGAGGCGGAGGAAGGCGGCGGCGCGGCGTACGGTGGCTCGGGGAGGGCCCCGCGCGGGCTAAGCAGGCCGGCGGCGGCGATGTGGGCAAGCCCGCCACATGGTGCGACGGGAGTGGGCGACGGCGATGTCCGGCGCGCGGACGGACGTGTCCGGCGCGCAGATGAGGAGCGGGGCTAGGTTTAGGGTGGTTTGGATCCGGAATTTTGGGGAGGGGATATTTGTAGAGGTAGGAGGAGCTAGGAAGCTCCAAATAAGGTGCGGTTTTCGGCCACGTGATCGTGATCGAACGCTCTAGATGATGGAGCAGGTTTTGGTGGGTTTTGGGCCAAATTGGAGGGGTGTTGGGCTGCAACACACACGAGGCCTTTTCGTCCCTCGGTTAACCGTTGGAGTATCAAACGAAGTCCAAATGATACGAAACTTGACAAGCGGTCTACCGGTAGTAAAACAAGGCCGCTTGGCAAGTCTCGGTCCAATCCGGAAATGTTTAATCCCCACACACGAAAGAAAGGTAGAAATGACCACCAGAGGAGAACGGAGCGCATGAATGCAAAACGGACAACGGGGAAAATGCTCGAATGCATGAGATGAACACGTATGCAAATGCAATGCACATGATGACATGATATGAGATGCATGACAACGAAAACAACACACGGAGACAAAAACCCGAACCCGAGAAAATTAGATAACTTAAGGCCGGAAATGGCAAGAGTTGGAGTACAAATTGGGTAAATCATATCCGGGGTGTTACAACACTCCACCACTATGAAAGGATCTCGTCCTGAGATCTAGGACTGAAAGAACACCGGGTACTTAGAACGGAGGTGATCCTCGCGTTCCCAGGTAGCTTCACGGTCGGAATGGTGTGACCACTTGACTTTGAGGAATTTGATTGACTTGTTGCGAGTCTTGTGTTCAGTCTCTTCGAGAATAGCAATGGGGTGCTCATGATAGGAGAGATCTTCTTGGAGCTCAATGTCCTCGAAGTTGACAGTGCGGTCAGGAGTCTTGAAGCACTTTCGGAGATGAGAGACATGGAACACATCATGAACATTTGCAAAGTTTGAAGGAAGCTCGAGTTGATAGGCGAGATCGCCTCTCTTGCTAACAATCTTGAAAGGTCCCACGTATCTAGGGGCAAGCTTCCCTTTGATACTGAAGAGACAAGTACCTTTCATAGGAGAGACGCGGAGGTAAACATGATCTGCGATCTCGAAAGCCAAATCAGGGTGCTTACTGTCATAGTAGCTCTTCTGGCGGGATTGGGCTGCTTTGAGGTTATCTTGAATGACTTTGCACATTTCCTCTGCCTCTGTGATTAAGTCATTACCCAAAAGCTGACGTTCACCGGTTTCAGACCAGTTGAGAGGGGTATGGCACTTCCTGCCATACAGAATTTCAAATGGGGCCTTGCCCAAACTTTCTTGAAAACTGTTGTTGTAGGAGAATTCAGCATATGGAAGACAATCCTCCCACTTCATGCCGAAGGAGATCACACAAGCCCTGAGCATATCTTCAAGAATCTAGTTGACATGCTCGACTTGACCGCTAGTTTGAGGATGGAAAGCTGTGCTGAAGCAGATGTTGGTGCCCATGGCCTTCTGAAAAGAATCCCAAAACTTGGAGGTAAAGATGCTGCCACGGTCTGAAGAGATCACTTGTGGGATACCGTGCAGAGAGACAATCCGAGAGGTATAGAGTTCCGCCAATTGAGCTGCAGTGATCGACTCTTTGATAGGCAGAAAGTGAGCCACTTTAGTGAGTTTGTCGATGACAACGAATATAGCATCATTGCCCCGTTTGGACTTTGGAAACCCAGTCACGAAGTCCATTTCAATGTGGTCAAACTTCCATTCTGGAATGGCAAGAGGTTGGAGGAGACCAGCTGGCCTTTGGTGTTCTGCCTTCACTCTTCTGCAGACATCACATTCATTCACGAATTGAGCAATCTCGCGCTTCATTCGAGTCCACCAATAAGCCTGCTTGAGGTCCTGATACATCTTCGTGCTCCCAGGGTGGATGGAGAGGAGAGAATTGTGAGCCTCGTTCATGATCACTTTATGAAGTTCACCTTTGGGCACAACAATACGATCCTCGAAGAAGAGAGTATCCTTTTCATCAAGGCGGTAGCACTTGTACTTGGGTTGGCTCTTGGCAATCCCAATCTTCACCTTTTTCACCATAGCATCAAGAAGCTGAGCTTGGCGAATCTAGTCTTCCAAGGTAGGAGAGACTTGAAGGTTGGCGAGGAAACCTTGGGGAACAACTTGCAGATTAAGTTTGCGGAAAGCTTCACAATGCTCGGGTTGATAAGGCTTGAGAATCAGACTGTTGCAATAAGCCTTTCTGCTCAATGCGTCAGCAATCACATTGGCCTTGCCTGGAGTATACTCGATACTCGGATTATACTCTTGAATCATTTCGACCCATCGAGTCTGCCTGAGGTTGAGACTAGGTTGAGTGAAGATGTACTTGAGACTCTTGTGGTCAGTGAAGATGTCCACTTTTCTTCCCAATAAGAGATGTCTCCAAATCAAAAGAGCATGCACAACTGCCGCCAACTCAAGATCATGAGTGGGGTAGTTCTTCTCGTTGGGCTTCAACTGGCGAGAGGTATAAGCAACAACTTTCTTCTCTTGCATCAACACTGCGCCAAGACCTTGGAGAGAGGCATCACAAAAGACCTCGTACGGCTTGGATTCATCAGGCGGAGTCAGAACTGGAGCAGTGATCAATTTCTCTTTCAAAGTGTTGAAAGCAATGTCACACTCCGGAGACCAAACGTACTTGACGTGCTTCTGGAGAAGATTTGAGAGAGGCTTCGCGATCTTAGAAAAGTTTTTAACGAATCTTCGACAATAGCTTGCGAGACCGAGGAAGCTACGGAGTTGCTTCGCGTTCTGAGGAGGTTCCCAATTCACAATTGTAGACACCTTCTCAGGATTCACCGCAATGCCCTTGGCAGAGATGATATGACCAAGATAAAGAACCTCATCGAGCCAAAATTCGCACTTGGAGAACTTGGCGTAGAACTGGTGTTCCCTCAGCTTATCGAGTACCAAATGCAAGTGCTTGGCATGATCTTCCTTGTTCTTCGAGAAAACCAGTATGTCATCGAGATAGACCAAAACGAAGTCATTGGTGTAGGCGTTGAAGATGAAGTTCATCATACGAGAGAAAGTTGGAGGAGCGTTGACGAGGCCAAAAGACATGAAAGTGTATTCATATGAACCATAGCTTGTCCTGAAAGCCGTCTTGGGAATATCTTTCTCACGGATTCGAATCTGATGATAACCCATACGGAGATCAAGCTTGGAGAATACTTGGGCACCTTTGAGTTGTTCGAACAGCTCATTGATGTTGGGAAGTGGGTATTTGTTCTTGATGGTCTTCTTGTTCAATGGACGGTAATCAACACAAAGTCGGTCCGTTCCATCCTTCTTCTTCACAAAAAGAACACCACAACCCCACGGAGAAGAACTAGGCCGGATGAGACCCATTCTCTCTTGAATATCGAGTTGCTTCTTCAGCTCCTTCAACTCTTCAGGTCCAAGCTTGTAAGGACGCTTGCACACAGGTTCTGTACCGGGCTCAAGATCAATGACGAATTCAACTGGCCGGTGCGGAGGCATTCCTGGAAGCTCTTCTGGAAAGACGTCTTGATATTCACAAACGACTGGAATTTGCGAGATAGCATCCAGTTCACCCTTCTCATTGAGAGAAAACAGACGGATGGTATCATCACGAGCGGCAAAGACAATTACATCCTCAGACAAATGAGTCAATAGAATCTGCCTGACAGCATAATCAAGATGCGCCTTGTGCTTAGAAAGCCAATCCATCCCGATAATAAGATCAATATCCGAGTTACCAAGAACTACCGGAGAAGAGAGAGACTTGTAATCGCCCAATGTGATAGTAACATCCGGGGCCATAGCGCTTGCATTCATGAATTTACCCAGAGAAACAACAGATAACTGTCTAGGAAAATCTTGTAAAGTCAACTCATGCTTAGAAACAAATGGTCTCGAGATGAAACAATGCGATGCACCGGTGTCAAAAACAACTTTGGCAGGAATATCGTTAACAGGAAGGTTACCCATAATGACGTCTGACGAGTCCTCTGCCTGAGCTGCATTCATCAAGTTGACCTTGGCGGACTTGGTGTTATGCTTGATGATAGCTGTACTTGCCGATCTGACAGGAGGAGGAGGAGGAAGATCCACTGCCACCTTTGCTCTTCTACTGATACGGCTGACGGAACGGAGGAGGAGGAAGCCAATACTTCTGCTGCTTGGCCACTTGAGTAGAGGAAGAAGGTGTAGCATCTCTGACTCGCTTCTTGGAAGCATCACACCTCAGTTGAGCGGCCTCTTGCTTCAATGCCATGTTGTACAACTCATCGTACCTCAAGGGCTCAAAGAGAACAAGAGCTAGCTGAATTTCTTCTTTGAGACCAACTTTGAACTGGTATATCATGCTCTTCTCATCAGGTACGTCCTGCTTGGCAAAGCGGGCGAGCTTCTGAAACAACTTGTTGTAGTCATAGACAGACAAAGAGCCTTGCTTCATGTTGAGGAATTCCTCACGCTTGCTTTCAACCACGCTCTGAGGGATATGGTGAGCTCTGAAATCTTGATGGAATTCATCCCAAGTAATTGCACGTCCACCTCTGGAGTCCTTGTACTGCTGAAACCATTCTGCAGCTTGATCTTTGAGTTGGAAGGAAGCGAACTTGATGAAGTCCTCAGGCCTGACGTTACTGCACTCGAAATGCTTGCACAGATCCATGAGCCAATCGTCAGCATCGGTTGCCTCAACACAATTGCTGAAATTCTTTGACCCGATAGCAAGGAACTGGTTGAGTGTAGCGAAGTGATTCTGATTGTTGCCTTGATTCCCTTGGTTGCCTTGATTGCGCTCTTGGAGAATTTGCATGATCAACTATGTGTTTGCATTGGTTGCGGCCATCACAGCTTGCCATGTCTCCGGAGGAGGTGGAGGTGGTGGTGGATCTTGATTCTAATTCTGATTGGTGCTCTTAGCGGGAGCCATCCTGAAGAGGTTGACCACCGTTAGCACATAGACAGATAAATTGAAGCTGAATCCAACGGAATGAAAATTGCAACATATAGTCTTCACATCCGAACAAAATGAACGAATGCATTCCTCTTGAAATGGTCACATATCCATAAATTGAGAAGCTACTTAGAATTTAGGTAGAGAAATAAATCAACAAGGTACAGATCAAGAACGAATAATTGGTAAGAAATCCCAATCTCAAACCAACTATCCGTGGAAGAAGAACTAGAGCTACTAGAATTCTCACCTATGAAACTCCCGAACCTTTCCGGTTATGCAATCAGGTGTTGGGGATACAGGGGAAGCATAATATCTCACCCAAATCTAGAAAATCCTACATCCAGCTATATCCATCCTTCAACACATAACCGAGAAAAACTTCGGAAACCATCTACCTCAACCTTCGAAAAGCATCCGTTATACAAGTTATGGCGATACTCCCGAACTCCCGCCCCAGTACTGGGTGGCGTCGAGGTTATCTCACCAACGAACTGCATAAAAGAGATTTTCGATGTCAGTGTACTAAACTCAGGTATTCCAGAACTGCAATGATAAAATTATGACGACAACACCTCAGAGCTCAACTCCCCGGGACACTTCCACAAAACCCCTGACAGGAGGCACCAAGACAATGTTCTCGTCATAAAACCATCGGAATGATTCCAAGATACCCGCGTGATCCTAAATTTTTTTGTGAAATTTGAGAAGAGAAGAGTCAAAACTCTACGTCAGGATGCCTTACCAGAGCGATGAGGAGACTGGGGAGTAAAAAGAATTCCTAAACTCTCTGATATATAATTCCTAAATGACTCAAAACATTTTTCTAGACACAACTCGGCCGCTAAAACGATCAAGCATTGGGGTTCCTAAGGTCGGGGAAGGCTCTGATTACCAACTTGTAACACCCTCGATGCGACTATAGCTCCCACGTGTCGAGGCACGACTTAGAGACATAATCGCATTGAAGGCATATGTCGCAAGTTAGGCAATCTTCACAACATCCCAAGTAATATAAATAATAAAGGGGAGATAACATAGTTGGCTTACACTCGCCACGTCAATCAAGTACATAAATAGAATTACATCATCCAGACACTCAAGGCCCGACTACGGCGCCAAAATAAAAGATAACCCAACATGCGACATGGTCCCGATCACCCCAACTAGGCACCACTACTGATCATCAGGAAAAGAAACATAGTATAGTTGAGAGTCCTCGTCAAACTCCCACTTGAGCTCAAGCGCGTCACCTGGAGCGGAATCATCAGGCCCTGCATCTGGTGTAATAGTAATCTGTGAGCCATAGGGACTCAGCAATCTCGCACCCTCACGATCAAGACTATTTAAGCTTATAGGTAAGGCAAGGTAAAAATATATGTGGAGCTGCAGCAAGCGACTAGCATATATGGTGGCTATCCTGTTCGTAAAGAGAGCAAGAAGAGAAGGCAAAGCACGGTCGAATAACTAAAGGGCAATCCTGCGGCAAGCATTACTCCAACACCGTGTTCACTTCCCGGACTCCGCCGAGAAGAGACCATCATGGTAACTCACACTGTTGATTCATTTTAATTAAGTTAAGGTTCAAGTTATCTACAACCAGACATTAACAAATTCCCATCTGCCCATAACCGCGGGCACAGCTTTCGAAAGTTCAAATCCCTGCAGGGGAGTCCCAACTTAGCCCATGACAAGCTCTCACGGTCAACGAAGGAATAGACCTCCTCCCGAGACGTTCCGATCAGACTCGGTATCTCGGTTCTTCAAGACACTTCGACGGGTTAAAACTAATCCAGCAACACCGCCCGAATGTGCCGACAAATCCCGATAGGAGCTGCACATATCTCGTTCTCAGGGCACACTCGTATGAGCTCTCCATACAACTAAAACCAAACCTCGAGTTTCCCCGAGGGGGCGCTGCACATGACTCTAGTTCGGACCAACACTTAGAGGA
>NC_041392.1:215417586-215419954 GCF_002162155.2 Triticum dicoccoides | reverse complement strand
TGACCCTCGGGCTCCGGAAACCCAAGGGAAAAGAGGCTAGGTGGCAAATGGTAAAACCAAGGTTGGGCATTGCTAGGAAAGCTTTAATCAAGGTGAACTATCAAGGGGTTCCCATTATAACCCAACCGCGTAAGGAACGCAAAATCCGGGAACATAACACCGATATGACGGAAACTAGGGTGGCAAGAGTGGAACAAAACACTATGGCGAGAGGCCGAGCCTTTCACCCTTTACCAAGTATATAGATGCATTAAGATAACAAGATAATATAATGATATCCCAACAAGTAAATAATGTTCCAACAAGGAACGGTCTCCAATCTTCACCTGCAACTAGCAACGCTATAAGAGGGGCTGAGCAAAGCGGTAACATAGCCAATCAATGGTTTGCTAGGACATGGTGGGTTAGAGGTTTGACATGGCAATTTGGGAGGCTTGAAAGCAAGTGGTAGGCATCATAGAATTGGCATAGCAAAAGAGCGAGCATCTAGCATAGCAAAGATAGTAGTGATTTCGAGGGTATGATCATCTTGCCTGCAAAGTTGTCAGAGTTGCCTGGATCCTCGAAAACAAACTCAACGGGCTCCTCGTTAGTGAACTCGTCTCCCGGCTCTACCCAAACAAGACAAACAAGCAAACAGAACACAATCAACCACGTGCAAAGCTCAAACAATATGATGCAAAGATGGTATGCTATGCGGGATGCATATGCAAGATGTGACAGGGAATGCATGAACCTGGCCTCAACTTGGAAATCCAAGTGTTGCACTGGAAAGATGAGATGAAATCGCTTGAAAACGATATAAAGAATGCTGGAATCGGAGTTATGGTTTGGGAATGGCAAGCAATTCAAATATGACCATGTTCTGCGATTTACAGCAAGTAACCATCTAAATGTAACAAGATGAACATGCTACAGCACCCAAACATGGCATAAAAATACATGGCAGGGATGCATTCATGATTCTTAACAAAAGTCTAGCACCGAGCTACGGCCAATTCATCCATTAATAGGTTCAAACAAGCATGGCAAAAATGCATATGACAAACAGATCTCAGACTTTGTGAAATTAACACTTGTCTGGAATTTCAGATCAGGTAGCACTCTTCGGAGCAACAAAACTATGTGCTACAGGACCTGAACATTGCAAAGTAAAGCATGGCATGGAGCTACTCAAAGAGATTAACAAAAGTCCCTTAGTGACCTTGAGCCAAAAAGGATCAGAAAATACATTTGCAAGCATGTGAACATGGCAAAAACATAATCAGATCACAGACTTAGTGAAAACTGGAACATGCTGAAAACAGATATCAAGTAGGCATGTTTACGAGCTCGATGCACTCACTACGGAGCAATTCATGGCAAACTAAGGCTACACCCATCAAGAATACACAAAATGCAAGCTAGACATGGCAAGAACAATAGCATAGCATGCACGGATCAACTACAACATCCCCGACAAAATCGCTAACAAGTAGACAATCTGTCCAGATTCACGAAATAGAAAAAGTAGAGCTCGATTGACTCAAGATAGGGTGCTCCATAATTGCAAACAAAGACATGGATGGATAGAGCACTACAAGATTAACAAAACATCCTTACTGATCATCCTCAAAAGAGGCACGGATCACTAGGAAACAACATGAACATATGGCCATATGAGATAAACAGCTCAAGGACTTAGTGGAAATGCTAAGTCCCTGAAATCATCATTACCAAGTGCCTCACTTGGAAAGCTTGTGCTAGTCACCACACACATCACAAAAATACATGGGTTGCACCTCTGGAAAGATGGCAAAACCCTTAACAAAACATATGTAGAACTCATGGGCATATCATGCACACAATAATCATGGCAAAAAAGACAAATACCTAAATGGAGCAGCAGATCTGACAATTATCTCAAGTAGCACTCTTCTAACAGCATTTCAGGCATCAAGATGAACTCAAATGAAAATGATGCAATGAGATGAAATGATGTACTCTCTGAGGCGAACATTTTGATATGCTATGCCCAAAACGGAGCTACGGATGCAAAGATACGGCACGATGAACAGGGCAACATGAGCTAGGGTTTTAGGAGAAAGTCAACCATGCAAGTTTTAGATATGGATCCGCACGCGGTTCGAGGTCTCGCCGGAGATCACTGTTCGCCGGAGGGCTCGGATCAGCGCCGGACTTGCGGGGGCGGCACGGACGGTGAGGAGGGAGGAGGAGGCCGGGGCGGAGAAGGCGGTGGTCGGGCGCGGCGAGGGGCGGCCAGGTGGCGGTGCGGCGACCGGCGGGCGTCGACGGCGACCGGATGCGGCGGCTTGCCGGCGTCGAGGCGGAGGAAGGCGGCGGCGCGGCGTACGGTGGCGCAGGGGCC
>NC_041392.1:215355438-215416594 GCF_002162155.2 Triticum dicoccoides | reverse complement strand
CGGGTCGCCCGCGGCAGTGGAGAGGCGCGGCCGGGCCGAGGAGGGCCCCGCGCGGGCTAAGCGGGTCGGCGGCGGTGATGTGGGCACGCCCGCCACGTGGCGCGACGGGAGTGGGCGGCGGCGATGTCTGGCGCGCGAACGGACGTGTCCGGCGCACAAATGAGAGCGGGGCTAGGTTTAGGGTGGTTTGGATCTGAAATTTCGGGGAGGGGATATTTATAGAGGTAGGAGGAGCTAGGAAGCTCCAAATGAGGTGCGGTTTTCGGCCACGCGATCGTGATCGAACGCTCTAGATGATGGAGCAGGTTTTGGTGGGTTTTGGGCCAAATTGGAGGGGTGTTGGGCTGCAACACACACGAGGCCTTTTCGTCCCTCGGTTAACCGTTGGAGTATCAAACGAAGTCCAAATGATATGAAACTTGACAGGCGGTCTACCGGTAGTAAACCAAGGCCGCTTGGCAAGTCTCGGTCCAATCTGGAAATGTTTAATCCCCACACACGAAAAAAAGGTAGAAATGACCACCAGAGGAGAACGGAGCGCCGGAATGCAAAACAGACAACGGGGAAAATGCTTGAATGCATGAGATGAACACGTATGCAAATGCAATGCACATGATGACATGATATGAGATGCATGACAACGAAAACAACACACGGAGACAAAAACCCGAACCCGAGAAAATAAGATAACTTAAGGCCGGAAACGACAAGAGTTGGAGTACAAATTGGGTAAATCATATCCGGGGTGTTACAGGAAAGCTCGTAGGAAATGGATCGGTGATAGAGAATTATGCTGGATGCGGTTCATCATGTAACAGTCATAACCTAGGGTGACACAAAACTAGCTCCAGTTCATTGATATAATGTAGGCATGTATTCCGAACATAGTCATACGTGCTTATGGAAAAGAACTTGCATGACATCTTTTGTCCTACCCTCCCGTGGCAGCGGGGTCCTTACGGAAACTAAGGGATATTAAGGCCTGCTTTTGATAGAGAACCGGAACAAAGCATTAACACATGGTGAATACATGAACTCCTAAAACTACGGTCATCACCGGTAAGTATCCCGATTGTTGTCACTCCGGGGTTAACAGATCATAACACATAATATGTGACTATAGACTTGCAAGATAGGATCAAGAACACTCATATATTGATGAAAACATAATAGGTTCAGATCTGAAATCATGGCACTCGGGCCCTAGTGACAAGCATTAAGCGTAGCAAAGTCATAGCAACATCAATCTCAGAACATAGTGGACACTAGGGATCAAACCCTAACAAAACTAACTCGATTACATGATAGATCCCATCCAACCCATCACCGTCCAGCAAGCCTATGATGGAATTACTAACGCACGGCGGTGAGCATCATGAAATTGGTGATGGAGGATGGTTGATGATGACGATGGCGACGGATTCCCCTCTCCGGAGCCCCGAACGGACTCCAGATCAGCCCTCCCGAGAGGTTTTAGGGCTTGGCGGCGGCTCTGTATCGTAAAATGCGATGATTACTTCTCTCTGATTTTTTTCTCATCGAAACTCAATATATGGAGGTGGAGTTGGAGTCGGAGAGGCAACAGGGGGCCCACGAGGTAGGGGGCGCGCCCTAGGGGGGCAGGCGCGCCCCCACCCTCGTGGCAAGGTGGTGGGCTCCCTGGCCTTCATCTTTGGCAGGTATTTTTCTTATTTTCTGAAAAGTGTCTCCGTGAAGTTTTAGGTCATTCCAAGAACGTTTGCTCCTGCACATAAATAACACCATGGTAGTTCTGCTGAAAACAGCGTCAGTCCGGGTTAGTTCCATTCAAATCATGCAAGTTAGAGTCCAAAACGAGGGCAAAAGTGTCTGGAAAAGTAGATACGTTGGAGACGTATCAACTCCCCAAGCTTAAACCTTTGCTTGTCCTCAAGCAATTCAGTTGACAAACTGAAAGTGATAAAGAAAAACTTTTACAAACTCTGTTTGCTCTTGTTGTTGTAAATATGTAAAGCCAGCATTCAAGTTTTCAGCAAAGATTATAACTAACCACATTTGCAATAACACATAGGTCTCAAGTTTACTCATATCAATATCATAATCAACTAGCGAGCCATAATAATAAAACTCGGATGACAACACTTTCTGAAAACAGTCATAATATGATATAACAAGGTGGTATCTCACTAGCCCTTTCTGAGATCGCAAAACATAAATGTAGAGCACCTTTAAAGACCAAGGACTGACTAGACATTGTAATTCATGGTAAAAGAGATCCATCAAATCATACTCAATGTAAACTAACAATAATGAATGCAAATGACAACAGTGCCCTCCAACTGGTGCTTTTTAATAAGAGGATGATGACTCAACATAAAAGTAAATAGATAGGCCCTTCGCAGAGGGAAGCAGGGATTTGTAGAGGTGCCAGAGCTCGGTTTTGAAATAGAGGTGAATAATATTTTGAGCGATATACTTTCATTGTCAACATAACAACCAAGAGATGGCGATATCTTCCATGCTACACACATTACAGGCGGTTCCTAAACAGAATGGTAAAGTTTATGCTCCCCCTTCCAGCACAAGCATCAATCCATGGCTTGCTCGAAACAACGAGTGCCTCAAACTAACAAGAGTCCCAGGGGGAGTTTTGTTTGCAATTATTTTGATTTAGTTTGCATAAAGCATGGGACTGGGCATCCCGGTGACCAGCCATTTATCTCGTGAGTGAGGAGCGGAATCCACTCCTCTTGAGAATAACCCGCCTAACATGGAAGATACGGACATCCCTAGTTGATACATGAGCTATTCGAGCATACAAAACAGGATATTTATTCGAAGGTTTAGAGTTTGGCACATACAAATTTACTTGGAACGGCAGGTAGATACCGTATATAGGTAGGTATGGTGGACTCATGTGGAATAACTTTGGGGTTTAAGGAGTTTGGATTCACAAGCAGTATTCCCGCTTAGTACAGGTGAAGGCTAGCAAAAGACTGGGAAGCGACCAGCTAGAGAGCGACAACAGTCATGAACATGCATTAAAATTAATCAACATCGAATGCAAGCATGAGTAGGATATAATCCACCATGAACATAAATATCGTGAAGGCTATGTTGATTTTGTTTCAACTACATGCGTGAACATGTGCCAAGTCAAGTCACTTAAATCATTCAGAGGAGGATACCGCCCTATCATACCACATCAGAACCATTTTAATAGCGTGTTGGCACGCAAGGTAAACCATTATAACTCATAGCTAATCAAGCATGGCACAAGAAACTATGATCTCTAGTTGTCATTGCAAACATGTTTATTCATAATAGGCCGAATCAAGAACGATGAACTAATCATATTTACAAAAACAAAAGAGGTCAAGTTCATACTAGCTTTTCTCATCTCAGCCAGTCCATCATATATCATCATAATTGCCCTTCACTTGCACGACCGAATGATGTGAATAATAATAATAGTGCACGTGCATTGGACTAAGCTGGAATCTGCAGGCATTCAATAAACAGGAGAAGACAAGGCAATATGGGCTCTTTTGTCAGATCAACAATAATGCATATAAGAGGTTCTTTAACAATTTAATCATGGTCTTCTCCTATCGACCCCCAAAGAAAAGAAAAGAAATAAAATTATTTACATGGGAAAGCTCCCAACAAGCAAAAGAAGAACATGAAATCTTTTTGGGTTTTCTTTTTAATTACTACTACAAGCATGGAAAGTAAACTAATTAAAAGCTACAACTATTTTTTTGGTTTTTCTTAAGGTTTATTAAACACACAAGAAGAAAGCATAAAAAGGAAAATAAACTAGCATGGATGATACAATGAAAAAGTATGAGCACCGACATCTAGCAATGAGCGTGTGAGCATAAATGTAATGTCGGTGAGAAATACATACTCCCCTATGCTTAGGCTTTTGGCCTAAGTTGGTCTATGGCCACGGCTGGCCTGGCTGATATCCATAATAGTAGCTGGGGTCGTACTGTGATACAGCAGCTATCGCCTGCTGAGCTGCAGCGTGGCGACGAGCAGCCTCCTCTCTCCTCTCGTACTCATCTGCCTCCTCTCTGGTAATAGTATATCCTCCTCTTGCCTGATAATCAAAGAAAGCAGGAGCAGGGAGAGTAATACGGACAACACGATGTCTGTCAAAGATTAGTCGATACTGGAGAGGCGATTCATTCCTCTCGACAAACTGGTGGTGAACCATAGCATTAAAATCTAGATAGGCAGGAGGTAATTCAATATCATCTTCGCGCACATCTATACCAAGAAAATTAGCTATGCGGGTTGCATAAATCCCACCAAAGAAATCTCCATTACGTCTATTAAGATGCAACCTACGTGCAACAATGGCTCCCAAATTATATGATTTGTCTCCTAACACAGCACTCCTAAGAATACTAAGATCGGGGACACACATGTGACATGCCTCATCTTTACCATTTATGCATCTACCTATGAAGAGAGCAAAATAATGTATAGCAGGAAAGTGAATGCTCCCTATGGTAGCTTGTGTAATGTCTCTAGATTCTCCCAAAGTTATATTAGCAAGAAAATCTCTAAATTCAGATTTACGAGGATCCCTTATACTACCCCATTGTGGAAATTTGTATGCAGTGGTAAAATCCTCTAAGTCCATGGTATAATATTTATCATAAAGATCAAAAAGGACAGTTGGAGAATTATGTGAAGTTGAAAATTCAAACATCCTCACAAAGGAGCTAGTGAGCTCATGATACTGACTGCACTTCTCTTCCTCGAAGCTCACGAGATCAGCGTTACGCAAATATGCGTTGAATTCTTCTTTTATTCCTGCTTGATCCATAAAATTTTCAGAAGGCCACTCACAAGGACGCACTGGAGCGTCTCTTGGTGGCTCTTCGTCAGCATCACACATTGCAAGCCTGGGTCCTTGCTTCTTTGAAGAACCACCTTGGAACATTTTCCTAAGCATTTTTCTTCCTCTGAAAAATTCTGAAAATTTTTAGTAACTTCAAAATAAAAGTAAACCAAACTCAATAATATTGATAGCAACTACTCCTACAAGTGCCTAGGGCCTATATCATGCATCAAAACTACTTTTGACCATATAAATTTGACATGCAAGCTCAAGAACAGGGTCACCTAAGCAGCAAAAATTTGCAATGAATAAAGCACTAGAACAAAAACTAATTGGACCAATGGAGGAGTCACATACCAAGGAACAATCTCCCCAAGCAGTTTTGTGACAGGTGCTTTGAGCAAGGAGATCGAAAATGGCAACAAAACGAGCTTGGACTCGGGTTTGAGCTGGTTTTTCGTGTTTGGGGGATGAAGATGAAGTGTGTGGGTGCAGGAATAAGTGGAGGGGGGCCACCATGGGCCCACGAGGCAGGGGGCGCGCCCTAGAGGGGTGGCCGCACCCTCCACCCTCGTGGCAAGGTGGTTGGCCCCCCTGGTGTGTTCTCAGTTCCATAAATCCTCAAATATTCTAGAAAAAATCATATTTAACTTTCAGGGCATTTGGAGAACTTTTATTTTCGAGGTATTTTTATATTGCACGGATAATCAGATAACAGACAGACAAATATTTATTTTAATTTTATTTAATATAAATAACAGAAAGTAAAACTGGGGTACAGAAGGTTGTGCCTTCTAGTTTCATCCATCTCATGTTCATTAAAAGGAATCCACTAACAAGGTTGATCAAGTCTTGTTAACGAAATCATTCCGAATAACATGGAACCGGAGAAATTTCAAATAACACTATGTTACCTCAACGGGGATATGCACATCCCCAATATTAAGAATATCATATTTCTTCTTGACAGTAGGAAGAGGAAATTCAAAACCTCCAAATATAATCGATGGAATTTTTCCAATAGAGTTGATACTATGAACTTGAGGTTGTTTTCTCAGAAAGTGTACCGTATGCTCATTACCATTAACATGAAAAGTGACATTGCCTTTAGTGCAATCAATAACAGCCCCTGCAGTATTCATAAAGGGTCTTCCAAGAATAATAGACATACTATCGTCCTCGGGAATATCAAGAATAACAAAGTCCGTTAAAATAGTAACGTTTGCAACTACGACAGGCACATCCTCACAAATACCGACAGGTATAGCAGTTGATTTATCAGCCATTTGCAAAGATATTTCAGTAGGTGTCAACTTATTCAAATCAAGTCTACGATATAAAGAGAGAGGCATAACACTAACACCGGCTCCAAGATCACATAAAGCAGTTTTAACATAGTTTCTTTTAATGGAGCATGGTATAGTGGGTAGTCCTGGATCTCCATGTTTCTTTGGTATTCCACCCTTAAAAGTATAATTAGCAAGCATGGTGGAAATTTCAGCTTCCTGTATCTTTCTCTTATTTGTAATAATATCTTTCATGTACTTAGCATAAGGATTGGTTTTGAGCATATCAGTTAATCGCATACGTAAAAAGATAGGTCTAATCATTTTAGCAAAGCGCTTAAAATCCTCATCATCCTTTTTCTTGGATGGTTTGGGAGGAAAAGGCATGTGTTTCTGAACCCATGGCTCTCTTTCTTTACCTGTTTCCTAGCAACAAAATCTTTCTTATCATAACGTTGATTCTTTGATTGTGGGTTATCAAGATCAACAGCAGGTTCAATTTCTATATCATTATCATTACTAGGTTGAGCATCATTATGAACATTATCATTAACATTATCACTAGTTTCAGGTTCATTACCAGATCGAGTTTCAGCATCAGAAATAGAAATATCATTTGGATTCTCAGGTGTTTCAACAATAGGATCACTAGAAGCATGCAAAGCCCTATCATTTTTCTTTTTCTTCTTTTTAGAAGAACTAGGTGCATCTAAATTATTTCTCTGAGAATCTTACTCAATTCTTTTAGGATGGCCTTTAGGATACAAAGGTTCCTAAGTCATTCTACCACCTCTAGTCATAACTCTAACATCATTATCATTATTCTTACTGTTCAATTCATTGAGCAAATCATTCTGAGCTTTAAGTACTATTCTACTTGAGTGGTAACCATAGAAGCATGTTTACTAATAAGTTTAAGTTCACCTTTAACATTAGCCACATAATCACCCAAATGTCCAAGCATATTTGAATTGTATTTTAATTGTCTACCAAAATAAGCATTAAAATCTTCTTGCTTAGCCATAAATTTATCAAACTCATCTAAGCATGGGCTAGCAAATTTAGTAAATGGGATTACAACTTTATCATATCTATAGAGAGAATTTACCTTTACTACCTGTGTCGGGTTATCAAGACCATGAGTTTCTTAAATAGGTAAAGGATTTGGATTATATGTTTCTTCAACAGGCGGTAAATTAAGACCATGTTTTTCTTCAATAGGAGGTAAATTCTTAACATCTTCAGCTTTAATACCTTTTTCTTTCATAGATTTCTTTGCCTCTTGCATATCTTCAGGACTGAGAAATAGAATACCTCTCTTCTTTGGAGTTGGTTTAGGAATAGGCTCAGGAATTGGCTCCGGAGGTGTCCAATTATTTTCATTTGTCAACATATTATTCAATAGAATTTCAGCTTCATCTGGTGTTCTTTCCCTGAAAACAGAACCAGCACAACTATCCAGGTAATCTCTGGAGGCATCAGTTAGTCCATTATAAAAGATATCAAGTATTTCATTTTGCTTAAGAGGATGATCAGGCAAAGCATTAAGTAATTGGAGAAGCCTCCCCCAAGCTTGTGGGAGACTCTCTTCTTTAATTTGCACAAAATTATATATATCCCTTAAAGCAGCTTGTTTCTTATGAGCAGGGAAATATTTAGCAGAGAAGTAATAAATCATATCCTAGGGACTACGCACACAACCAGGATCAAGAGAATTAAACCATATCTTAGCATCACCCTTTAATGAGAACGGAAATATTTCAAGGATGTAAAAGTAGCGAGTTCTCTCATCTTTAGTGAACAAGGTGGCTATATCATTTAATTTGGTAAGATGTGCCACAACAGTTTCAGATTCATAACCATGAAAAGGATCAGATTCAACCAAAGTAATTATATCAGGATCAACAGAGAATTCATAATCCTTATCAGTAACAAAGATAGGTGAAGTAGCAAAAGCAGGGTCAGGTTTCATTCTAGCATTTAAGGATTGCTTACTCCATTTAGCCAATAATCTTTTAAGTTCAGTTCTATTTCTGCAAGCTAAAATAGCTAAAGAAGCATCTTGATCAAAAACATAACCCTTAGGAATGACAAGTGGTTCTTCATCATCATTTTCATCAGTATCATCAGATTCAATATTTTCAATATCTCTAGCCCTAGCAAGAAAAGCACTAAGTGGCATAGTAGTATCAGGCATAGAGGTAGTTTCATCATAAGTATCATGCATAGCATAAGTGGCATCATCAATAACATGTGACATATCAGAACGAATAGTAGAAGCAGGTGTAGGTGTCGCAAGCTTAGTCAAAATATAAGGTGAATCAAGTGCAGAGCTAGATGGCAGTTCCTTACCTCCCCTCGTAGTTGAGGGACAGATCTTGGTTTTGGATCTCTCAAGTTCTTCATAATGATAATCAGATATATATATCCCAAGTGACTCAAAGAATAGAGCTATGCTCCCCGGCAACGATGCCAGAAAATGGTCTTGATAACCCACAAGTATAGGGGATTGCAACAGTTTTCGAGGGTAGAGTATTCAACCCAAATTTATTGATTCGACACAAGGGGAGCCAAAGAATATTCTCAAGTATTAGAAGCTGAGTTGTCAATTCAACCACACCTGGAAACTTAATATCTGCAGCAAAGTGTTTAGTAGCAAAGTAATATGATAGTGGTGATACCGGTAGCAAAAGGTAACAATAGTAAAAGTAATGTGTTTGGTATTTTGTAGTGATGATAGCAATAGCAACGGAAAAGTAAATAAGCGAAGAACAATATATGGAAAGCTCGTAGGCAATGGATCGGTGATAGAGAATTAGGCCGGATGCGGTTCATCATGTAACAGTCATAACCTAGGGTGACACAGTACTAGCTCCAGTTCATTGATATAATGTAGGCATGTATTCCGAACATAGTCATACTTGCTTATGGAAAAGAACTTGCATGACATCTTTTGTCCTACCCTCCCGTGGCAGCGGGGTCCTTACAAAAACTAAGGGATATTAAGGCCTACTTTTGATAGAGAACCGGAACAAAGCATTAACACATGGTGAATACATGAACTCCTCAAACTACGGTCATCATGGGTAAGTATCCCGATTATTGTCACTTCGAGGTTAACAGATCATAACACATAATAGGTGACTATAGACTTGCAAGATAGGATCAAGAACACTCATATATTGATGAAAACATAATAGGTTCAGATATGAAATCATGGCACTCGGGCCCTAGTGACAAGCATTAAGCATAGCAAAGTCATAGCAACATCAATCTCAGAACATAGTGGACACTAGGGATCAAACTCTAACAAAACTAACTCGATTACATGATAGATCCCATCCAACCCATCACCGTCCAGCAAGCCTACAATGGAATTACTCACGCAGGGCGGTGAGCATCATGAAATTGGTGATGGAGGATGGTTGATGATGACGATGGCGACGGATTCCCCTCTCTGAAGCCCCAAACGGACTCCAGATCAGCCCTCCCGAGAGGTTTTAGGGCTTGGCGGCGGCTCCGTATCGTAAAACGCGATGATTTCTTCTCTCTGATATTTTTCTCATCAAAACTCAATATATGGAGGTGGAGTTGGAGTCGTGGAGGCAACAGGGGGCCCACGAGGTAGGGGGGCGCGCCCTAGGGGGGCAGGCGCGCCCCCACCCTCATGGCAAGGTGGTGGGCCCCCTGGCCTTCATCTTTGGCAGGTATTTTCTTATTTTCTAAAAAGTGTATCCGTGAACTTTCAGGTCATTCCGAGAATGTTTGCTCCTGCACATAAATAACACCATGGTAGTTCTGCTGAAAACAGCGTCAGTCCGGGTTAGTTCCATTCCATGCAAGTTAGAGTCCAAAACAAGGGCAAACGTGTTTGGAAAAGTAGATACGTTGGAGACGTATCAGAGAGCACATCAAAGCTTATCATATGAGCACATCTAAGCTCTTCCAGATGCTAGTAAAACAAATAGGAGAGAAGTCACATGTCTTTTAGAGGGAAAATACATGGCAATATGATTAATCTTAGGAATTGTTATTGCATATCCTTATTGATCTACCTTTGGTTCTCTACACCATTTCTTTCTCTGATTTTCTCTGACCCTACCTTCTCCATTATCCAATATCGGATTCAGGGGGAGAAAGAGTCCATATCTAGGGAAAAAATCTTTTGGAATTCATTGCATATCTTTAAAATCTTTGGGGACATGTCAGTATCTAAATAGAGTACCTAGTACTCACCCATTACATGTCATCCTAGTCTTGGTACTCTTGTGGTTTCCTGAAGTTGCTTTAATTAGAGTGTTCTTGTGTTATCTAACCTTGTTTTCTAGAGTTCACCTCTTCCAAAGCCATCTCAAGACCACAAGGTAAGTATCTGCATCACACTCATGTGCATGATGATCTCTTGTTGATGTACATATTGTTTGTAAGAAGGATTCATGAACATGAAGGTACACTTCCTATACACATCATTTGCTCTGATGCATATAGCCAAGATGCATGTAACTCATTGCTTGCTCTGCCATGCTTATGCATTCACATGTTCTTAATTATATTCTATCTTACATGATTGCATACATGTAGGGGGAGCCTATGCATGTTACATGTCTTTACAAAGCTTTAAGTGTTACTCTTCATATCTTTATCTAAAGCTTTGATGTATGTTGTCATCAATTACCAAAAAGGGGGAGATTGAAAGCACAAGTGCTCCCTGGGTGATTTTGGTAATTAATGTTAACATATCTCTTGTTGGACTAATACCTTTACCTAGTGTATTTTAGATAAGTTCAACAATGGCATGGCAAGGACAAGAGGATGTGGAACTCCTTCAAAATGCCAAGGACACATATTGGCAAAAGCTCAAGACTCTTCATTTCTATTTTAGTGATCCAAGATCACATTGAGTCCATAGGAAATCCAATACTATTAAAAGGGGATGAGGTGTTGCTTAATGGTCTACTTGCTCAAAGTGCTTAGTGATATTGCTCCAAAAACCCTCAGCCACTTTCTCTTCCAAATATGTCCAAAACTCAAAGTCAAACTCCGCCCCACCGAAAGGACCTATCCGGCGCCACCGAGTTCATTTGACCTAGCCACTTCCAGAAACCCTAGACAAGTCGGTTACACCGATACGGATCTTAGACTCACCGAGAGGGCCCTGCAAACTCTCTGTTGCATGTTGCAGTTATTTCGGTCTCACCGAAATGTGCAATCGGTCCCATCGAATTTGCTTGACCAACTCTCTGTTTGCTCTTCGCTAAAATTGGTCTCACCGAGTTCAAGCAAATCAGTCTCACCGAGGTGAGGTTTTTCCCTAGCCCTAGCACATCGGTCCCACCGAGTTGTTCTAGTCAGTCACACCGAGATTCCTAACGTTCACATTTTGAACTGAATCGGTATCACTGAATTTTTCTATTCGGTCTGACCAAGTTGGGTCAAATGTTTATAATGGTTGGATTTTGTGTGGTGGGTATATATACCCCTCCACCCCCTTCTCCATTAGTGAGAGAGCCATTAGAACGTGCCTACACTGCCACTACTCATTTTCTGATAGAGAACCACATACTCGTGTGTTGAGACCAAGACATTCCAATCCAACCACAAGAATCTTGATCTCTAGCCTTCCCCAAGTTTCTTTTGTTGGGGAATGTAGTAATTCAAAAAAATTCCTAGGATCACGCAAGATCTATCTAGGATAAGCATATCAATGAGACGTGAGAGTGTGTCGATGTACCCTCGTAGACCGAAAGCGGAAGTGTTTAGTAACGCGGTTGATGTAGTCGAACGTCTTCACAATCCAACCGATCCAAGTACCGAACGTACGACACCTCCATGTTCAGCACATGTTCAACACGATGACGTCCCTCGAGCTCTTGATCCAGTAGAGGGTCGAGGGAGAGTTCCTTTAGCACGACGGCGTGGCGACAGTGTTGGTGATGTGATCCGTGCAGGGCTTCGCCTAAGCACTACAACAATATGACCGAGGTGGTAAACTATGGAGGGGGGCACCGCACACGACTGAGGAATAATTGATGTGCCTCTGGGGTGACCCTACCCCCGTATATAAAGGAGGAGGGGGGGAGGCCACCCCCTAGGGGCGCACCAAGTGTGGGGAGTCCTACTAGGACTCCCAAGTCCTAGTAGGATTCCCCTTTCCTTTTCCAGAGGGGGAAAGAGGGAAAGGGAGAGGGAGTAGGAAAGGGCAAGGGGGCCGCAGTCCCCTCGCCTAGTCCAATTAGGACTCCATGGGGGGGCCTCCTCCCTTGGCCTGCCTCCTCTTCTCCCTTATGGCCCAATAAGGCCCAATTGCTTCCCCGGGGGGTTCCGGTAACCCCTCGGTACTCCGGTAAAATACCCGAATCACTCAGAACCATTTCGATGTCCGAATACAACCTTACAATATATGAATCTTTACCTCTCGACCATTTCGAGACTCCTCATCATGTACGTGATCTCATCCGGGACTCCGAACAAACTTCGGTTACCAAAACACATAACTCAATACAAATCGTCATCGAACGTTAAGCGTGCGGACCCTACGGGTTCGAGAACTATGTAGACATGACTGAGACACATCTCTGGTCAATAACCAATAGCGGAACCTAGATGCTCATATTGGCTCCTACATATTCTACTAAGATCTTTATTGGTCAAACCGCATAACAACATACGTCATTCCCTTTGTCATCGGTTTGTTACTTGCCCGAGATTCGATCGTCGGTATCATTATACCTAGTTCAATCTCGTTACCGGCAAGTCTCTTTACTCGTTCCATAATGCATCATCCCGTAACTAACTCATTAGTCACATTTCTTGCAAGGCTTATAGTGACGTGCATTATCGAGAGGGCCCAGAGATACCTCTCCGTTACACGGAGTGACAAATCATAATCTCGATCTATGCCAACTCAACAAACACCATCGAAGACACATGTATAGCATCTTTATAATCACCCAGTTACATTGTGACGTTTGATAGCACACAAGGTGTTCCTCCGGTATTCGGGAGTTGCATAATCTCATAGTCAGAGGAATATGTATAAGTCATGAAGAAAGCAATAGCAATAAATCTAAATGATCATTATGCTAAGCTAATGGACGGGTCTTGTCCATCACATAATTCTCTGATGATGTGATCCCATTCATCAAATGACAACACATGTCTATGGTTAGGAAACTTAACCATCTTTGAATGATGAGCTAGTCAAGTAGAGGCATACTAGGGACACTCTGTTTGTCAATGTATTCACACATGTACTAAGTTTCTGGTTAATACAATTCTAGCATGAATAATAAACATTTTTCATCATATATAACAACTTTATTATTGCCTCTAGGACATATTTCCTTCAGTCTCCCACTTGCACTAGAGTCAATAATCTAGATTACATAGTAATGATTCTAACACCCATGGAGTCTTGGTGCTGATCATGTTTTGCTCGTGAGAGAGGCTTAGTCAACGGGTCTGCAACATTTAGATCCGTATGTATTTTGCAAATCTCTATGTCTCCCTCCTTGACTTGATCGCGAATGGAATTGAAGCGTCTCTTGATGTGTTTGGTTCTCTTGTGAAATCTGCATTCCTTCGCCAAGGCTATTGCTCTAGTATTGTCACAAAAGATTTTCATTGGACCCGATGCACTAGGTCTTACACCTAGATCGGATATGAACACCTTCATTTGCTGCTTCCGAAGCAACTTTGTACTCCGCTTCACACGTAGATCCCGCCACGACGCTCTGCTTGGAACTGCACCAACTTACAGCTCCACCATTCAATATAAACATGTATTCGGTTTGTGACTTAGAGTCATCCGGATCAGTGTCAAAGCTTGCATCGACGTAACCATTTACGACAAGCTCTTTGTCACCTCCATAAGTGAGAAACATATCCTTAGTCCTTTTCAGGTATTTCAGGATGTTCTTGACCATTGTCAAGTGATCCACTCTAGGATTACTTTGGTACCTCCCTGCTATAATTATAGCAAGGCACACATCAGGTCTGGTACACAACATTACATACATGATAGAACCTATGGCTGAGGCATAAGAAATGACCTTCATTTTCTCTCTATCTTCTGAAGTGGTCGGGCATTGAGTCTGACTCAACTTCACACCTTGTAATACAGGCAAGAACACTTTCTTTGACTGATCCATTTTGAACTTCTTCAAAACATTATCAAGGTATGTGCTTTGTGAAAGTCCAATTAAGCGTCTTGATCTATCTGTATAGATCTTGATGCCCAATATATAAGTAGCTTCACCGAGGTCTTTCATTGAAAAATTCTTATTCAAGTAACCTTTTATGCAATCCAGAAATTCTGTATTATTTCCAATCAATAATATGTCATCCACATATTATATTAGAAATGCTACAGAGCTCCCACTCACTTTCTTGTAAATATAGGCTTCTCCAAAAGTCTGTATAAAACCATATGCTTTGATCACACTATCAAACTATATATTCCAACTCCGAGAGGCTTGCACCAGTCCATAAATGGATCACTGGAGCTTGCACACTTTGTTAGCACCTTTAGGATCGAAAAACTTTCTGGTTGCATCATATACAACTCTTCTTTAAGATATCCATTATGGAATGCAGATTTGACATCCATTTGCCAAATTTCATAATCATAAAATGCGGCAATTGATAACATGATTCAGACAGACTTAAGCATCGCTACGGGTGAGAAGGTCTCATCATAGTCAACTCCTTGAACTTGTCGAAAACCTTTCGCAACATGTTGAGCTTTGTAGACAGTAGCATTACCGCCAGCGTGAGTCTTCTTCTTGGAGATCCATTTATTCTCTATGGCTTGCCGATCATCGGGCAAGTCAACCAAAGTCCACACTTTGTTCTCATACATGGATCCTGAGGGAGTCCTGGATTAGGGGGTTTCTGGACAGCCGGACTATCTCCATTGGCCGGACTATTAGACTATGAAGATA
The DNA here is from genome assembly GCF_002162155.2 of Triticum dicoccoides. Taxonomy (NCBI): domain Eukaryota; kingdom Viridiplantae; phylum Streptophyta; class Magnoliopsida; order Poales; family Poaceae; genus Triticum; species Triticum dicoccoides. The sequence continues at coordinate 215,401,532 of NC_041392.1, read as the reverse complement.
CAAGATTGAAGACTTCGTCTCGTGTCCGGATGGGACTCTACTTGGTGTGGAAGGCAAGCTAGGCAATACGTATATGGATATCTCCTCCTTTGTAACCGACCTTGTGAAACCCTAACCCTCTCCGATGTCTATATAAACCGAAGGGTTTTAGTCCTTAGGACAACAATCACAACATACAATCATACCATAGGCTAGCTTCTAGGGTTTAGCCTCTTTGATCTCGTGGTAGATCTACTCTTGTAACACCCATATCATCAATATTAATCAAGCAGGACATAGGGTTTTACCTCCATCAAGAGGGCCCGAACCTGGGTAAAACTTCATGTCCCCTGCCTCCTGTTACCATCCATCCTAGACGCACAGTTCGGGACCCCCTACCCGAGATCCGCCAGTTTTGACACCGACATTGGTGCTTTCATTGAGAGTTCCTCTGTGTCGTCACCGTTAGGCTTGATGGCTCCTATTATCATCGATAGCGACGCGGTCCAGGGTGAGACTTTTCTCCCCGGACAGATCTTCGTATTCGGCGGCTTTGCACTGCGGGATAATTCGCTTGGCCATCTGGAGCAGATTGAAAGCTACGCCCCTGGCCATCAGGTCAGATATGGAAGTTTGAACTACACGGCTGACATCCGTGGAGACTTCATCTTCGACGGATTCGAGCCACAGCCGGGCGCGCCGCACTATCGCGATGGGTATGACCTAGATCTGTCCCAAACAGTACCCCAGAAGCCGCGCCCGCATCAGCTCCGACCCTTAGTTTGGAGCCAACTACGCCAATTGAGGACGGGTGGTTAGACACTGCCTCAGGGGCTGCAGTCTCAACGGCGATCGAGCCGAACACCAGCATAATACTCTGCGCAGCCCGTGACTCCAAGGTGCCGGACTCTTTTTCTAACTCCAAACCGCCCGTGCCCCCGCCAATCGAATCCGATTGGGCGCCGATCATGGAATCCACCGCCGCAGATATCTTTCAGCACTCGCCCTTTGGCGACATTCTGAATTCACTAAGGTCTCTCTCTTTGTCAGGAGAGCCCTGGCCGGATTATGGCCAACAGGATTGGGATGCGGACGACGAAGAAATTTGACGCCCGCCCACCACCCACCTAATAGCCACTATCGATGACTCAACCGACATGATCGACTTCGACTCCGCAGACATCGACGGTATGGACGACGATGCGGGAGGCGAAGAGGAACCACCGCCCACAGGGCGCTGGATGTCCACTTCATCATATGACGTATACATGGTGGACACACCAAAAGAAGACGACGACGAGGAACGGAAGGACGCACCGAAGGCTTGTTCCCTCGAGAAGCAGTCAAAGTGGCGGCGCAAGCGCCGCCCCAAATCCCGCCTCGGTAGAAATAACGATCACACAGACCCAGTGTTGGAGCAGGGCGAACCACTGCTGGACCACGGCAATCCGGGGAATCAAACCAAACAAACCAATTCTGTCAAAGATAATAGTCCGGACGACATAACACCGGACAGGCAACCGGAGCAACAGAATGCCCGTCAAAGGCTTGTTGCCACTGCGAGGAGTCTGAAAAAGCAGAAGCAAAGGCTCAAGGCTGCGCAAGACGCACTCCAAATCAGATGGAGTAAAGTACTCCACATAGCAGCGAGGTACGGCGACAATCGCCCCACCAAGAGCTACCCAAAGCAGAAGTTGCTACCTGAATTCGATGAGGAGGCCTCAGACCCCCCACAACCAAATATCAAAGCAGCCACCTGGCCGGATAGACGACCTCATAGCCAACATCGAGCAGCAAACAACGCCACTCACAAGCCAATACGTGATCCATGCGAGGGCTCGCACCAAAATGATGATGCCACCAGAGCCATCTATGGACCACGCAAGCGCGCCCCAGCATACAATGTAACACAACAAATATCCGAACAATGCGGTACACCCAGATACAGGGGTGCCGCACACCCCCTATGTTTCACCGATGAGGTGCTGGACCATGAATTTCTAGAGGGATTCAAACCCGTAAACATAGAGGCATACGACGGAACAACAGACCCTGGGGTCTGGATTGAGGATTATATCCTCCATATCCATATGGCTCGAGGAGATGATCTCCACGCCATCAAGTACTTACCCGTCAAGCTCAAAGGGCCAGCTCGTCAGTGGCTTAAAGGCCTCCCCGAAAACTCCATTGGAAGATGGGAAGAGCTCGAAGACGCTTTTCAGGCAAATTTTCAAGGGACTTATGTCCGACCTTCGGACGCGGACGATTTGAGTCATATAACTCAACAACCCGGAGAGTCATCCCAAAAACATTGGAACAAGTTTCTTACTAAAAAGAACCAAATCGTCGACTATCTGGAAGCCAAAGCCTTGGCAGATTTTAAGCATAGCGTCCGTGATGAATGGCTCGCCAGACACCTCGGCCAAGAAAAGCCGAGAACGATGGCAGCATTAACAAGCCTCATGACCCGCTTTTGCGCGGGTGAGGACAGCTGGCTAGCCAGATGCAGCATCAGCGACCCCAGTACATCTGAAGTTAGAGATAGAAACGGGAAATCACGGTGCAACAGCAGTAACAAACGCCGGAATAAAGAAGACAGCACGAAGAGCACGGCAGTAAACGCCAAATTCAAAAGCTCTCGGCCAGGTCAACAAAAGCCGCCCTCTAAAGGCGCCAGAGACGAACTGTCCAGCCTAAACAAAATTTTGGATCAAATATGTCAGATCCATAGCACCCCTGGTAAACCTGCTAATCATACCCACAGAGAATGTTGGGTCTTCAAGCAGTCCGGTAAGCTCAACGCCGTACACAAGGGGGAGGATACACCAAGCGAAGACGAGGATGAGCCTCTCAAGCAAGACACTGGGGAACAAAAGAAATTTCCACCGGAAGTCAAAATAGTAAACGTGTTACATGTGATCAAGGGAAGAAACAAAACGACACTCCCAGGAAAAAATGCCCAAGGGCCTATCACCGCGGAGTCCTGCCACTGGTCGTCTCAACCAATCACTTTCAACCATCATGATTACTCAGTAAGTATCTGGCGGGTAGGATGGGCCGCCCTGGTATTAGACCCAATAATTGACGAATATCACTTCACACGAGTTCTGATGGACGGTGGCAGCAGTCTAAACCTGATATATCAGGATACAATCCGCGAAATGGGGATAGACCCAGCAAAAATTTGCCATAGCAATACTACCTTTAAAGGAGTAACGCCAGGCCCAGGGGCTCATTGCACAGGCTCCCAGCTACTAAAAGTTATATTCGGCTCCCCCAATAACTTTGGTAGCGAACATTTAACCTTCCACATCGCTCCGTTCCAAAGTGGCTATCAAGCACTACTCGGACGCGGAGCTTTCACTCGCTTTAATGCAATACCGCACTATGCTTCCCTCACACTCAAGATGCCCGGTCCACGTGGCATCATTACAGTAAATAGAAGTATTAAGCGATCTTTGCGCGCCGAAGAGAGTGCGGCTGCCTTGGCAGCCGCACACTAAAAACGGCCTCACCAACTAAAGCATTTAACAGGTCGTCAAGACCTCGGACACGGTTAGACGAGTCCGGCACAGCTATATGTAATTCATACCGGATCAATGGTAACACCCCTATACAAGGGGCTCAACGCGCGCAGACAAGTGGCAATTTTTACTCATCTTGAATTATGCTTGGTTCCCTTAAAAACTATCCTTTTGCACGACAACTTTTTCACCTAAGTTCCTCTCTTTTACAGATGATCATCGTGCTACACCCGTCCAGGATACGACACAACGGAGACACAGGCGCAGACGTGCAGCAGGGACCCGCTCCAAGGATTCTTTTTAGATTAAGACCCTGCGTAAACCTTTTTTACTGTCTCTTGTTGACACATATCCACCGAATTCTCAGCACAATTGAGAAGGATGCTGACATCTTGGCATGTGGCCACGTCAGAATAATGCACGTACCTGGACACAAGGGGCTTCTTACGAAGGGCACTATGTAGGCCCGGTTTATACCATAAAGACCGAATACCTTAGGGAGTGTTCGGCGTCGCGAGTTTGGCCTTATATGCATCAGCTCTGAATCATTGTCTTTGGTTAAATGTTGGGTTTGCCCGGCTCCTGTGTTTTGGTGCCTTACGTTCCACTTTACCGGCTAAGGTAGCACCAGGAGAACTATTGCGATTGTGCCCTGGTTCATCCGGACGAGCACCTCAGTAGCGAAAGCCGAAAACTGACTGTCATGATATAGCGTGAGACTGGTCAACCACTCGGTGACCTATCGGAATGTTAGAATTCCTCCGCCTTAACGAAGGGCCGTTTTCCGGCCAGGCATGTACGCACCCCGCGATTGGGAGAGTGCGGAGCCACCAGGGGCTATCTAGTAGCCCCACCATCAAACTCCTATGGCTAAGTGAAAGTGTTAAAGCATTATAGTCCAGTTGCCTCGCTCGCTATGCTATCACCTCCTTAATAGGACCAAGACGTTGGGTTAAGTGTGAACACGCATTTTTTGCAAGCACCTCCGCATTATATGTGTGGGGGTTGAAGCCGACAGCTGCAATCTTTCAGGTTATACACATGTATACATAAACGGCCACACAGGAGGCATCATACTACTTTCAGGCAAAAGTATGAACATAACCTTATAAAAAATTCTTAAAAGCATTGTGCTTACAATGAGAATACATATCACTCAAACATAATATTTTTCGAGCACTGGGCCTCTATCAAACGAGCACCCTCAAGAACCTCCTTGAAATAGTGCTCGGCAGCCACCCGGCTATGGCCGAACCCTGCGCCACAATAGTGGTAGCGTCCATCTCCGCCCAGTATGCTTTAACATGGGCAAGGGCCATCCGCGAGCCTTCTATGCACGCCGACCTCTTCATCGCATTAATGAGCGGCACCACATCAAGGAACTGCTGCACTAAGCTGAAATAGCTGTTCGGCTTTGGCCTTTCCGGCCATAGCTGATCCACAACAGACCTCATGGCGAGTCCGGACAACCTATTCAGTTCGGCCCATTCGGCTAGCTAGTCAGTCAATGAAAGTGGACGCTCTGGAACGTGGAATTGCATCCAGAACAGTTTGTCCACTTCATGATCTGCCTGACCTTGGAAGTACTTGGCCGCATCGGCAGCACTCGCCACCAAATCCATATACGCATCTGCCGAACTCCACAGCCGATCCAGAGGGGCATACCGTGGATCCCCGAACTTCCTCCGTAACATGAAGGGTTTCCTAGCAGCAATATCCCCGGCTTCCCGCAGCTCCTCCTTCTTCGCTCTTATAGCAGAACGGGTGTCTTTGTCCGCCGCCGGGGCCTTCTCAAGGTCCGTTGCCTTCGCTCGGTTTTCTTTCTCAAGGACCCGACAACGGTTAGCAGTGTCTTTTAATTCTATGACCATCTTGGCCATCTTCTCCCGGTTCTCGCAATGTGCGGCCTTCTCGGCTTTCAACTCTTTGACCGCCTTCTACGCAGCCGCATTACTAATCCTCACTTGTTCCTTGGCTCGGGCAAGTTCTGCTCGCAAGGCTTCCACGGTGGTAGCTCCATCTGCAGTCACAACATATTAAAGATACTGGCATTATGCTGCTCTTACTATGTGGCGTTCACCGGATAATAACACTTACCCTATGCCTCGTCATGCCTCTTGTTAACAAGCTCGATGTCGGCGTTTGCCGCATCCAGTTGCCGTTTTAATCTGGCAAACTCACTAGTCCGGCTAGCCACCGGAGCTTCCACCACCTGCACATAGGGGCAGTCTGGTTATTGCCTGGGAGTATGATCCTCTGTTCGCCGTTGTTCTCGATGAGAACCAGAGTCTCAGGGGCTACTATCTACATAGGGCACACCTAACATGTGCAGTACTATCACATATTATCTCACGTACCTCAAAGCCCGTCAGTAGACTCATAAAGGCTTCTCCCCAAGTAGACTCATAAAAGCCCGTCAGTTGTAATCCGCTTTCGGCGGACGAGATTCTCTCCATTACCGTACCCATCAGCATATAGTGTTCTTCTGAGATGGCCGTTCGCCCCACCAACTCCCTCAGAACGTCCGACCGCACACCGGACGGTGCCGGACTCTTTTGTATGCTCTCTTCGTGAGCCGGACACTGGGACTTCGGGGATCTACAGGATTATCTTCTGGCCTCACCGGATCTGGAGAGGCCCTCCGTGATGACACTTCAGGGTCGCCCGCTTCTGGAGCAGAGGAGTCCGGGGTTGGCATTTAGCTCTCCATCATCTCTAGATGAAGATCCCCCGAAGACGAGCTCATTTGAGAGGGGCTAAGGCCCGAACTGCAAGATATATGCAGTGGTTATTTTCTCAGAGGAAAAAGATAGCATACCTTTACTATTAAAGTATTTTGGATCACTTACGACTCGTTGGAGGGCTGACCCCCCCGCGGACTTTGTGCGGCAAAAGCACCCCCCGAGGCAGGACCCTCTATGGGAGACTTCTTCTCCCGTTTGGAGGCTTCGGCTTCCGGATCCTCGGAAGCAGTCCTTTTCCTCCCCCGGTCGTCCTCCTTCGTGGAGACGCTCGTTCCCTCGGTTGGAACAGGCGGCGATGGGGGCCCGCGTCCGCCCGTATTATCCCCCCCGGTATCTTCCTTCAAGGGCTCCGGGCAAGGTGCGACCTCGAGCATCTTTTCCAATACCGGATTTTCCAAACCCTCAGGGAGAGGGGCCAAACACCGAATCATCTTCGCCTTCGTTAGCCAGTCCTGGTCAAAAAGCAAATTCTCAGAAATAACTTCGAATAAGAGAAAGTGTGTTCGGCTAGAGGGTTTCTTACTTGTTCGGCGGCGCGGTTACTGCTTAGGCCCGCGTCCTCGGTAGTATCCGGACATTCTGCTTGAGGTCCGAAGAATGACTTGTACATCTCCTCGTGCGTCAAGCTGAGGAAACTTTGAATGGCGCGTGGTCCCTCTGGGTTGAACTCCCACAAGCGAAAGGGCCGACGTTTGCAAGGCTGGAGTTGACGAACCAGCATAACTTGTATTACCACAACCAAATTAAAATCTCCCTCGAAGAGATCTCGGATGTGGCTTTGCAGTATAGGCACGTCCTTAGCTGGAGCCCAGCTTAGACCCCTGCTAATCCAGGACATCAGTTGTGGTGGGGGGCCCGAGCGGAAAGCGGGGGCAGCCGCCCACTTGGCACTTCTAGGAGCCGTGACGTAAAACCACTCTCGTTGCCATAATTCGGACACCTCTGGAAAGGAACCTTTCGGCAATGGAGCTCCTGCCATCTTGCCTATTGATGCACCTCCACACGCTGCATATTGCCCCTCAATCATCTTCGGCTTTACTTCAAAGGTCTTGGGCCACAGGCCGAAGTGAGGGGTAACGCGGAGGAAGGCCTCACACACGACAATAAATGTCATGATGTGGAGAAAGGAGTCTGGAGCTAGATCATGGAAATCTAGCCCGTAATAGAACATCAAGCCCCTAACGAAAGATCCAGATTGAGGCCTAGACCTTGGAGGAAGTGGGAGACGAACACAACGTTCTCGTTGGGTTCGGGAGTAGGGACGATCTGCCCTCGAGCAGGCAGCCGATGCAAAACCTCGGCGGTCAGATATCTGGCCTCCCTCAGCTTCTTAATGTCCTCTTCCGTAACAGAGGAGGGCGTCCATCGGCCTTGAAGGATGGATCCGGACATGGTTGAAGATCCGGAGCACCTAACCTGGGCTTTGGGTGTTAGAACTCGAGGCGGGGGAAGGGTTCGTTTGAGCATGAGAGGGAAAAAGCGAAAACCTTGTCCCCTTATAAAGAAGGAGAATATCAAGCATCCTCTCGGTAGCCGTTTGGGACTTGCCTATAATCTAGGAGTCCTAGACACGGTTGGGTTACCCACGACCGCATTAATGAGGATCCCGTAATTAGGGGAACACGATCTCCGCTTCGGCAAGACGTGTCAAGAAACCGCCTCGCGTTATGTGTGGAGCTGGTTAAAAGAAACGGTTCAAATAATCACCAGGCCATGACATAACGTCACGCTGCCAAAACGAGCCAGCAAATTAGATCTGCGGAAAAATTATTCTCTCTACGGTGGAATGTGGAACTTATTTTGCAGGGTCGGACACTATCCTCGTATTCAAATTCTTCTGTGATGTATTCGGATAAGGAACCCGCCTTGCAATGCCGAAGAGAACTGTGTGCCGGACTCATCGTCATTGAAGCCTGGTTCAGGGGCTACCGAGGGAGTCCTGGATTAGGGGGTCTCTGGATAGCCGGACTATCTCCATTGGCCGGACTATTAGACTATGAAGATACAAGATTGAAGACTTCGTCTCGTGTCTGGATGGGACTCTAGTTGGCGTGGAAGGCAAGCTAGGCAATACGTATATGGATATCTCCTCCTTTGTAACCGACCTTGTGTAAGCCTAACCCTCTCCGGTGTCTACATAAACCGAAGGGTTTTAGTCCATAGGACAACAATCACAACATACAATCATACCATAGGCTAGCTTCTAGGGTTTAGCCTCTCCGATCTCGTGGTAGATCTACTCTTGTAACACCCATATCATCAATATTAATCAAGCAGGACATAGGGTTTTACCTCCATCAAGATGGCCCGAACCTGGGTAAAACTTCGTGTCCCCTGCCTCCTATTACCATCCGGCCTAGACGCACAGTTCAGGACCCCCTACCCGAGATCCGCCGGTTTTGACACCGACAGATCCCATCTCGGATTTCATGGCCTCAAGCCATTTTGCGGAATCGGGGCTCATCATCGCTTCCTCATAGTTCGTAGGTTCATCATGGTAAAGTAACATGACCTCCAGAACAGTATTATCGTACCACTCTGGTGCGGCTCGTACTCTGGTTGACCTACGAGGTTCGGTAGTAACTTGATCTGAAATTTCATGATCATCATCATTAGCTTCCTCACTAATTGGTGTAGGAATCATTGGAACTAATTTCTGTGATGAACTACTTTCCAATTCGGGAGAAGGTACAATTACCTCATCAGTTCTATTTTCCTCCCACTCACTTCTTTCGAGATAAACTCCTTCTCTAGAAAGGATCCATTCTTAGCAACGAATATCTTGCCTTCGGATCTGTGATATAAGGTGTACCCAACAGTCTCCTTTGGGTATCCTATGAAGACAATTTTCTCCAATTTGGGTTCGAGCTTATCAGGTTGAAGCTTTTTCACATAAGCATCATAGCCCCAAACTTTAAGAAATGACAACTTAGGTTTCTTGCTAAACCACAGTTCATATGGTGTCGTCTCAACGGATTTAGATGGTGCCCTATTTAACGTGAATGCAACCGTCTCTAAAGCATAACCCCAAAACGGTAGCGGTAAATCGGTAAGAGACATCAGAGATTGCACCATATCAAATAAAGTACGGTTACGACGTTCGGACACACCATTACGCTGTGGTGTTCCAGGTGCCGTGAGTTGTGAGACTATCCCATATTGTTTCAAATGAATACCAAACTCATAACACAAATATGCACCTCCACGATCAGTTCGTAGAAACTTTATTTTCTTCTTACGATGATTTTCCACTTCACTCTGAAATTCTTTGAACTTTTCAAATGTTTCGGACTTATGTTTCATTAAGTAGATATACCCATGTCTGCTCAAATCATCTATGCAGGTTAAAAAATAACGATACTCGATGCGAGCCTCAACACTCATCAGACCGCATACATTAGTATGTATTATTTCCAATAAGTCAGTAGCTCGCTCCATTGTTCTAGAGAACAGAGTCTTAGTCATCTTGCCCTTGAGGCATGGTTCGCAAGCATCAAGTGATTCATAATCAAGTGATTCCAAAAGCCCATCAGCATGGAGTTTCTTCATGCGCTTTACACCAATCTGACCTAAACGGCAATGCCACAAATAAGTTGCACTATCATTATTAACTTTGCATCGTTTGGCTTCAATATTATGAATATGCGTATCACTGCAATCGAGATTCAACAAAAATAGACCACTCATCAAGGGTGCATGACCATAAAAGATATTACTCATATAAATAGAACAACCATTATTCTTCGATTTAAATGAATAACCGTCTCGCATCAAACAAGATCCATATATAATGTTTATGCTCAACGCTGGCACCAAATAAAAATTATTTGTGTCTAAAACTAATCCTGACTGTTGGGGATATAACTATTGGGTATGACCCACCCAGGAGGGGCCGGGTCATACCGCTAGCGGATCATAAAATACAAATCCCATGAAGATGCTAAAGATGGCGGTTCACGAAGCAGGCTTACTAAAGGCCCAAAGCCCACATGTGTAAACCGCCATATATGTATAACTTGTGTTGTAAGGCATGCATAATTAGTCACCGGGCCGGACATGCTTTGTATGAGCCACCCGGGACTCTGTGACCCGCTGGGCGTCAACATGTGTATATAAAGGGATGAACCGGTGGCGGTTTAGGGCAAGAGACAAAAGATCAAAAGCTAGGTCAAGCGTATTCGCTCCCTAGTAATTGAAACTCAAGCAATACCACCTCGAACTGGAGTAGGCCTTTTACCTTCACCGCAAGGGGCCGAACCAGTATAAAATCCCTGTGTCCTTTGTCCCGTTTAACCCATTTAAGCTAACCTAGTTGCGATGGCTCCACAACTAAGTCCTTCTGCTAGGACATCTGCCGTGACAATTCCACGACAGTTGGCGCCCACCGTGGGGCCTGCGCATGGTGGTTTCGAGTTCTTATAGGGCAACTTTGAAGGGATCAAGGGATATGTTGTGGGCCGGATGACCAAGAGTCATCGCGGCAAGCTCTACATCGATGATGCAGGATGGGGTCCTGAGGCCGGCTCAATCGAGTACGGGTACCGGGTCCCCTTTGGCGGAATCCACATTTTCATCGGCAAGATCGGTGAATCGGGCCCTGAGCCGGACATCTGCACCGACATCGACGAGATGGCTCAGCGTGCACGACCCGCCCAGATTCAGCCCACCGTGAAATGCGCCTTTGTTGGGTTTATCCATGGGGCGGAATTTGAGGACGGATCTATGTTTGGCGGTGAGACGACCATCTATTATGATGGTGAGTCATCCACGGGCGAGACCAATTCATTGTATCAACTGCAAGACGGCCGACCTGGGGGCTATTCCGACGGTGATAGTATTCCGGACAGGGTTGCAATCTTCATGGCTGGTACACAACTGGCGCTTGGTTCAACAACCGCCGCGGCTATGACCTCCAGTTCAATGGCTGCGGCGGCGACTGGTGCTAGCGGCTCTGCGCGCCCGCCGGCTCAAGTTCTAACCGAATTCTTGGAGGCTCTGGTGACTCTAATGGGGGTGGAGGTAACCTCGGACAACCAGGAATAGCACAAGGTGGATGTGGCTAAGCTGCGAGATGAGATAGCTCAAGCCAAGGAAGAGCTGGCGGCTGAGAACGCTAGGATGGCTGCAGAACGGGATGTTTTGGATGCTCAGGCACTGCGGATCCAGGAGGATTCCTTCCGGCTCACATTGGATCAGAACGCTTCAAATGAGGTCTTGAGGAGGAGGCACCAGAGTCATCTACCCCCGGCTTACGAGCCAAGGAACCTCTTCAACACGCCCGGAGCAGGAACTAGTGACCCGCCAGTGGTAAATCAGACGGTTGAAGTGCCTGGGGCAGGAGCACCGGTTCAGCCATGCATGATGGGCTCTCCACATGTTAATAATACCCCACCTCAGCATGTTTCAACGCCATCGGGTCATTACTCTAATCCTTTGGACAATATGATCGCTGCGACATCGCGATTGGCGGCTCTACCAGTTGAAGGCGAGTCTCCAACAGCGATCGAGACATGGCGTGCGAGGGAACTCCTTTAGACAGCTGTGGCTCAGCAGGCGGCTTATTCTTATAGTCGCGAGTGGATTCAGTCAACCCCTCATCCAAGCCGGAATTATAGCAGGCACATTGAATCACCAGCGGTTTCAAGCAGTGAGCGTCGCCGTAACCAGCCTCGTGGACATGACCCGACGCGCGGTGGTGCTAATGCTCAAACTCTGGTGGATCAGGGCAGAACACGTTGGGAGGCCAAGCTGGCGGCTCAGCAAATGGCTCATCAGTATTCTCTGGCTTATTCGACAGCTTCGGTGGAGGCAGGCGTGACCTCTAGAACCTTGGGCGTGCCATGTTTAGTGCCGGCTCTGTGTAACGAGCGTTTGCCCAAGGATTTCAAGGGTCCTCGTAAGCTGCCTAACTACACGACGGATCAACCCCCTGAAGCTTGGGTTGAAAGTTATGAGATGGCAATGGAGCTGCTGGATGTTGGAGATGCTGCATGTGCTAAGTACTTCACGATGATGCTGGATGGGATGACCCGTACTTGGTTGAAAGGGCTGCCTGCCAACTCCATTGGATCAAGGGCCGAGTTAAAAGCTCGGTTTATCCAGAATTTTAAAGACACGTGCAAGCAGCCTATGTCAATTGTGGATTTGGACTCTTGTGTCCAAGAAGAGGGAGAGTCAACAACCCATTGGGTGCGCCGGGTCTCAGCCATCCTTCACTCATCGGATCGTATCAATGCCGGCCCAGCAGTTCTAATGTTGGAGAAAAACTGCCATTTTATGCCTCTTAAGCAGAAGCTAAGGCGGCTCAAACGGGACTGCAGTGACATGGGGGGAACTAATGGAGGCTCTGGTCAAGTATGCCGACTCTGACAGTACCAAGGACCCCAAGTCTGATGAGGAAAGGCCTAGTAAGGGAAAGAAGAGTAGCAACACCAAAGGGTAGCAGCATAACCCGGCGAATCAGGGGGGCAATGGTAAGCGCAAAGCTGATGGTAGTTTGGATTTTGTGGCTAACACCAATACGTAGAATAATGGTCAGCGTCGTAAGGGAAAGCCAAACCCTCGGTTGGAGGACAAAATTTCAATAAGGAAGAGATGATGAATCAGCCTCGCCTGAAGCATGGTACACGGGAAAAGCCGTCCGCTCACCTCTAGAAGGATTGCTTCATTATGAGAGAGTACAGAAATTCAAAATTCTTTCAGAATAATCATGGTCCAGACGGCGGCTCAAGACCTAGCTCTCACGGTCCGGGTTACGGTGGTGGCGGTTCTAGTTCCAGTTTTCAGGGCCAAGGCAATCAGGGTGGTTTTAACGAACATTCTGGTCAAGGGAATCAGCAACAGTCTGGTTATCAGAGTAATCCGAAGCAGTTGAATAGTGGACAGTACCATGTTTTCACCACGAGTCTGTGTAAGCGGGATCAAAAGCTCCATAAAGGGCAGTAAACGCGGTTGAGCCAGCAATCCCCCGTTACTTGCGATGGTCTGAACACCCTATTCTTTGGAGCCGTGAAGATAACCCGCCCTGGGTGGACAACCCGGGTCACTTGGCTTTGGTGGTGGCGCCTCAGGTTGGAGGATACAAATTCACTAAGGTGCTCATGGATGGAGGCAGTATCATCAATATCCTTTATTATGACACTTTCCGTCGCATGCGATTAACTGATAAAAATCTTAAGCCGTCGAACACTATTTTTCACGGTGTGGTGCCTGGTAAGTCGGCATATCCAGTGGGAAAAATATCTTTGGAGGTTGCCTCTAGAGATGAATATGATTCCAGATCGGAGGCATTGACCTTGAAAGTGGTTAAAATCAAGAGCCCTTAGCATGCCCTGTTTGGGCGGCCGGCTTACGCTAAATTCATGGCAAGGCCTTGTATGTTTACTTACAGCTTAAGATGCTGAGTCACAAGGGAACCATCATAGTGCATGGAAGTCGCGAAGTAGCCTTGAAGTGTGAGGAAGGCGACGCGGCTTACGCTGAGTCTGTTTGTGCAACAGAGGAATTTAAATTTTACAAGGATAATGTAGACCCGGCGGATATGACGTCTTTGAAGAGGCCAACCACAGAGCACGACCCCCTGTTGAAATTTAAGTCGGTAGATGACACCAAGCTAGTTGACTTCATTCCTGGTGATTCATCCAAGTAGTTCAGCATCAGTGCTAATCTGGATCCGAAATAGGAAAGCGCGCTCATCGGGTTCATCCGTGAGAACCGGGACATCTTTGCATGGAAGCCTTCAGACATGCCACGTGTATCGAGGGAACTCACTGAGCACACTCTGAATATTGATCCGAAGTTTAGACCGGTCAAGCAATTCCTTCGCCGTTTCAATGAGGAGAGGCGCAAGGCTATTGGTGAAGAAGTGGCCCGGCTCTTGGAGGCTGGGTTTATCATTGAAGTTTTTCATCCTGAGTGGTTGGCTAACCCGGTGCTGGTGCTTAAGAAAAACAGCACTTGGCGCATGTGTGTGGATTATACGGATTTAACAAGGCTTGTCCGGCTGATCCCTTTCCTCTCCCCCGTATTGATCGGATTGTTGACGCTACGGCGGGTCGTGAGCGTTTGAGCTTTTTGGATGCTTATTCTGGTTATCATCAGATCAAGATGGCAGTTAAGGACCAGGAGAAGACAACTTTTATTACTCCCTTTGGAGCCTTCTGTTATGTGTCTATGCCTTTTGGGCTCAAGAATGCCCAGGCAACTTACCAGCGGTGTGTGCAAAATTGCCTTCATGATCAAATTGGACGCAATGTTCATGCTTATGTGGATGATATTATGGTGAAGTCCAGGAAGAAGGAAACCCTGATAGATGATTTGAAGGAGGCCTTTGACAATCTCCGGGTCTACAAGATGATGCTTAATCCGGCCAAGTGTGTTTTTGGTGTGCCAGCAGGAAAGCTCTTGGGCTTTCTAGTTTCGGAATGGGGTATTGAAGCTAACTCGGAGAAAATAAAGGCTATCACCTCTCTGGCTAAACCGGTGTGTATCAATGATGTTCAGCGTTTGGCGGGTCATATTGCGGCCTTAAGCCAATTCATAAGCCGGTTGGGTCAGAAGGCTATCCCTCTGTACGAGATGATGAAGGAGACATATCACTTTGTCTGGAGTGATGGTGCTGTCCAAGCATTTGAGGCTTTGAAGAAACAATTGGCTGAGCCGCCGATTCTTGCTGCTCCCATTGATAAAGAGCCTTTGTTGTTATATGTGCCTGCCAATAGTCGAGCTGTTAGTCTAGCCATTGTGGTGGAAAGGAAGGAATCAGGCAAGGAGCATTCGGTTCAGTGGCCGGTTTACTACATCAGTGAGGTGCTTATTGAGTCCAAGTAGAGGTATCTGCATTGGCAGAAGCTTGTATATGGGGTGTTCATGGCTAGTAGAAAGCTCAAGCAATATTTTCTGGGTCATCCCATCACTATGGTTAGTTCTGCTCCTTTAGGGGATACTATTCAAAACAGAGACGCCACAGGTCGGGTAGCCAAGTGGGCCATTGAGCTTGGACCTCATGTATTAAAGTATATGCCTCGAACAACCATCAAGTCTCAAGAACTTGTGGATTTCATAAATGATTGGACAGAGCTGCAGATACCTGAGGAGAAGCCGGATAACACATATTGGACTATTCACTTTGATGGATCCAGGCAGTTGGAGGGCTCGGGGCTGGAGTTGTCTTCCCCACGAGGTGATAAATTTTCTTACGTCCTCCGGTTGATGTTTCCTTGTACTAACAATGCAGCTGAGTATGTGGCCTTACTCCATGGTCTTCGAATGGCCAAGGAGATCAAATTAAGCCGGGTGAGGTGTTTCGGCGACTCAGACCTGGTAGCTCAGCAAGTTTCTGGCACTTGGGATTCTAAGGATCCACTCATGGCGGCTTAAAGCCGAGAGGTTGACGCTATTGCTGGTCACTTTAAAGGCTATCAAGTTGAACATGTTAATCGCAGAAAAAATGTGGCAGCTGATGCTTTGAGCCGGTTAGGGTCCCAGCATAAGCCGGTGCCATCTAACACTTTCCTAGATATTCTGCATAACCCTTCAGTCAAACTGCCTACAAAGGAAGATCTAGCTATTCCTAACCCGGAAGCGCGATTGGTGGCAGCTCTTCATGTTATCCCTAATTGGAAAGTCCCATATTTGGCTTATATGACCCGGGGCAAGTTACCTGAGGATGAAACTTTGGCCAGGCAAATAACCCGGCGGTCTAAGTCAATGACTATTGTCAATGGAGAGTTGCATCATCGCAGTGCTATAGGGGCGTTTCAACATTGTGTTTCTCCTGAGGAAGGTTAAGAGATTCTACGAGAGATTCATGAAGGAGATTGTGGTCATCATGTCGGCTCTAAGTCTCTTGTAGCCAAGGCTTTTCGTCATGGGTTTTATTGGCTGACGGCTCATGCTGATGCAAAGGATTTGGTCAGTAAATGTGATGGTTATCAGAAATTTTCACGGCGAGCTCATGTGTCGGCTCAAGAATTAAGGATGATCCCAATTGCTTGTCCATTTGTAGTATGGGGGCTTGATATGGTTGGGCCTTTCAAAAGGTCCAAGGATAAAAAGACCCACCTTTTGGTGGCAGTTGACAAATTTACAAAGTGGGTTGAAGCGGAGCCAGTTAGTAAGTGTGACGCGAACGGCGGTTCAATTCATCAAAAAGGTGATTTTACGTTTTGGCTTTCCCCAGAGCATTATAACTGATAATGGCACTAATTTGTCCAAAGGTGCTATGAAAGAGTTTTGTCAACGAGAGCATATTCGACTTGATGTATCATCAGTGGCTCACCCCAATCCAATGGTCAGGCTGGGAGAGCCAATCAAGAGATTTTGCGAGGCATCAAGCCCCAGCTTATGGTCCCTTTGCAAAGGATGCCGAGTTGTTGGGTGGAGGAGTTACCCTTAGTGTTATGGAGTATCAATAGTACCCCAACAGATCTATGGGTTACACGCCTTTCTTCATGGTTTACGGAGCAGAGGCGGTTCTCCCTAGTGACATCCGTCATGATTCACACCGTGTGGTGGCTTATGTTGAAGTTGATAATAAGCACGTCAGGATGCACTTGACCTGTTGGATGAGGAGCGTGACTGTCGGTGTCAAAACCGGCGGATCTCGGGTAGGGGGTCCCAAACTGTGCGTCAAGGCCGGATGGTAACAGGAGACAAGGGACAAGATGTTTTTTACCCAGGTTCGGGCCCTCTCGATGGAGGTAATACCCTACTCCCGCTTGATTAATATTGATGATATGGGTAGTACAAGAGTAGATCTACCACGAGAGCAAGGAGGCTAAACCCTAGAAGCTAGACTATGGTATGATTGTTGTGTATGGAGTTGATTGCCTACGGACTACAACCCTCCGGTTTATATAGACACCGGATAGGGTTAGGGTTACATAAAGTCGGTTACAATGGTAGGAGATCTTGAATATCCGCATCGCCAAGCTTGCCTTCCACACCAAGGAAAGTCCCATCCGGACACGGGACGAAGTCTTCAATCTTGTATCTTCATAGTCCAGGAGTCCGGCTGAAGGTATAGTCCGGCTACCCGAACACCCCCTAATCCAGGACTCCCTCAGTAGCCCCTGAACCAGGCTTCAATGACGACGAGTCCGGCACGCAAATTGTCTTCGGCATTGCAAGGCGGGTTCCTCCTCCCAGTCCTTCGTAGAAGATTGTAAACACCAAGAGTAGTGTCCGGCTCTGCAAAATAAGTTTCCACATATTGCCATAGAGAGAATAATATTGACACAAATCAAATCTGCCGACGTATTCCGTAGTGCGTCATCACACTATGGCCAAGTCCTTTACTCGAATCATTTTTACTTTTCCACCTCAGCATGTTTTGCGAGGAGGTTTCCTTGGCACGTCTTGTCAAAGCAGAGATCGTGTACCCCCTTTACAGGATTCTCATCAATACAGACGTGGGTAACCCAACCGCGCCATTTATCACGGCGCTTGGGAGGCAAGCGAGTTTTACTAGGTTGGTGGGGACGCACAACCGCATCCGCCCATATAAGGGGATAAGGATCCACCCTTTTACCTACGCCTTCTTCCTCTTTTGCCTATCCATCTCCTGCGCACTCAAGCTCCAGCGCCCAAGCCCGCACTTCCCACCTCAACCTTCTCCAGCAATGTCCGGAGCGGGAGGCAAGTGGATGGTCTCCTCCGTCACGGAGGGCCATGTCAAAAAGCTAAGGAAGACCGGATACTTGTCCAAAGACATCGCGCACTGGCTTGCCGAGGAGGGGCAGCTTCTCCCCACCCCAAGGCCCCATGAGAGGGTAGTATTCCTTCCCCACTTCCTCCGCGGACTGGGTTTTCCACTCCACCCATTTGTCCGGGGGCTCATGTTTTACTATGGCCTGGATTTCCACGATCTGGCCCCGAACTTCGTCCTCAACATCTCGGCGTTTATCGTCGTGTGCGAGGCCTTCCTCCGCATCCGCCCCCATTTCGGCCCCTGGCTCAAGACCTTCAATGTCAAGCCCAAGGTGGCGTGCGGCAGCCAGGCGGAATGCAGAGGCGCCATGGCGGGCAAGATGGCCAACATCCTATGGCTCGAGGGCTCCTTCGTGGAGACCCTGAAGGGGTGGCAATCGTGGTGGTTTTACATCACCGAGCCGCGCGATCCGAAATGGATCACAACCCCCGAGTTCCGATCCGGACCTCCCACGCGGCTTATGTCCACGAAAGAGACAGGCCTGTCATGGGGCGACGAAAAAGAGGTGACCGGACTGCAGACATGCATCCAGTCCCTGGTGAGCAAGCCGATCAAGCTCGTCAATGTAGTCCAGGTTATGCTCGTTCGCCGGATCCTCCCGTGTCAACAACGGGGCTTTAATCTGTGGGAGTTCAACCCGGCGCAGCACCAAACCCTTAACAGGCTCTTCGACACGACATATGAAGATGTCTGGAAGGTGCTAACCAAAGGCGCCGAGGCTCCCACATCCGCTTCCGAGGACCGCGGATACAGCTCACAGTGTAGCGAGGTAAGCTATTTTCACCTTTTACAGGATGTTAAGTTTTTTCATAGTTTGACTCTATGCGGGATCTAAGCTCCCTTACCTTTGACAGGCTTGGCGGGCGAAGTCCGGATTGATTAACTGTCCGGCTCCCTTGCCCGAAGACCCAGCCCCCGCTCTACTAGCGAAGCTGCTGGTTCCGGCACCTTATGTGGTGCCGGAGAAGAAGGCCAAGAAGAAGAAGGCCACGGGGACTCGAAAGAGTTCCCGGCATATGGTGGCGTCGGACTCGTCGTCCGACGAGTCCAAGACGCACTCCCCCCATGAAGACGAGGAGGAGGAAGAAGAAACCTCTCCCCCCCAGCGGGGGGAGGAGAGAAGAGGAAGGCCGCCCCAACGGGGGAGGCCGAGGGGTCTAGGAAAAGGAAGACCCCTCCGCCGGACTACGCCCCCAACGCCTAAGAGGGCAAAGAGGAGTGGCCAAACAGGGCCAAGCGTCCGACGAAATCGTAAGTTCGGATATCAGAATAACTCATGATGTTCCTTTGTTACACAGATTTCCCTAATGTCGAACATAATTATGTAGCTCGCCCCGGGCCGAACTCAACGAGTCGTCGAGCGGCTCCCTGGATTCATCGGACGTGAACTCAGTTCCGCCCATTGTCTTCCCCCGCACTGCGGACGACGCCGAAGTGGCATCACAACAAGCTCCGGGGCAGGAGGAGGTGGTCCTGGAGGAGCCGCAGGGCGACCTCCCGGACCCCAGGAGTAAAGGGGACAAGACCCCCCAGGGCTCCAAGTCCGGCTTTGTGCCGACACCGCGCCGGAATCTTCAACAGTTCCAGACCACGGTAGGCGAACTCCTTCCAAGAGGATCAAGCCTTCTGAGCCGGCGGCCTCCGTCCAACCGGAGGTGCCGGACAATCTGCTCAAGGTGCTTGACGGCGCCTCCATCGACGAGGAGCACCGTACTATTATGAGTACGGTGATCCAGAAGGTTCAGTCCGCCAAGAGCGGACTGAGTGAAGCTGGCGCTAGCCTCCTAACGGGCTTCGAGGTAAGTAAAAATATGTAAAAATATAACCGCATAGACAGTAGCCCCTGATGCTCTGTTTGGCGTTCGGAAAGAAAAGCCGAATAGAGGATCTAGTAAATTTCGCAGGAGTCTAACAATAAAGAGTCAATATGCGTGTGCAGGCTTCGCTGCTACCCACCGCCGCACTGACTGCGGAGGTGGGTGTCCTGAAACAGGACCTCAAGCGGACCAAGCAAGAGCTCCGCCTTGCCAAGCGGCAGCTCGAGGAAAAAGAAGGTAGGAAATACCTTACAGAAAAAGTGCCTATAGAGAGGCGTGATTGCAAAAAATAACAGGATTGCACTGCTTATTATAGGGGCCACGACTGAGGTGGCGACCCTCAAGCAGGCGCTGTCCGAGGCCGAAAAGAAAACGGCCGCGGAGCGCACCGAGCGAGAGAAACTTGGGGCTCAGGTCGGCGAGGTGTAGCAAGAGCTTCAGGCTCTCATGAAAAAACATGAGAGTTTGGAGCTTGAGTCAAAGACCCAAGCGTTCGAGCTCGCGGCGGCCCTTGAGACTGCCAAGTCTGCCAAGGCCGAAGCCCAAAAGGCCCTCCAAGAGTTGGTGGAGATTAAGAAGATAGCAGCGGGTAAGGCATTCTTTATGCAAAGCAGAAGTATAAAAGTAAAATACTTGTTACTTACCCGAATCCGGAGTTCTCCAGGGGCATTCGCAGATCTTCCCCGCAGCGTATCCGCCGCCGCCGCATTCTACCGAGCTGAAGAGGGCAGCTCGATGGAGAAGGTGTTCTGGTCTCAGTATGCTGAGGCCGGACACCCTGTGCCCTTGAGCGACCAGCTGAAACAGCTGGTCGAGCTCCACAAGGCGGCCGAACAGGCCATGAAGGGCTTCATAGTTTGGCTGTGGCCCGGAGAGGCCCTGCCCGGGAGCTACTTTGGGCTGGTGTGGCGGCTGGTGGAGGCCTGTCCAAGGCTCGAGGTCATCAAGCGCTCCGTCTGCATCGAAGGTGCCCGTCGGGCCCTTGCCCGTGCAAAGGTGCACTGGGGTAAGCTGGACGGTGAGAAGCTTGTGAAGGACAGGCCGCTGCCCGGGAAGGAGCATCGCAAGCCCGAGAACTATTACAAGGATGTTCTTGCGGGTGCCCACCTTGTGGCGGATGAATGGACCAAGGATGTACTTTTTGAATAAACTCGCTCGTTTTTATCATGTGCGCTGAAAACTTGTTCATAGGCGCTTAAGCAATTCTTGTTGAATTTAAAATATTATTTTCTATGCGGCCGTTTATCAAAAAATTGAGAGATGGCTAGTCGTCGGCTTCTGCCCCCATGCCACTAGTGCTGGGGTGTTCGGGATAAACCTGAGCGCTCTTTTTCCCATAGTTGGGTCCTTCGAGGGAGGCGCTCAGCACAACGAACCAGGCAATCGGACTATAATGCTTGGACACTCTCACTTAGCCATAGAACTTTATAATTTTAAATTTCGACGAAGCCCCTAGTTCGGAAGACCGAGTTCGGGGCGCTATGCACGCCTTGGCCGGACAAATCCGGCTCCTCGCTCGAAGCGGCATAAGTCTTTAGGGACTCGAAAAAACCTCTCGAACAGCGACCGGTCTCTCACCTCATCATGACAGTCAGTTTTAGCTTTCTCCATTGAGGTGCTTAACCCAGCTCAACCGGGGCACAATCGCAGTGGTTCTCCTAGTGCTACCTTAGCCGATATAGCGGAACGTAAGGCACCAAAACATAGGAGCCGGGCAAACCCAACTATTGACCCAAATCATGATTCGGAGCCGATGCATATAGTGCTATAAGTTCGGGGTGCCGCACTTGTGAAAGTGTACGAACTTCTCACACCATATTAAAGGGTACTGAAGCCCCTGGCGTACTTGCCGTACCACAGTGTACGGGTGCAACATGCCATTAATGAACATATATAAAAGAGAGTAATGCAGAAAATAGACAAAAGCTATGCATTGTTTATATAAAGGCTATTTATCAAAGCCGAACGATATAAATAGTGCGGTAAGCAAAAAATATTGGACTATTCAGTATATCTTGACCGGGGGCAGGCCGCAGAATTCTATTTAAGACATGTATACCGCTCGTAACAGAGACCACCTGGGAGTTCCATAGTGCGGCATGGCTTGTCTGCCTCCCTGGATCTTGCATCGTTTGTGCGGCAGTCGAATTTCCGAACAGGTCATCCGAAGTATGGAGTCCTGAAGGTAAGAAAAAATTAAAAAGAGAATCCGGCAGCCCCTAGTACGTTTTAAGCCGTATTCTTGGCGTGCCGTTATTGTGCCCCTTCCCCTGTGCCCATGGTATTTCAAGGGCATAGTTATGTACGCGAGGTACTGGTTTCGCTATGTCGCAATAGCTAGGGTTGGGGCCGCATTGCTACGCTTGCTCAGAGTGTGCCAGGCGGTCCTGCTGTGGGTTACTCTGGGCGCGCTTGGCAGTGTCTGGCTTTTTAATGGCCGGACTGGAGAATTGCCTGAGAAGGCTACTTCGTACCTCCGCTGCGAGAGCCGCCGTATGATCCTCCGTATGGAGGGAGCGTTCGGTGTTTCCGTTGACCGTAATTACTCCTCGAGGGCCTGGCATCTTGAGCTTGAGATATGCGTAGTGCGGCACCACATTGAACTTTGCAAATGCGGTTCGTCCGAGCAGGGCGTGATAGCCACTGCGAAACGGGACTATATCGAAGATTAACTCTTCGCTTCGGAAATTGTCCGGGGATCCGAAGACCACGTCAAGTGTTACTAAGCCTGTACAGTTGGCTTCTACACCTGGTATAACGCCTTTAAAGGTCGTTCTTGTGGGCTTAATCCTTGAGGGATCTATGCCCATTTTCCGCACTGTATCCTGATAAAGTAGGTTCAGGCTACTGCCGCCGTCCATGAGGACTCTTGTGAGATGAAATCCGTCGATGATTGGGTCGAGAACCAATGCGGCGAAGCCGCCATGACGGATGCTAGTGGGATGGTCCCTTCGATCAAAAGTGATCGGGCAGGAGGACCATGGGTTGAACTTTGGGGCGACTGGCTCTATCATGTATACGTCCCATAGCGCACGCTTCCGCTCCCGCTTGGGAATGTGGGTTGCGTATATCATGTTCACCGTTCGCACTTGTGGGGGAAAGCCCTTTTGTCCATTGTTGTTCGGCGGCTTGGGCTCCTTTTCATCGCTGTGCAGCCCCTTGTCTCTGTTTTCGGCCCTTAACTTGCCTGCCTGCTTGAACACCCAACAATCCCTGTTAGTGTGATTGGCTGGCCTTTCGGGGGTGCCATGTATCTGGCACAAGCGATCGAGTATTCGGTCCAAACTGGACGGGCCCTGAGTATTCTTTTTGAATGGCTTTTTCCCCTGACCGGATTTATAGCCTTTGAATCCGGCATTGACTGCCGTGTCTTCATTGCTGTCGCTGTTAACGCGGCGTTTTTGCTTATTTCGATGTGTCCTGTCACTTTTGTCCTTGGTATCCGAATTACCAGGGTTCTTTGATAAGTTGTTACTGCGAGCTAGCCAGCTGTCTTCTCCCGCGCAAAAGCGGGTCATGAGTGTCGTGAGGGCTGCCATGGATTTTGGCTTTTCCTGTCCTAGGTGCCGGGCAAGCCACTCATCACGGATGTTATGCTTGAAGGCTGCTAGGGCCTCTGCGTCCGGACAGTCGACTATTTGGTTTTTCTTTGTTAGGAACCATGTCCAGAATTGTCTGGCCGATTCCTCTGGCTGCTGAATTATGTGGCTTAAGTCGTCGGCATCCGGCGGTCGCACGTAAGTGCCCTGGAAGTTGTCGAGGAATGCGGCTTCCAGGTCCTCCCAAGAACCGATTGAGTCTGCTGGCAAGCTGTTAAGCCAATGCCGGGCCGGTCCTTTAAGTTTGAGCGGGAGGTATTTGATGGCGTGTAGATCATCGCTGCGTGCCATGTGGATGTGAAGGAGATAATCCTCGATCCATACCGCCGGGTCTGTTGTGCCATCGTATGATTCTATGTTTATGGGTTTGAAACCCTCTGGGATTTTATGATCCATTACTTCATTCGTGAAGCATAGCGGGTGTGCGGCGCCTCTGTACTGGGCTATATCATGACGTAGCTCAGAAGCGCTATGTCTGTTGTGTTCGGCCCGGTCGGATTTGTTGTATCCGGAGTGAAGATCATTGTCACATGCCGTAGGGCGCCTGCGCGATCCGTAGATCGATCTTGTTTGTCTTGCCTTATCCTCCAGTATGTCTCGCAGGTTGGGCGCATTTTCCCGTGCCTTAGTTGAGCGGCGTCGGGGCATGGCTTGGGTGGAGGGCCGAGAGGCCTCTCTATCGCGGCCGCGAGGTGGCCGGTCTGCCATGTCATGCGGTGGTGATGTAGGTGCTTCCTCCTCTGATCGGGGTAGCGGCCTGCGCTTCGGGTAACTCTTGGAGGGGCGTTCGAGTTCATACTCTTCGGCCGTAAGGACTTCAGTCCATCTGTCAGCTAGCAAATCTTGGGCAGCTTTAAGCTGTTGCTGCTTTTTCTTGAGGCTGCTTGCCGTGGCTAAAAGCCTGCATTTAAAACGCTCTTGTTCGGCGGGGTCTCATGGTATGATGAATTCATCGTCATCGAGGCTTGCCTCGTCTTCGGAGGGAGGCGTATAGTTATCATCCTCGACCTCTCGATTTGCCGCTCTCTCATGAGGGTTGGCTTCTCCATCTTCCTGTGCTGAATCTTGCTGAGGTGGGTGTTCTTCGGCGTTATCTGGGGTAGTATTATCTCCCGTGCCGGAATCACCGTTTTTGCTTTGGCGGGATTTAGAGCGGCGCCGCTGACGCTGGCGCTTCGGCTGTTTCTTGGGGGCGTCATCCCCCACTGTTCCATGGACATCTCCATCTTTTGGAGTATCCACCATATATATGTCATATGACGAGGTGGCCTTCCAGCGCCCTACAGGTGCTGGTTCCTGTTCGTCTCCTACATCGTCGTCCATGCCGTCGATGCCTTCGGAGCTGAAGTCAAGCATGTCGGTTAGATCGTCGACAGTGGCTACAAAGTGGGTGGTGGGTGGGCTTTGAATTTCCTTATCGTCCGTATCCTACCCTCCATGACCGTAGTCCGGCCAGGGCTCTCCTGATAAAGAGAGAGACTTAAGAGAGTTCAGGATGTCGCCAAAAGGCGAATGCTAAAAGATGTCTGCGGCGGTGAACTCCATTATCTGCGCCCAATCGGATTCGATTGGTAGGGGCGCGGGGGGTTCGGAGTCCGGGGAGGAGTCCGGATCCTCGGAGTCACGGGCCATGCGGAGTGCAGGGCTAGAGTTCGGCTCGATCGCCTCTGAGATCACAGCCCCTGAGGCAGCGTCTAACCGCTGATCCTCGATCGGCGCAGTATGCTCTGAATCAATGGTCGAAACCGATGCGTATGCGGCCTCCAAGGCGCTGTTCAGCGGCAGAGCTATATCATGCCCATCGAGATAGTGCGGCGCGCTTGGCTGTGGCTCGAATCCGTCGAAGATCAAGTCCCCGTGGATGTCAGCCGTGTAGTTTAGGCTTCCAAACCTGACCTGATGGCCAGGGGCGTAGCTTTCGATTCTTTCCAGGTGGCCGAGTGAATTGGCCCGCAGAGCGAAGCTGCTGAAGACGAAGATCTGTTCGGGGAGAAAAGTTTCACCCTGGACCGTATCGTTGTTGATGATCAAAGGAGCCATCGGGCCTAAAGGCGACGACACAGAGGAACTCTCAATGAAAGCACCAATGTCGGTGTCAAAACCGGCGGATCTCGGGTAGGGGGTCCCGAACTGTTCGTCAAGGCCGGATGGTAACAGGAGACAAGGGACAAGATGTTTTTTACCCAGGTCCAGGCCCTCTCGATGGAGGTAATACCCTACTCCTGCTTGATTAATATTGATGATATGGGTAGTACAAGAGTAGATCTACCACGAGATCAAGGAGGCTAAACCCTAGAAGCTAGCCTATGGTATGATTGTTGTGTATGGAGTTGATTGCGTACGGACTACAACCCTCCGGTTTATATAGACATCGGATAGGGTTAGGGTTACATAAAGTCGGTTACAATGGTAGGAGATCTTGAATATTCGCATCGCCAAGCTTGCCTTCCACGCCAAGGAAAGTCCCATCCGGACACGGGACGAAGTCTTCAATCTTGTATCTTCATAGTCCAGGAGTCCGGCTGAAGGTATAGTCCGGCTACCAGAACACCCCTAATCCAGGACTCCCTCAGTGAACTTGCGGCGGCTCGTTCGGCAATTTACCAGCAAGATTTACGCCGTTATCACAGCCGCCGGGTTAAAACTAGAACCTTTCAAGAAGGCGACTTGGTGCTCCGGCTTATCGAGGATCAGACTGATATGCATAAACTATCCCCACCTTGGGAAGGGCCCTTTGTGGTCAGCAAAAATCTAAACAATGGGTCATACTACCTTATCGATGTTCCAGGCCACAAGGACTCGTGTACGTCGGAGGAGGAGACCCGCCGGCCGTGGAATATTGCTCATTTTCGGCCTTATTACACCTGAGCCACTGGCTCTTGTGATGTACATATCTTGACAATGTATATATTATGATGAATATAATAAAGCTGGCATCCTTGATAATTCAGGGCCTCTGTCGTTTCTCTTTGAGAATGATGAGTCTTTATTGCCACTTCATATGGTCACTTGGGGGCTTCCTTCTCATTGAGCATAGCTATGTGTACCCTTTTGATACGGCTTGTACGCCATGATTACTAAATACTTGGGGGCTTCCTGCTCCTTGAGCATAGTTGTGATTACCCTATTATTCCGTCTTATGCCTGTAATAACACATTACTTGGGGGCTCTTTGTTCAACGAACAAGAGTTTTTATGACCCTTGTAATAGGCTTGGAAGCCAGGTGTATTCACCTAAAAACCCGGGTTATCCTGCCTTTTAAGTCTGCCACTCCACCCAGATTGACTGGAATGACTCGCCGTACTTTTGACAAGTCAATCTTATACATACCCTGAACTTGTCAAATTTAAAACGACGATTGGTCATGTGAGGCCCGACTTATAAGGTTGAGTGAAGGTTTAACTCAGCGGCTGTTTGTCTCTTTGAAAGCACTTGATTTAAAGGTTTGGCAGCCTATGAAAGCCTTGTTTTTGTCTTTTGATTTATGTTTGATTTGAATATTTTTGAGGTTCATCTTTTGTGACATGTTAATACATGGTTGAATACCAATGAGGCCTATGATGCCTTATGGTTCACATATGGATCTATCTGGAGTTTATTAACCCGACCTGGCTTTGGACTAGAAGTCGCCAGTGTATGATGATCTTATAGACTTGTAAGCGCAGTGCTCTAAGTTCTGGGATATTATCCCTTGCTGCATATGGCGTTGTAAGCCGGCGGTATATGTCAATGGAAAAGTGCATTGTGTACTCCATCCTTTGGGTTGTAACCCTTCCTGCACAGGTATGGTAAACCGGCAGTGTGAGTAAATATCACAGGTATGATATTTTGTTATGTCTATATAAGGTTATGACTGAACCAGCCCTGGTTATGGACTGCTTTTAGTCACCAGTGGTTTTTATACAACATTATGACCCGCCCTGGGGTAAACCGCCAGGGTACTTGTGATCTATTTGTGTGCAGGTAAAATAATAAATATGGTCCGCATAGTTGATGCAATCATGAGCACAAGTGGCAGCTCCTCAATTGGCAGATCAACAGTGTCATGCAAAACAAAATGTGCATGATGGCACAACAAATCAAACGTTTAACTAGCCTATTACAAGGCATATAATGGCCCAAGAAGGATAAGCGTTTTCACGATGCAAGTATCAAAGATTTATGGTGCATAAGCCGATTCATGATTCCTGACGGGTTGAAGCTTCCGGGTCATCTTGTGTTTCTTCTTCTTCTTCTTCTTCAGCTCCTTGATTATCCATCATCTGGAAGTCAGGCATATCCCAGTTGATACCGGTCAACATTCTAAACACAGCTTCATCATCAATAAGGTTTGATGGATCAATGTCGGGAGCGAAGGTATGCTTACGAATTGGCGGGAGATGTGTCTCCTGATAAATCGGTGCCTTCACCTTCTTATTGTCAGCATCATAAGCCACCTGATACTGTGATAGCTTGGTATCTTCAGCCATCCGGGTTGCCAACGGACGCATTGATCTTACTATATCTACAAAATCATCTGCACTGAAGGGTGTCCCATCTTCCTTTACACTTGGGCAACCATTGGCCAGATCCTCCGGGTCAAGATCTGCTTGCCATGCTTTAGCCCGCCTTAGGGTAGTTAAAGCGCCGGCTCTGGCAGAGGCTCGTTTCAGCTCTTCAATCCTCTTGGGCACTACTGGCAACCTTTACAATGTCTCCTTGATAAGAGTAGGCGGCCGTTTTTGTGTGCAGAGCGGCATCAATGGTCCGTTGAGCACCAGTATATAATTGTTTAACAAGAGTGTAGACTGCCTTCAACCGGACGCGCATGTCTGAGCCCAAATTGACGCTTCGAGAGCCTGTATCAGTTCATTTATTAATAAACCGGCACAGTTTACAGAAGGTTCATTGGGATGAATGGAATCGGGATTAATACTTACTAAAGATAGCCAATGACATGTTATTGATTTGCTGCTTTAAGCTGGACAGTTCATGAGTCACCGGATTAAGAGCGACTTCAGCTTCTTCTGCTCTTTTCAATGGAGCCGCCTTTTCAGTTTCCCAACCATCTTTGTCAGTATTGAAGTTTTGCTTGCGCTGCTCAATGTTTTCCAAAGCAGTCCTCAATTCTGATTGGGCCTTCGATGTTTCAGATTGTTGAGTTTTTATATTGGCCTTCAGATCATTGAGTTGCGAGTCCTTCTCAGAAAGTTCAGCCTGTGGTATAAGCATGGACAGATATCATGAGTATGATTATTTATTGAAGTCTCAAGCACAATACAAGTATTTTCCTTGGCACTTGGGGGCTAATGTATATTTCTCTTAAGAAATTTTTGAAGTCCCAAGCACAATACAAGTATTATACTTGGCACTTGGGGGCTAATGCATATTTCTCTTTATTAAAGACAGAATAATTGACTGACCCGGGCAAATGATCTAATCTGGTTTATAAAGACTACAAAATTGGATTGATGACTTCAAACAGGATGATTAGTCCCGACTTATTCATCACTGATTAAGCCGGCCCTTGGGGGCTACTAAGGCAAAGTTGATTTTTGTTATTTTAAGTCTCGGCTCAACATGCTAGTTAAACCGACCCTTGGGGGTTACTAGTGATGATGCGCGATTCTTTATGGCAACTGGAAAATCTACATCATATAATTTTTCATCATATCTTATAGACTTGGTGGTTGATGGATAGATAATTATGAAAGAGAATGGTGATTGAATTACCTCATAGCGTTCCTTCATCAAATTAACCAAGCCCGCTTCAAAGTCACGGCTGGTGTATAGACAGTTCAAATAACCAGAGTGGATGTCTTGGGCGTTGAATTGAGCGTAGCTCTCTAAGTCTACCTTCCACTTGCCTTTATCTTCAGCAGAAATTTCATCTTTGGCGCTATGCTTAGACAAGACAGTGGAGTGGCCCGGTGCTGTGAAACCAAACCCGGTGACGACTACATCGTCAATTTTTTCCTCAGAAGGCTTAACTGGGCTTGGCGACTTAGAGATGGCCAACTCAACATCCATAGGGTCTGTGGAGACTTCATGGTCTTGAGGTGGCGGATCATCAATAATATCTTCAGCAATTGGGTGAGAGAGTTCTGCTTGTTGTTGCTCCGGCTCAGACGGATTGACATCGTCGACCGACTTATTCAGCTTTGCCTTTTTGCTGGGTTTGGCCCGGCCCCTGAAAATAAGAAGTATAAAGAGGTCAGTGTAATAATCAGGCATAAGGTTTCAATGATTGAATATACTCTTACCCAGGTACAGTCTTGAAAGCTGGGATTTGAGTTCCTGTCAACTCGCCAGAAGAGGAATGATAATTCCCCTGATAGTTTGAATCAGACGGGTTAAGAGGTTGTCGGAAATAACCCGCCTTTGGATAGAGTATATCAAAAATATGTAAGACCTCCGGGCGGTGTTTGCGAACCGGTGTGTTTGGTAAGCCAGAGGAACTAATCACACCACCACTATGCCGGGTGGTGCGGCGAGCTTCGTGTTGCTGTTTCTTCAAAAGAAAGTTGGGATCCAAGTGAGCTAGAGGGTGAGAAAAGCTTACTTTCCGGCTTGCTTGTCGGGTTTTCTGTGTTGGCAGAGGTTTTGAGCCGTAGGAAAGAAATAATTACCTTAGCGTCGCCTGCACGGTTGGCTTCTGCGTCGTCGTGATAACAATCATTGTCAATGAGATGTATAAAATATGAGCCAAGTGAGTCAAGTTCTACCTTTGACTCATCATCATCAGCGTCATCATCAATGTTTAAGCCGGCGGGCTCGATGGTCTTCTTCTTGGGAGGCCTTTGGGTGACCTTGGTTTTGGTACGAGCCGGTTTGGCCGGCTTATCTTGTGGCTTCTTCTTCCAAAATGGAGAATCGGCCTATGGAGGTCAAAAAGATTATAAGTAGGCATAACCGTTGCAGATATGGTTGAGTGGAAGGTGTGCAATACTTACGGCTGGCGGCTTATTGAAGGTGCAGAAAGGACTAAGTCCTGTTTTACTTCATTCCTTTGCAGGTTCGTTCAGCAATTTCTTAGTGGCTTCTGTAATTTCTACGTCAGTCAGTTGAATGTCGCAGTGGCATAGAGGATCTTTTAAGTCGCCAGTGTATTCACACATTAAGCCAGGGCGACGGCTTAGTGGCAAGATGCTCCATGACACCCAACACCGAACAAAGTCAACGCCGGTTAGGACATTAGCAATAAAGGCTCTAAGCTTTGAAAAGGCGGATTCATATTTGGCCTGCTCCTTTGCGTTCATCCGTGGGGGAAGCGGATGTGTGTTGCTAAGCCGGTGGTCACGGTAACCCGGCAGAGAATTCTCGTCTGATGGAGAAGTGTCTTGATAATAGAACCAAGTTTGGTTCCAATCTTTGGGGTGACTCAGTGGCTTAGCTTAGGGAAAGTTGACTTCTTTCCTCTTCTGAATGGAAATCCCACCAAGTTCCAAGCTGGGCCCGTCAGTGAACTCTGTCTGACGGTTTAGGTAGTAAAATTCTCTAAACAATTCAATTGTGGGCTCTTCTTGAAGATAGGCTTCATAGAAGACTTGAAAATTGCAAATATTGGATGTAAAGTTGGGCCCAATATCTTGAGGGTGAAGTTGGAAGAAAGGAAGCACGTCGTGGAAAAACTTTGAGCCGGGCGGGCCGAACCCCCGGCTCAGGTGGTCAGTGAAGACAATTACTTCTCCGTCCTTGGGTATAGGAGGGTTTCCTTCACCAGGGACCCCCCAGTGGATATCTTCTTTATTGGCTAGAGCGCCAGTTGCAACAAAATTGTTCAGGTCTTCTTCAGTGACCTAGGGATTGGACCCAGTTGCACGAGGTATATGTCTTAGCCATTTTTTCGATGATCTGAAAGGAGGATTATGCCGGTCTAAGATTATATGGTCAAGCCGGCTGATTGGCTTAAAGGCAAAAAATAATGAAGCATGCATAGATGTTAAACTGGAGGATGGCATTGAAGTTATATAGATAATCCATTGGTGGATTAAGAGGGGACTAATGGTACCTGGCGGGTTACAGTTTCCGAGTTAAGCCGCCTGCACAAATATTGATTTCACAGATATGAGAATGGGAAAATTGCTAAGTGTTGGAAAAACATATTTCACAGATTGATGTTACAATTTTGGATCTATGACACTTCAGAGAATGGAAAATATTTAGACCTAAGTTGCAGTACGTGAGCAGTTCATGTGTCCAGATTGGTTTTCTTATGCAAGGGAGATGATCTAATAACAAAAATGAGTACCACGACTACCGCCGCGCAGGAGAGGTACTAAGTTTGAATCAAAAGTTACAAGCTACAGCGAAGAACGAGGATGAACTCCGACGAACTCGTGGAAACCCTAATGGGATCTAGAGGAAACGGAAGGAGGATAACTCACCAGAGTTATTGAACAATGGAGGCGCGCGCGCGAACTCTGGTCAAATCAGGTTGATGCAGCGGCCGTTGTCGAGGCGGTGGCGAGAGTCAATGGCGGCGGCAGAGCTCGGCTGCTGAAGTAATGCGAGGAAGAAGATGGAGACGAGAAGGCAAGGGAGGAAAGTGAAAGTGACCCCTGGCCCTATTTATAACGACGAAAGGATAAGTGACATGCACAGGAATCGAGGAGGCAAAAAATGGATATGCAACAACATAGACGCCTTGATTTTCGGGAACTTATTAAAAAAGAGGATATACATATATTGAGATTTGGGCGTTGCGTAATATTAATGACAGGTGACATCACGGCGGGTTATTGCAATCCTAGGAGATGACATCATGGCAGGTTACAAGATCTTGCAAGAGCAGACAAATAAGGATTTTTTTCTAAGTGTTGAAAGATTGATATGAACAAGTTCACATCAACCTGGGGCCTAATATTGGGGATATAACTATTGGGTATGACCCACCGAGGAGGGGCCGGGTCATACCTCTAGTGGATCATAAAATACAAAGCCCATGAAGAGGCTGAAGATGGCTGTTCGTGAAGCAGGCTTACTGAAGGCCCAAAGCCCAAAGGCGACTTAAAGCCCACATGTGTAAACCGCCATATATGTATAACTTGTGTTGTAAGGCATGCGTAGTTAGTCACCGGGCCGGACATGCTTTGTATGAGCCGGCCAGGACTCCGTGAGCCACTGGGCATGAACCTGTGTATATAAAGGGACAACCCGGCGGTGGTTTAGGGCAAGAGACAAGAGATCGAAAGCTAGGTCAAGCGTATTCGCTCCCTGGTAATCGAAACCCAAGCAATACCACCTCAAACTGGAGTAGGCCTTTACCTTCACCGCAAGGGGCCGAACTAGTATAAACTTCCTGTGTCCTTTGTCCTATTTAACCCCTTTAAGCTAACCTAGTTGTGATGGCTCCACGACTAAGTCCTTCTGCTAGGACATCTGCCGTAACAATTCCACGACACCAATGGTAGATGTAGAGGTAGCATGCCGACGGTGATCACATCGACTTTGGAACCATTTCCCACGTGCATCGTCACCTCGTCCTTAGCCAATCTTTTTTTAATCCGTAGCCCCTGTTTCGAGTTGCAAATATGAGCAACAGAACCAGTATCAAATACCCAAGCGCTACTATGAGCATTAATAAGGTATGCATCAATAACATGTATATCAAATATGCCTTTCATTTTGCCATCCTTCTTATCCGCCAAATACTTGGGGCAGTTCCGCTTCTAGTGACCAGTCCCTTTGCAGTAGAAGCACTTAGTTTCAGGCTTAGGTCCAGACTTGGGCTTCTTCCCTTGAGCAGCAACTGGCTTGCTGTTCTTGTTGAAGTTCACCTTCTTCCCTTTGCCCTTTTTCTTGAAACTAGTGGTCTTGCTCACCATCAACACTTGGTGCTCCTTCTTGATTTCTACCTCCACAGCCTTTAGCATTGCGAAGAGCTCGGGAATTGTCTTCTCCATCCCTTGCATATTATAGTTCATTACGAAGCCTTTATGGCTTGGTGGCAGTGATTGAAGAACTCTGTCAATGACACTATCATCAGGAAGATTAACTCCCAGCTGAGTCAAGTTGTTATGGTACCCAGACATTCTGAGTATGTGTTCACTGACAGAACTATTCTCCGCCATTTTGCAGCTATAGAACTTGTTGTAAACTTCACATCTCACAACTCGGGCATTTGCTTGAAATATTAACTTCAACTCTTGGAACATCTCATATGCTCCATGACGTTCAAAACATCTTTGAAGTCCCGATTCTAAGCCGTAAAGCATGGCACACTGAACTATCGAGTAGTCATCAGCTTTGCTCTGCCAGACGTTCATAACATCTGGAGTTGCTCCTACAGCGGGTCTTGCACCTAGTGGTGCTTCCAAGACGTAATTCTTCTGTGCAGCAATGAGGATAATCCTCAAGTTACGGACCCAGTCCGTGTAGTTGCTACCATCATATTTCAACTTAGCTTTCTCTAGGAACGCATTAAAATTCAAGGGAACAGTAGCACGGGCCATTGATCTACAACAACATAGATATGCAAAAACTATCAGGTACTTAGTTCATGATAAATTTGAAGTTCAATTAATCATATTACTTAAGAACTCCCACTTAGATAGACATCTCTCTAGTCATCTAAATGATCACATGATCCATATCAACTAAACCATGTCCGATCATCACGTGAGATGGAGTAGTTTTCAATGGTGAACATCACTATGTTGATCATATCTACTATATGATTCACGTTCGACCTTTTGGTCTTAGTGTTCCGAGGCCATATCTGCATATGCTAGGCTCGTCAAGTTTAACCTGAGTATTCTGCATGTGCAAAACTGGCTTGCACCCGTTGTATGTGAACGTAGAGCTTATCACACCCGATCATCACGTGGTGTCTCGACACGACGAACTGTAGCAACGGTGCATACTCAGGGAGAACACTTATACCTTGAAATTTAGTGAGGGATCATTGACGGTGTCCTGGACTAGGGGTATTCATCACGTCGTCTCCCGATCAGTTGGATTGGGCCTTGGACCCCCATGGCCGTATACTCATGGGCCAGTTCGGACAGCTGCCGCATACAAGGTAGATTCCACAAGACTTGGCGATCAAGACAAGGACTTCTCCCCACCGGCGTATTCAGCTAGGACTCTTGTTATCCTAGGCCTCTGGTGCATTATATAAACCGAGGCCAGACTAGTCATACCATAGGCTAGCTTCTAGGGTTTAGCCTCTACGATCTCGTGGTAGATCAACTCTTGTAATACTCATATCATCAATATCAATCAAGCAGGACGTAGGGTTTTACCTCCATCAAGAGGGCCCGAACCTGGGTAAAACATAATGTCCCCTGCCTCCTGTTACCATCCGCCTTAGACGCACAGTTCGGGACCCCCTACCCGAGATCCACCGGTTTTGACACTGACATTGGTGCTTTCATTGAGAGTTCCACTATGTGTTCGGCAAAAGGTTGATGGCTCGCCTGCAGATCAACTGTGACTTCGGCATCTTCGTCACCAGCTCGACTGGTCACCTTGGTTTGACCAAGGACTGCGCCCTACCTCCGATCGTCATGTTCGGATGAGAGCCTTCATAAACATCAACTCCGATCTCTATCAAGATCATGGAGGAATCATCCAGGGAGCCCGGGGGCTCAACGTCAACATTGCCCTTGGGCGACCGTGCTATTTTTCTGGACAGCAAACTTGTGTCCACCGCCACCGCCTCCTCAAGTGTCATTTTAATGATCGCTTTGGTGGAATTGTGCGGAATTGAGTCTACAACAACCTTGGAAAATTTCATCGAGTTCCGATGGAGGAATCTCTGGCAATCCACGATATACCGGAGCCCTGTCAAATCTGGACGGGAATCTAGATAAGTTTAGGGCGTGGTGTCCAGTTTCTAGCTCGGACGTCCTTTGGAAGATTTAACCGTTGATCGGCTGCGGAATTCCTATATCTACCACCTCTCAAAATTTCAGCTCGATCCGACCGTCCAAACTCCGGGAACCTTCCGATTAGTGCATCACTTTTCGGATCTGTTTTCTGCACGAAAATGAATCCGACCTGAGTTCGTCTTTTTTATGAACGGGATTTCAGACATCCCTTTTGAAGGAAGTTTTGTATGGGGTATTGTGTTTTGTTCCCGAACACATCCCATTAACTTTAAGATCTTTTGAACATGATCTTCAACATCATGCTGGTGTCAAACCAGTCCGGCAATATTGCTCCACGGCTGCCGACCTGCGCTATACACGTCGTCACTTTGTTGAGCCGAGCTCAACTTCTTCGGATCATCATCTCGTCAAGCCGAACAAGAGTCCGGCATCGCGAAAGATAAATCATCACCAACATCACCACCCCACGGATTACACGGAGCGGGCATACCGGCATCGCCACACGGTCGCTTCATCAAGCCGACATCGACCACGTCACGACCTGCATCGGCAGGGCCGCACTATTGCTTCTTCAGGCTGGTGTCCATCACGCCGACCTACTTCGACTCATCGGCTGACATCGAGGCTTCGACATCTCGGCTAGACCAGGGACTTCGCCATCACTTCATCAACCTACTCCGGACACTTCGGCGTCACTAGCCGACCAGCTACAACAAATAATTACTCTGGTTTGTTCATCATATCTACACAGATCTATCAAATGGTGGCCGCATCAACAAATATTTTTTTCTTGTTTGGGTTCATTTTTTCCAAGGAATTATTACTCTGGTTTGTTCATCATATCTACACAGATCTATCAAATGGTGGCCGCATCAACGACAGTCGCATGGTGGTTCGGTCAGTTTCCGTACATAGTCCGGCGAACGCCGCATCCGGAGCTCGGACCGACCTGCGAATTCAGGCTTTGCCACGCCTTTACCGCATCACGCCGACACCCTGCATCAACATTGACTTTGGCGCCAGGCCATATTTCTTTTATTACTCACTTTGCATAAGTTATTTATTATGCAACGATTTTTTTATTTATCATTATTACTGTTATCTCCGGTTTGCACTATTTTTTGTGCACAGGAAAATGATTCGGGGACTTCGGCGTCACTCTGTCGGTCTGCATTGACCGTGCTATGTCACCACTTCGGCGTGTCGAGCTCTCCACTCCGCCACCTCGGGACCAGCTTGGGGGATGGAACCTCGCCCCGCATCAAGCTCGGACCGCGTCATCAATACCGAACACAATATGCACCATATTGACTTAAGCAATTTGCAAGCTGGGTTGCTTCGCTCCTGTGTTTACCCCTACGTTCCCGATTGTTCGGCTAGGGAGTAAAGGGAGCACCTCTGCGATTGTCACGTTCGGGTCATCCGAGCCGGACCTTAGACTAGGTGAAGCTGAAAGCTAGCGCTCTTATAGTTTTCAATAATGGTCGGCACACAACGGAACTCATGAGTACAAAAAATCTATTGCACAAGTCTCATAATAACAATGAGCACCGAAGAAAGGTATCGGTGGGGGTACTATTTTCTTCGAAGATGCTTCTTATACTTCGTAGTAATATAGTATAAGTTCCCTGAGCGCGCTTTGTCTGTTACAGCCTTATGGCCTGATTGCCTGGTTATTGGAAACACCATCGATATTCTGGATAGATGGAGTACATAACACTTTTCGGTCCTTGACCGAAGAGGGAGAAGCCGACGGTCGGTTAAGACATGTTTAAAGTTCGGTTGAACATAGATATGATATAAGTACTTCGGTACATGCAATCATTCTTTTACCCAAGTCACTTGGGGGCTCTTAAATTTATATGAGCCATTTTATGATAAGTGTTCTTCTTCTTAGTCGTTGCAAAGTTTTATTATTATTATCATTAATTATCATTCCTTTTTTCGACACAAGTATGTGGTTACTAGATGAGGAGCCTAATTTCTCTCTCGAAACCGCTAGAGTTTAGTTTGCTAAACTGGCCTAATGAGAAGTACTCCGCCTTCGGGATAGGAGGTTGAAGCCGTAGGCTGACCCGCTTGAAGTCTTGAGATAGGATGTGTCATGTTAAAGCACGGCAGAAGCACTTTTTTTTCAATTCCAATTTTCGGATTGGCACCGAACACTTGATCTAGTTCGGACATTAAACTTTTGAATAAGTTTTTTGGCTTTTCGAGCCTATGGCACTTTTAAACTATTTGTGCTTTTCCAGCATTAGTCTCGTAGTGCAACGCTGGACACCTTTAGGGAATCGGCAAAAACATTCTCGGATATTGCTATATATGCATCGGTTTCGAATTGTGTCTTCGGTCAATAGTTGGGTTGCCCGGCTCCTGTGCTTTCCTCCTACGTTCCGCTTTGTTCGGCTAGGTGTGCAAAGGGAGAACCACTGCGATTGTGCTTCCAGCTCGCATGGTCAAGCACCTCAGTGGAGAAAGTCGAAAACTGACTGTCACAATAGGCGTAAACTGGTCAACGATCCGATGACTATGCTAAATGACGGGCCGTTCATAACATTGGCCGAACTGTTTCCGGCTTGACCTCGACTGTCGCCGAACACTACCGGGGGCTATTAACTGGCCTCCCAAACTAAATCCTCGAAATTTTGCTCTTACATTCGAGCTGAAGTTTCATGATCATTCTTAGCATGACAACCCAAAGAAAGGAACCGATAGCGGGACTATTTTCTTTGGAAGACATTTCTTCTGTTAAACAGTAATATAACATATCTCTCTGCGTACCTTTGTTTATAAAACCGTGTGGCCAGATTGCCTTGTTTGTCGTAAATCTTTGCCCTCATAAAGGCTTTATAAAGTAGGACAAACACTCCTCGGCTACTGGCCGAGGAGGTGGAAGCCGATGATCGGTCAACATAGTTTTGTACAATGCGGATCCGAGCATTAATGACGTAAAGTACTTGGATACATAGAGTCATTACACATAATTTGTGATTTTACTATGAATATCGATCCTTAATTCGGCCACCCGTGCCCGCATTAAGGCTCGGGGGCTACTGCGCTGCGGGCTTGTTATTTACAAATATTAAAGGGGCACATCGATCCCCTGATCTGGTGTTGCCACCCGACCAGTGTCTCGGGGGCTACTGCATTGCTTGTCCAATGCGAAAAAATTAATTGTAATACAGTTTCCGACGAGATTTTGATCCTCAGGTTGGTCGGCCGCACCCAACCTGAGTCTCGAGGACTGAGCACGCCGCTTTTTGTGTCCCGAAGTATTCTACCGAGTTAGGACTTGATCCTCAGACCGATTTTGCAAATCAACCTGAGTCTCAGCAGCTACTGGGATCAGCGGTCTTATGTCATCCTTCATGTGCATCTCGGGTTTTATACTGATACCCACCTTGAGGGCTACTGGCCATATATCTCCGCAGAGAATAAATTGCACCAATAAAAAATATTGAAAAAAATCGGCCCACATTCGGGGTGGTGCACGACCTCAGAAGCAGTCCGGCATAAAGCTCGGGCGCTAGTGGCTGGCTCCATAGAGGGCATTTCCGGCATTAAGCTCGGCTAAACTCCTTCAAACTTCTTTGAACCAAGGTGATTTATGACACCTCGGATACAATCCGGCGTTGGAGCTCGGATACAGTCCGGCGTTGGAGCTTGGACATAGTCCGGCGTTGGAGCTCGGATACATCCTGGCGTTGGAGCTCGGAAGCAGTCCGTCATTGGTGCTCGGCTGCAAAAGATACCTCGAATGCAGTCCGGCGTTGGAGCTCGGACGCGAGAGGACGCTGCCGCCCAGGAACAACCTCAAACCCGAGGTGTGGCATAAAAATAACAAGGCATTGATAAAGGCCAGAAACTTAAAGGGGCTCCTCGGATACCCGATGTATAAACTCGTCGAATGCATTTCGGCGATCCTCAAGATCAAAGATGAGAAGATTTGTTGAACCAGTTTTCAAGACCGACGATCGAAGATGAAGAACAGTTCGGAAGAATCGAGGAGCGTACCTAACTTGAAGACCGGTTCAGGGGGCTAATGACGGTGTCCTGGACTAGGGGGTATTCATCACGTCGTCTCCCGATCAGTTGGATTGGGCCGAGGACCCCCATGGCCGTATACTCATGGGCCAGTTCGGACAGCTGCCGCATACAAGGAAGATTCCACAAGACTTGGCGATCAAGACAAGGACTTCTCCCCACCGGCGTATTCGGCTAGGACTCTTGTTACCCTAGGCCTCTGGTGCATTATATAAAGCGAGGCCAGGCTAGTCGATAGAGGATATACATACAATCATACCATAGGCTAGCTTCTAGGGTTTAGCCTCTACAATCTCGTGGTAGATCAACTCTTGTAATACTCATATCATCAATATCAATCAAGCAGGACGTAGGGTTTTACCTCCATCAAGAGGGCCCGAACCTGGGTAAAACATCGTGTCCCCTGCCTCCTATTACCATCCGCCTTAGACGCACATTTCGGGACCCCCTACCCGAGATCTGCCGGTTTTGACACCAACAATCATCTTATAATGCTACCACCGTACTAAGCAAAATAAGATGCATAAAAGATAAACATCACATGCAATCAAAATATGTGACATTATATGGCCATCATCATCTTGTGCCTTTGATCTCCATCTCCAAAGCACCGTCATGATCTCCATCTTCACCGGCTTGACACCTTGATCTCCATCTTAGCATCATTGTCGTCTCGCCAACTATTGCTTCTATGATTATCGCTACTTCTTAGTGATAAAGTAAAGCAATTACATGGCGATTGCATTTCATACAATAAAGCGACAACCATAAGGCTCCCGCCAGTTGCCGATAACTTTTACAAAACATGATCATCTCATACAACAATTTATATCTCATCACGTCTTGACCATATCACATCACAACATGCCCTGCAAAAACAAGTTAGACATCCTCTACTTTGTTGTTGCAAGTTTTACGTGGCTGTTACGGGCTTCTAGCAAGAATCGTTCTTACCTACGCATCAAAACCACAACGATTTTTCATCAAGTGTGCTGTTTTAACCTTCAACAAGGACCGGCCGTAGTCAAAATCGATTCAACTAAAGTTAGAGAAACAGACACCTGGTAGCCACCTGTGTGCGAAGCACGTCGGTGGAACCAGTCTCATGAACGCGGTCATGTAATGTTAGTTCGGGCTGCTTCATCCAACAATACCGCCGAATCAAAGTAAGATGTTGGTGGTAAGCAGTATGACTATTATTGCCCACAACTCATTGTGTTCTACTCGTGCATATATCATCTACGCATAGACCTAGCTCGGATGCCACTGTTGGGGAACGTAGTAATTCAAAAAATTCCTACGATCATGCAAGATCTATCTAGGAGAAACATAGCAATGATACAGGAGACTGTGTCCATGTACCCTCGTAGACCGAAAGCAGAAGCATTTAGTAACATGGTTGACATAGTCGAACGTCTTCACGATCCAACCGATCCAAGTACCGGACGTACGACACCTCCGTGTTCAGCACACGTTCAGCACGATGACGTCCCGCGAGCTCTTGATCCAGTAGAGGGTCGAGGGAGAGTTCCGTCAGCACGACGGCGTGGCAACGGTGTTGGTGATGTGATCCACGCAGGGCTTCGCCTAAGCACTACAACAATATTACTGAGGTGGTAAACTATGGAGGGGGCACCGCGCACGGCTGAGGAATAATTGATGTGCCTCTGGGGTGCCCCTGCCCTCGTGTATAAATGAGGAGGGGAGGAGGCCGCCCCCCTAGGGGCGCGCCAAGTGTGGGGAGTCCTACTAGGACTCCCAAGTCCTAGTAGGATTCCCCTTTGCTTTTCCGGAGGGGGGAAGAGGAAAAGGGATAGGGAGTAGGAAAGGGCAAGGGGCGCGCCGCCCCCTCCCCTAGTCCAATTCGGACTCCATGGGGGGGGGGAGCCTCCTCCCTTGGCCTGCCTCCTCTTCTCCCTTATGGCCCAATAAGGCCCCATTACTTCCCTGGGGGGTTCCGGTAACCCCTCGGTACTCCGGTAAAATACCCGAATCACTCGGAACCATTCCGATGTCCGAATACAACCTTCCAATATATGAATCTTTACCTCTCGACCATTTAGAGAATCCTCATCACATCCGTGATCTCATCCAGGACTCTGAACAAACTTCGGTTACCAAAACACATAACTTGTAATACAAATCATCATCGAACGTTAAGCGTGCGAACCCTACGGGTTCAAGAACTATGTAGACATGACCGAGACACATCTCCGGTCAATAATAGCAGAACCTGGATGCTCATATTGGGTCCTACATATTCTATGAAGATCTTTATCGGTCAAACCGCATAACAACATACGTCATTCCCTTTGTCATCGGTATGTTACTTGCCCGAGATTTGATCATCGGTATCCTCATACCTAGTTCAATGTCGTTACCGGCAAGTCTCTTTACTTGTTCTGTAATGCATCATCCCGTAACTAACTCATTAGTCACATTGCTTGCAAGGCTTATAGTGATGTGCATTATCGAGAGGGCCGAGAGATACCTCTCCGATACACGGAGTGACAAATCCTAATCTTGATCTATGCCAACTCAACAAGCACCGTCGGAGACACCTGTAGAGCATCTTTATAATCACCCAGTTACATTGTGACGTTTGATGGCACACAAGGTGTTCCTCCGGTATTCGGGAGTTGCATAATCTCATAGTCAAAGGAATATGTATAAGTCATGAAGAAAGCAATAGCAATAAAACTAAACGATCATTATGCTAAGCTAACGGATGGGTCTTGTCCATCACATCATTCTCTAATGATGTGATCCCATTCATCAAATGACAACACATGTCTATGGTCAGGAAACTTAACCATCTTTGATTAACGAGCTTGTCAAGTAGAGGCATACTAGGGACACTCTGTTTGTCTTTGTATTCACACATGTACTAAGTTTCCAGTTAATACAATTCTAGCATGAATAATAAACATTTGTCATGATATAAGGAAGTATAAATAACAACTTTATTATTGCCTCTAGGGCATATTGTTGGAGATATGCCCTAGAGGCAATCATGTATGATGATATTTCCTATGTGTTTATGAATAAAGATAGTCCTTGGACATTATCAATGATGTGTATCAGCAAGTACGTGACTTGTTTGTGGGACTATGCATTGTATGATGACTGTCCTAAAAGGTCCCTAGTCGTAAGGGCTGTGTGGATGCGCAGCCGAC
Organism: Triticum dicoccoides; assembly: GCF_002162155.2. Taxonomy (NCBI): domain Eukaryota; kingdom Viridiplantae; phylum Streptophyta; class Magnoliopsida; order Poales; family Poaceae; genus Triticum; species Triticum dicoccoides. The sequence continues at coordinate 215,359,126 of NC_041392.1, read as the reverse complement.
TAGACTAGCATATGACACGGTCGATGGCTTGGTATCACTAGCCATGGAGCATTGGATGCTAACCGGATAATATGGACTCGGAAGGATCTGGCCGGATTGGACGTTGTCGGATCCGAGTTGAGATAAGGTCCGAGTCGGACAGACCCAACTATGAGACACATCGATATGTCATCTGTGAGTCTCTAGTATAACATACGTTCGATGTCCTAAGACCTAAGCTGGCGCATGTACTCGGGATGTTTACAGACTTGCTTTGGGCCAACTAAACGCTACTCCATGACTGGGTAGTTATAAAGGTTGGTTTCGGGCTTGTCCAGACCCATGCTGCGAGACATGGCCGAGCAAGATGGGATTTGCCCCTGCGATCAGGAGAGATATACTTTGGGCCCCTCGTGTGATCCGACCAGGATAAGCATGGCAATGCGATAATGATTATGAGATAATCTGGTTTGTGTTCGGCATCATTGGAACGAGAAAGAGGTCGGGCTAGCACAAGGATGACAGACTCGCCTTGAGCCCGACAACATATATCGTGTGGCAAAAGGAATGGAAGTATGATGTACATGTTTGCCTAACCAGCTTCATAGTCTGCTTGGTGTTCGACATGCCTTGCTAGGGCCCGCTACCAACCGTGCAGTTCGGAGGTGATCCGAACTGCGACCAAGCCGGCTTGAACCTAAGGGGTCGCACGCTTAAGGGAAGGAACCTACGAGGTCGGATCCGAGGACACTGGTCGGATGTGATCTGAGCTGTGTTCGGATCCTGGCTGAGTAGACTTATGGGCTTTAGGGTCCGTGCGAGGCCCAAGTGTTGAGCCCTCGACAGACGCCTATATAAAGTGGGGGTGGGGCACACTCAGGTGATTGATTGCTTCGGCGCTGTCACTAGGGTTTGCATGTGTTGCGAATAAACATGTCCACTCACCACCGGTTGTGTGATCGGACGTAGCAGTCCACCGCACGACGTTCCTCCTGCACGCGCGAATACCGTTAGAGGCAGTGCACTTGTGCTGCTCTGGCAAATCTGTACGTGGGAACCGACGACCAGCTGTTTGAGGGAGATTGGACAAGGAGGATAAGATCCACGCGGATGCGCTGCCTCAACTCTTCTTCCGCTGCACGACACTGCGCGTCTAGTGGTAACGATCTGTGATCCATCTCCCGTAGCATGTTATTGGTTGTTCTGCGTGTAGGAAAATTTTAATTTGCAGTTGACGCACCCGTAGAACCCAACACATATTTCCTTCAGCTTTCCACTCAAATAATCTTTCCACCATAGCCAAATCTGTGTGAGAGAGTTGAGTGTTGAAGAGACAATCATTTGAAGCACAAGAGCAAGGAGTTCATCATCAACACACCATCTATTACCTTTTGGAGAGTGGTGTCTCCTAGATTGGCTAGGTGTCGCCTAGGAGCCTCCAACAAGTTGTGGAGTTGAAACAATAAGTTTGTAAGGGCAAGGAGATCGCCTACTTCATGAAGATCTACCCGAGTGAGGCAAGTCCTTCATGGGCAATGGCCATGGTGGGATAGACAAGGTTGCTTCTTTGTGGACCCTTCGTGGGTGGCACCCTCCATGGACTCGCGCAACCGTTACCCTTCGTGGGTTGAAGTCTCCATCAACGTGGACATATGATAGCACCACCTATCAAAACCACGCCATAAATCTCCGTGTCTTCATTGCGTTTGCACACTCCAATCCCATCCCTTTACTTTCCTGCAACTAGCATGCTTTACTCTTTCCACTGCTCGTACTCTTGCCATACTTGCTTGAAATGTATTGTGAATGCTTAATCTTGTGCTAAAACTCCACCTCAACTTGAAGAACTTAAAAACTGTCACTTTTGCTTATAGAGGGTCTAATCACCCTCCTCTAGACCCCTCTTATCGATCCTTTCAACATGCTATCTAGTTTACAAGGCCATTGTGATGCTATCTATATTTTTGTAGTGATTGGCATTAGATCACTTGCCATACTTTGACATGTGTGTTTGGTTCTTGTCATAATAACATATACTTGTTATTATTTTGAAGTTCTAGCCATGACTAGCTGGAACAGCCACTACCAGTCCTCGTGCAACTTCGCGTCCTATGATGAAGTTGACAAAGGCCAAATGAGCACCAACCAGGTAAGATTACAAAAACATCCATGAGCATTACAAACACATGCATATATACATATATCATCTAACCATTCATTATTGATGATTTCAAATATTTTACTTGCAGGCGTATGTACGAGACCCATCTCTAGAACCGGTCCAGTAGCAACTACCGGTACGTGACGTGGACATGCTCAACCGTGAGCTTGTCGAGTCAAAGGAGAGTACAATGAAGGCACTTAAGGAGTTGAATGACTCCCTGAAGAATGAGAAGGAAGAGATGATCGACGAGAACTCTGATCTCTGCGATAATAAATTGAAGCTCATCGACTAGAAGGACAAACTGGTCACCGAGATCGAGTCTAGGAAGAAGGAGATACGACTCCTGAAGTCCGAGAGGGCGGAATTGAAGACCCACAATGTTTATTTCATAAAGGAGGGACAGAGCAACAGGAACAAGTTGCATGAGATGAGGATCATTCTTCATCGTCGTAGCTAGCTAGCGGATAACAAGTTGTGTGAGATGAGTAACTTTTGCTTGTAGCTAGCTAGCGGATAACTTTTGCTTGTATGTAGCAAGCTAGTTGATCACTAATGTTTGTGGATTTGAAGTTACCACTTGAAGTTTAAATGGATGCACATATACTAATAGTTGGGTATATATTTTTATTACTGAAAAATACAAATTACTGGTGTTGTCTCATAATAAACGCCATAGCTAAAACAATATATTGCTGGTGTTAGATAGGTGGCACGCCATCAGTGCTAAAATACTGCCGACGTGTCTGCCAACTCCACCACAAACTTCTTTTCACTGGCGCCATATTGGTGGTGTTGGGTGTCTACGCCAGCAAGGCACTTTTTGCCACGCCATAGCTAGGATTTTTTCCACTAGTGCATAGGCATTGCAATGCACATACTCATTGAATTTCTGCAAGGAGTGGTTACATTTTTTACCAGAGCTTATACAATCGGTTTCTCTCTTGTTAGCCACACCGCGGTTACTTCAAACTTTGAATAACTTGGTATACGGTCTGCTTGACTAAAAGATTTCCTTTTTCCTAACTAAACATAGGTTAATACTCACTATTGTTAAGCAAGTAAATGCTCCTTTGTTGTTATATAATCCTGCACGAGTCATTTAAAGCTTGAACCATTGCAGTCTCTAAATTATTTTGTGCAAATAAAAGAAACATATCTGAATATGCATATATCAAGCCAACTAACCAAAAAATTTACTCAAGAATTGGAAAAGACACACATGGAATTCGGGTGGCACAAAAATTATTTTGGTGACCAATCCCATAGTATTTACTCAACAAATTGATAAGGAGGGCATACAATTAGACATGTCCTTAGATAACCCGATTGATTCATTTACTTGCATTTTGTTTATGGCAACACACGAACATATCTCTGAGTTCCTATTTAGTTTGGTATTTTTAGTAGAAGGTTTAGTAACAATGTAAAACAAAATCTGATTTGAAACTATTGGTGCTATTGATTTGCTAGGACTAATTAAGTTGTGTGCACACCTAAATCCTCTCTTGATGCTTTTCACTATTGAGAATAGGCTTTTAGAAGACA
>NC_041392.1:215290627-215355321 GCF_002162155.2 Triticum dicoccoides | reverse complement strand
TCCTTTGATGGTTGTAGTGGATCGGCACGAACGCGAGGGGAAGGGATCAGGGCGGTTGACGGGGTACTCCTCCTTGCCGGTTCGTAGGGAAGTATGATATAAAGAAGAGAGGGTTCCATGGCAAAGGTGAGGTGGACGTCATTCGGTATTAAAAGAGAGGACTCTAGCGACAAATGTCCCTCTACGTCGGGAAACCGAGGGGGTGGAGGGGTGGAGGGTCCGACGGGAAAAGGGAAGGGTGTCAGTATCAAAATCTGCCGATCTCGGGTAGGGGGTCCCGAACTGTGCGTCTGAGGATCGAAGGTAACAGGAGACAAAGGGGACACGATGTTTACCCAGGTTCGGGCCCTCTTAATGGAGGTAATACCCTACTGCCTGCTTGATTGATCTTGATGAGTATAGGGGTACAAGAGTTGATCTACCTCGAGATCATAATGGCTAAACCCTAGATGTCTAGCTTGTATGAATTCTGATAGCCTCTATGGACTAACCCCTCCGATTTGTATAGACACTAGAGGGGCCTAGGGTTGTACAGGGTCGGTTTACAGAGAAAGGAAAGTACACACCCGGATGCCAATCGTGCCATCCATGCAAATGAGAGTCCCATCCGGACACAGGGAAGGCCCTCTATACCTTGTATCTTCACGGCCCATCAGTTCGGCCCATGTCGCATAGCACGAACACCCGAGGACCCCATAATCCAGGACTCCCTCAGTAGCCCCTGAATCTGTCTTTCGATGACGATGTGCTCGACACGCAGATTGTCTTCGACATTGCAAGGCCGGTTCCTCCTCTAAATACTTCAAAGCGGTCTTCTCAATGGGAGATCTGTATCTGGCTCTGTATAACAGCCACAACCCTCAACCATGAAGGCAATATACTTAATCAAAATAAGATTCGTCAACTGACAACTTTTTCGACGAAACGTTACGTCCAGCCTCTTTATCATTTCGACTCGTTTTTAGCCTCCCGCTTTGCATTTTGAGGCGCATCCTCTATTGACACGTCTTGTCAAACCAGAGATTGTGTCCCCTTATTGCGGGATTCTCATCAATACGGTTTTGGGCAATCCAACCGTGCCATTCGTACGACCCCTTGGGAACGGGCGAATTTTAAGGCTTGAGGGGGGCGTTTGATATTCACTGCCTATATAAGCAGGTAAAGTCCCCTTCTGTTTGTCTCACACCTTCTTCCTCCCTCTGCCTTCCCAGTGAAGGAAATATGCCCTAGAGGCAATAATAAAGTGGTTATTTATATTTCCTTATATCATGATAAATGTTTATTATTCATGCTAGAATTGTATTAACCGGAAACTTAGTACATGTGTGAATACATAGACAAACAGAGTGTCACTAGTTTGCCTCTACTTGACTAGCTCGTTGAATCAATGATGGTTATGTTTCCTAACCATAGACATGAGTTGTCATTTGATTAACGGGATCACATCATTAGAGAATGATGTGATTGACTTGACCCCATCCGTTAGCTTAGCACAATGATCGTTTAGTTTGTTGCTATGGATTTCTCCATAACTTATACATGTTCCTTTGACTATGAGATCATGCAACTCCCGAATACCAGAGGAACACTTTGTGTAATACCAAACGTCACAACGTAACTGGGTGATTATAAAGGTGCTCTACAGGTGTCTCCGATGGTGTTTGTTGAGTTGGCATAGATCGAGATTAGGATTTGTCACTCTAATTGTCGGAGAGGTATCTCTAGGCCCTCTCGGTAATGCACATCATTATAAGCCTTGCAAGAAATGTGACTAATGAGTTAGTTGCGGGATGATGCATTACGGAACAAGTAAAGAGACTTTCCGGTATAGAGATTGAACTAGGTATTGAGATACCGACGATCGAATCTCGGGCAAGTAACATACCGATGACAAAGGGAACACGTTATGTTGTTATGCGGTTTGACCGATAAAGATCTTCGTAGAATATGTGGGAGCCAATATAAACATCCAGGTTCCGCTATTGGTTATTGACCAAAGACGTGTCTCGGTCATGTCTACATAGTTCTCGAACCCGTAGGGTCCACATTCTTAACGTTTGGTAATGATCGGTATTATGAGTTTATGTGTTTTGATGTACCAAAGGTAGTTCAGAGTCCCGGATATGATCACAAACATGATGAAGAGTCTTGAAATGGTTGAGACATAAAGATCGATATATTGGATGACTATATTTGGATGTCGGAATGGTTCCGGGTGAGTTCGGGCATATACTGGAGCACCGGGAGGTTACCAGAACCCCCCGGGAGGTATATGGGCCTTATTGGGCCATAGTGGGAGAGAAGAGAGGGAGTCCTAGGAGGGGGCGCGCCCCCCTCAAGCCCAATCCGAATTGGGTGGGGGGCCGGCCCCCCTTTCCATCCCCCTCTCTCCCCCTTCCTTCCACTCCTAGTCCAACTAGGGAAGGGGGGGATCCTACTCCCGGTGGGAGTAGGACTCCCCATGGGGTGCGCCATAGGAGGGCCGGCCCTCCCCCTCCTCCACTCCTTTATATACGAGGGAGGGGGGCACCCCGTAGACACACACGTTGATTATTGATCTCTTAGCCGTGTGCGGTGCCCCCCTCCACCATAATCCACCTCGGTCATATCGTACCGGTGCTTAGGTGAAGCCCTGTTTCGGTAGCATCATCATCACCATCATCACGTCGTCGAGTTCATGGGACGTCACCGAGCCGAACGTGTGCAGATCACGGAGGTGCCGTACCTTCAGTGCTAGCATCGGTCGATCGTGAAGACTGTCAGTGGTTGGGTGCGACATATGCCAAAGGATGGCTTATCATGGTGGGGGTGAGTAGAACATCGCCGGTGCCTGGAAACGGGATGAGGCGTAGACATGCACGCGGTGAATATTACCCAGCTTCAGGGCTCTCCGGGGAGATAATACCCCTACTGCGGCTCTACGGGGTCTCCGCATGATCACTAAGGCAAAGTGTTTACACAATAGCTCCTTGAGCTGTTTCCTGGAGGTAGGAGAGGGCGAGGCCAGCTCTCTCCCTCCTATATGATCTGGTCTAGAGCTAATAGATTCCAACCCTTTGCATGGGTGCCCTGGGGGGTTTATATAGGCCTACCCCCCAGGGGTACAATGGTAATCCGGCTGGATGCGGGCCCAGCCGTTAGTGCCTCCGGCCTCCGTCTTCTCCGCCGATTAGTGGGGCCCGCCGACTAGTGGGCCCCACCGACTGGCTAGGTACGAAGCCGATAGGCCACGTCCGCCGCGGGCGGGTCTTGCCGGCTGCTGATTACTTGAGCCGTGCTTCTAATGACGCGGGCTTCATCATCGAGTCGTGGCAACAGCCCCGCCGCCTGGTGGGTGATCACTATTGCCACTCTCCGTCACATCTGGTTAATGGCGCGTGGGCCCCGGGGGAGGAGCTGGCCGACTCCCGGGGGCCGACTCCCAATGAGTCCGACTGGTGGCGCACTTGCCGTCTTCTGGGGTCCCGCTGGCTGGTGGGACCCGTTGCCCCAAGGCCGTACGGACAAACTGTCGTGGGTGCAGGATTCGGTCCACCGGTGCTGATGGCAGGGCTGGCATGGCAACAATGCCACGCCGCATGGAGATCTCCGCGAGTACGGCGTACTGTAGCCATGCCTTCCTCTGGAAAGGGGTGGGAGCAGTCTTCACTGTAGCCACTCACCTGTCCTGTCCCTCTTGATGAGGACATGGGGTTTTGCTGGAGTCGTGGGCCGACTCCCCAAGGCCGGCTTCTCTGGAAGTCGCCAGTCAGGAGTCGGCTTACCCTGAAGTCGTCCCCGGGACTCGGCCGCGAGTGGGCAGTCGGTCGCCTTGCCGCCGACTTCTCAGAAGATGGCTGTTCACGCTAGGGTCTTAAGGGGCGCAGCCTGCCCCGATGTCTTGAAAGGTTCTGGAGCTCGGGTTAGCCTACCCGTGGCCCATTACTCCGACAGTAGTCCCCGAAGCTGGTGAGGCGCCGTGGACGATCGGTCGTGAAGCCTCAGCAGTTTCTCTTTCCGGGTACTCGACACATGGTTCTTGGTTGACTTCTGCCGGGCCGGCTAGAAGGAGTCGGACTCGCCCAACTCTGACTCGCACAATATTTCGAACATCGCGGCGGGATCCAAGTAGCGTGCTGGCTAAGCCTCCAGGCCGCCGCCCGTTCCAGGCCTGTCACGTGATAACACGTGGCCGGGCCATTCTGCCAGCCTACGCGCGCGACGGGACAGTCCCGTAGTCGGGGCCCACCACTACCATGCCTCGGCGCCCGAGCGGATCCGTTGTGGCCCAGGCGGACGGTTGGGATTCCCATGGAGTTACTGCGCGCAGTAACTTTGTCGTGGAAACGTGGGGGTCATGGGGCCATGGGCATGGTAAATCCCACGACCGCCCCCTCGGCTTCGCAGCCCATGAGGCTATAAGTAGGGGGAGGAGGGGGGTGCGGCAGAGCACGCGCGCCCCTCCTTCCCACTACTCCTTGCTCTCCTCCTTCTTCTTTTTCCTCACTGCATCGTGCGCCCAAGCTCTGACGAACGTCGTGGCGATCTGCTCACAATGAGTTCTTTTTTTGCCGCCGCGCCTCCCTCGGTGCGTTCCGGCACCTGGGACGGCTCAGAAGTTCACAATGACCATATCGAGTTCCTTCGCAAGACTCGTCGGCTCCCCGGTGAAGACTACGTGCGGGTGCGTCTTGCGCCGAGGGAGGAGATTTCCCCAGCGCCGAAGGAGGGCGAGCGGGTCATCTTCCGCTCGCACTGCCTGCGCGGATTGGGGCTGCCGGCGAGCAGCTTCTTCCGCTCTTTCCTGGAGTTCTACGGCCTCCAGCTGCACCACCTCACGCCCAACACGGTGGTGCTGCTGTCCGCCTTCGTGGCCTTGTGCGAAGGCTTCCTTGGAGTCCTCCCCACCCTCGAGCTCTGGGGGGAGTTCTTCTACTGCAAGCTCGGCACCCAGGCTACAGGTGTGCCGGCTCAATGCGGCGCGTTCATCGCCGGGCGGAGATCGGGAGCTGACACCCCCTTCCCCACCATCAAGATGATAAAGTCGGTGAAGATGTGGCAGCGATCGTACTTCTACTTGAAGAGCGTCTTCGCGGGGGGCGATTGGGTCAACCTGCCGGCTTTCGAAGCCGGCCCGCCGGCTGGGAGACTGCCCAACTGGTCGTACCGGGCCAAGTCGCTGACGCTTGCGGGAGCCGGCACCGTCACACGACTCCGAGTTCTGACACAGTCGGAGGGCCTGACTGGTCCGGACCTGCTGGCCGCCTTCGTGGCGTGCCGAGTTCTCCCGCTCCAAAGCCGCCCCCACATGATATGCCAAATGAGCGGGCGTCGTGACCCGAGTCAGATGTGCACCAAGGACATGCCTCACGAGGAGGTGGCCTACATGGTGAACTACCTCTCGGACAGCAAGCTGCTAGAGGACTGGCAGTTCGGCAAGGAACCGTACTCCCGCGCCAACCCCCCACCTATAGTGAGTTGCCCTTTCTTTCTTTCTTTCTTCGAGTTGTCTTCTTTCTTGCCGAATCTGTTTTGTGCGACCTGACCAGTCGGCCATGGTCAGAATCTCCTCCTCCATCCACCAGCCAGCACCTCGGGGCCGACCCGCGAGTTCCTTTCTGACCAGGCGGAGAGCGACGTCGACGACCCCGATCTGGGGGCGGCGGCTTTGGAAGACGACACCGAGGGAGGAGGCAGCCCGCGGCTCGGGTCCAGTCTAGAGGACTGGCCTGACGATGATGAGGAGGTCGCCCCCTGCCCCCGGCCAGGAGCTAGCCATCCCGGCGCGGGCTCTTCTGCCGCGCCGGGTGCTCCAAGCGGCGGGAAGAAGCGCAGGGCCGTGCCGACTTTGTTCGGTAGTCAGCCGAAGAAGCCCAAGGGTTTGGCTACGGCGACCCGGCGGGACGAGGCGGCTGCGAAGGCCATCCGCTTCCGTAAGGAAGTGAAGAAGCCGCCACTGGTCTCCGCGTGAGTATTCCATCTCAACACTTTATTCTTTCTTTGTGGCTTTGTCTGAGTCTTTTACTTGCTTTCCTCGCTTCAGGGCTCCCCTTACTCTTGAGAGGGTTGCCGCCACCTCCGTCATGGGGTCAGCGGAGACGTCCGCCACCACTCGGCGGATTGACCCCGCCGCTGACCTCCGGGAGGCGACGGAGCGGAATGCGCAGGAGAAGCGCAATGAGGAAGAGGCCGCCCGCCTGGAGAAGGCGGAGGCCGATAAGGCGGAGGCCTCCGCCAAGAAGAAACTGGCGGAGGCCGAAGCCGTTGCCGCGATGAAGCGGCAGGCTGAGGAGGCCGTGCGCCGCCAATCAGCGGTGCTCGTTACCCCGCTGAACTCTGCACCGCCACCTCCAGAGTTCATGAGGCAGACTGGGGAAGCCGGCTGCGAGAACCCCATCATGGAGAAGGAAGGCGGCAACTCCTCTACGCCGGACGTGATCGTTCTACCGCCGCCTCCACCGCCGGCTAGGAGCGCGCAGGGCAAACAGCCAGTGGACCCTCCGGTGCCGCTGACTAAAGATGAGGCTGTGGCGAGGCTACTCCTTCAAGTCGGCTCGCCAACGCGCCGCCGTCTTGAGAAGGCGACCTCGGCGCCATGCCCCCTGGAGACCGGCACCGCCAGCTCGGCGATCCCAGATGCCGAAGCGACGAGCGCCGCACCCGTTGGGTGGGTGCGAGGAGGCGGCACAGGGCCACTGAACCAGGCGCTTCTGGACGTCCAAATGAAGCTTCGAGCTGAGGGAGACGCCCTCCAGAACTACACCAAGGCATACCTGGCATCGCGAGCATCCGTCCGGTTATGTTTTCTCTTTGGTCCTTATTTTCTTGTTCCTTTCTGTGGGGGCGTGCCAGCGCACCCACTGGGTGTAGTCCCTGAGTTTCGGGCCGGCTGCTGAGCAGGCGGCCCAGAACTCCAATTGGTGAGCTCCGGGTACTAACTTTGTCTGAAATATTTTTCGCAGGACTACCACAACCTCCGCGTTACTGCCTTCAACCGTAACGTTGAAGAGCTGGGCAAGCGGACCGCCGACTTGTCGGAGAGCCGGAGTAAGTCCTTTTTCTTCTTTGCGGGGGCGTGCTGGCGCACCCGCGGGCTGTAGTCCCCGAGATTTGGGCCGACTGCTGAGCAGGCGGGCCGGATCTCCCCGACGACCTTCTCTACTGATGACTTAACACCTTCTTTCTTCCTTCTCTTCAGAAGCCAACACTGTTCTTCAACAGCAGCTGAGCGACGCCAACTCCGCGTTGCGCGCCAAGGGGGAGGAGTGCAGCAAGCTCGCCACAGAGCGTGATCTGCTGGCCACTCAATTGGCAGAGCAGAGAGGGCTGCTTGCGAAGACGCAGAAGGAGGCGGAAGAGGCAGAAACCACCCTCCTGGCCGAGTTCGTGAGCGAGCGCTCCTCCTGGACTGACAAAGAGGTAATGCTGGCCTCTGGCTTCCACGAGATTGAAGACATCGTTGATGGTGAGTTTCTTTACTTTCTTTCTTCGAGCTGCCGATTATAAATCGGGTTGACTCCTGGTTTTTGACTTGCTTCTTCGTTTCTTCCATCTTGGCAGACTTCTTCCCTGGGCACTCGCAGGCCGCCATCCAAGCCATCGAGGCTGACCATGAAGGTCGGAGGGCGGAAGGCGCAGAGATCGCCGCCGACGCCCCCCGAACCCTTGATGAGCATATCCTGAGCATCGAGGCTCGCCTTCGGCCGACTCACCGGATGCTGCGCCGGCTTCAACGTGTCGGTGCCCAGGCGATTGCCGCCCTGTGGCCGGACATGCAGGCTCCGTGCACCCCTAGCCTGACTGCCGACTGGCTAGAGGTCACGGCTGGTCGTCTTGAGGCCTGGAAGGGTTCCTCGGCCCGAGCTGGAGCGCGCTGGGCCTTGGAGTTCGTCGAGGCATGGTAGCCGGGGCTGGATCTAGACCGTCTGGCCACACTCCGGTCAAAGGCCCAGCCGGAGCTGGCAGCTGCGGAAGACGCCCTCGTCAAGTGTGCTGCGGAGATCGCCGAGTACACCGACACCAGCAACTTCATCCCCGAGCGGTCTGAAGACGGTGAGGAAGTACCACCGGAGTGGTTTGGGATGAACCCAGACTACGGCGAGGACTCGGCGGAGGTGATCGGCTCCAGCGTCGAGGAGGAAGGCGAGGCGGAGGACGGAGGCGAGACGGAGGCACCGGAAGACGGAGCGGACGGCCAGCCTCAGCTCAATCGCGCCTCTAGCAACGAGCCGCGTGCGACCGAGCCGACTGCTACCGGAGGCGATCAAGCCGAGACTACCCGGCCGGCCGCCCCAACGCCTGACGTTGCCGCCTCCTCCGACCCTCCGAATCCGTCTGCCGCATCTTAGGCTGCCGCCTTATCTTTATTTTATCTGCTTTAGTAGTCTCTGAAGAACTTGTTAATTCGCACAATTCCACCCGCGTGGTGTATTTTGAACTTCTGCTCGCCCTTGGATATCCTCGCCCGTGGCATAACAAAGAGTAACATACTTGTAGGCATAATTTTTATCATACAGACAAAAGAGGGCAGTCCCCGAGCTCATCTCGGGGGCCCCGAAGTCTTGGTACTTTAGTACAAAAGGTAGCGTGGTACATACTGCATCAACTGTAAAATCTTCGGAGGAGATTTGCATTCCATGGCCGCTCTATCTCTTTGCCGAAGTCGTCCCTCTTGCATGCTTGGGGTTTCTGAGCGTCAATCAGGTAGTATGAGTCATTGCCCAGCACTTTGCTGATGATGAAAGGGCCTTCCCAAGGTGCCAACAGCTTGTGCTGGCCGGCTGTTCGTTGGATCAGCCGGAGCACAAGGTCGCCTTCTTGGAAAGATCTTGGCTTGACCTTCCTGTTGTAGTATCGGCGCAGGCTCTGCTGGTAGATGCTGGACCGGCTGAGTGCCAACAGCCGGCCCTCTTCCAGCAGATCGACACCGTCTTGACGTGCTTCTTCTGCTTCCTCCTTGGTGTACATGGTGACTCGTGGGGAGTCGAACTCTATGTCCGTTGGGATGACGGCTTCGGCACCATAGACGAGGAAGAAAGGCGTGAAGCCAGTTGACTTGTTTGGAGTCGTGCGCAGACTCCAGAGGACGGCTGGCAACTCATCGAGCCAGCAGCCAGCCGAGTGCTCCAGAGGTTCAACCAGCCGGGGCTTGATGCCGGACAGGATGAGGCCGTTTGCTCGCTCCACCTGGCCGTTTGACTGTGGATGGGCGACGGACGCTAGGTCCAGTCGGATGCCCTGTGTTGCGCAAAAACGGTCCAAGGCGCCTTTGGCAAAATTTGTGCCGTTGTCGGTGATGATGTTGTGTGGTATGCTGTACCGAATTGTGATATCGGAGATGAAAGCCACAGCAGTCGGACCGTTCAGTTTCTTGATTGGCTTCGCTTCTATCCACTTGGTGAACTTGTCTACTGCGACAAGTAAGTGAGTTAAGCCACCTCGTGCCGTCTTGAATGGTTCCACCATGTCTAGACCCCAAACTGCGAAAGGCCGGGCAATGGGGATGGTCTTGAGTGCAGAAGCCGGCTGGTGCGGCTTGGAGCTGAACTTCTAGCACTCTTTGCATTTTTGGACCAATTCCTTGGCCTCTTCTAAGGCAGTCGGCCAGAAGAAACCATGTCGAAAGGCTTTGGTGACGAGTGCTCTTGAAGCCGCATGGTGGCTGCACTCGCCTTGATGGATGTCTTTGAGAATTTCTTGGCCTTGCTCTGGCTCTACGCAGCGCTGGTAGACACCAGTGATGCTGCGCCTGACCAGCTCTCTATTGACTATGGTGTAGGCTGCCGCTCAGTGTTGTACTTGCCGAGCTAAGGTCTCATCAGTCGGTAGCTCTTTGCTCACCAGGAATTTGAGAATGGGCTGGGACCATGAGGGTGCTGCTATTTCTTCGACTGCTAGAACTACGACTTGGACGAGGGCAACTGGGCTGGGAGGCGGCGGGTTGGAGTCAACAACCGCTTGCTGGGTTAATGAAGTCCCCAGGCCGACTGGCGCGGCTCTTGGGCCGAGTTCTGGAGTCTTCGAGTCCGCCACCGCAGTCCCCGGGCTGGGTACTCCGGTCCTTGGGCTGGCCTCGACTGTGCCGGCTTTGGAGCCATCTGCAAAAATCCCCGTACCGTCTACCAGGGCTCTGGAGTCGGATCTGACTTCTTCGGGAGGAGCCGGCACAAAGATGGAGTCTGATTCTGGTGAAGGCTTGACAGACGGCTTGAGGAGGCGTTGAAGGGCGACGTTGGATGGTATTGCTTGGCGGGTTGAGCTGATTCGTGCCAAGGCGTATGCTTGGTCGTTGTCGTTTCTTGGCACATGGAGGAACTCGCACCCCTCGAAATACCCACTGAGTTGCTGCACGAGGAAACGGTAACTTGCCATGTTCGCATCTTTGGTGTCCTAGTCGCCAGATGACTGTTGGACCACTAAGTCCGAGTCGCCATAACACAGGATCCGGCGAATGCCAAGTTCTTTGGCAAGCCGGAGCCCGTGAATGAGAGCCTCATACTCGGCGACGTTGTTGGAGCCGGCAAAATGGATTTGCAGTGCGTATTTGAGCTTGTAGCCTTTAGGGGAAGTGAGGACGACGCCGGCTCCCAAGCCGGTGCGCATCTTGGAGCCTTCGAAATGCATCCGCCAATGGGTGGAGTCGGGTGCTGGAGGCAGGTACTGGGTCTCGGCCCAGTCGAGGAGAAAGTCGGCCAGTGCTTGTGACTTGATGGCGGTGCGGGGCTAGTAGTGGATGGTGTAGGGAGCCAGCTCTATGTCCCACTTGGCCACTGGCCAGAAGCATCTTAGCTTCCGATGATCTCAGTAAGTGGGGCCGTGCAGACCACAGTGATCGGATGCTCTTGAAAGTAAGGCTTCAATTTCTTGGCGGTAAAGTGTACGCCATAGCACATCTTCTGGTAGTGGGGGTAGTTTTGCTTGGAGGCTGACAATACTTCGCTCAGGTAATATACCGGTCTCTGGACAGGTAATGCCTTGCCTTCCTCCTTGCGTTCCACTACAATGACCGTGCTGACTACCCGGCTGGTGGCGGCGATGTACAGGAGCATAGGTTCCTTAGGAGTCAGAGCCGCCAGGATGGGTGGAGTAGTTAGCATCTTCTTTAGCTGGAGAAAAGCTTCGTCTGCCTTGTGGTTCCACTCAAAAAAAGTGGTCTTCTTCATGAGTTGATATAAGGGGAGAGCTTTCTCGCCCAGCCGACTGATGAATCGGATGATGGATGCCAGGCAGCCGGTGAACTTTTGCACGTCCAGCAGTCGGCTAGGTACCTCCATCCTCTCAACGGCCTTGATCTTTACATGGTTGCATTCTATGCCACGTTCAGAGACTAGGAAGCCAAGGAGCTGGCCGACTGGTACTCCGAAGACGCACTTCTTGGGGTTGAGCTTGATCTGGAATCGGCGCAGGTTCTCAATGGTCCCCTTGAGGTCTTCCAGCAGTGTTCCACACTTTTCCATCTTCACCACCACATCGTCCACGTAGACATGGGCATTTCTCCCGAGTTGCTTGAGGAGGCACTTCTGCATGCAACGCTGAAAGGTGGCGCCGGCATTCCTCAAGCCGAACATCATGGTGAGGTAGCAGAAGGCTCCAAACGGCGTGATGAAGGCGGTCTTCAGTCTATCAGCCGGGTTCAGCTTGATCTGGTGATATCCTGAATATGCATCCAAAAAACTCAACAGCTCGCATCCGGCAGTGGAGTCTATCACCTGATCAATTCTTGGCAGAGCAAACGGGTCCCTGGGGCAGGCCTTGTTGAGGCTCGTGTAATCAATACACATTCGCCACTGCTTGTTCTTCTTCAGTACCAGGACCGGATTTGCTAGCCACTCTGGAAAGAATACTTCCATAATGAAGCCGGCTGCTAGGAGTCGGGCTATTTCTTCTCCGACAACTTTTCTCTTCTCTTTTGATAGGCGGCGCAGGGGCTGCCTAACCGGCTTTGCATCAGATCGGACATGTAGCTTGTGCTCGGCGAATTACGTCGGTACACCTGGCATGTCTTTGGGGGACCATGCGAAGATGTCCCGATTCTGATGGAGGAAATCGATGAGCTCGCCTTCCTATTTGCTGTTGAGGTTTGCGCCTACGACAGCGTACCTCTCCGGGCGCTCCGGATCCAAGGGTATCTTCTTTGTCTCTTTGGCCGGCTTGAACGAACCCTCAGCCTCCGACTCATTCGGGTTGGGCGACACCTCTGGCTGCTTGCCGGCCATCACCGCAACTGGCTCAAGGAGCCGCTTCTCGGCTGCGATTACCAGGGACTCGGCTAGACGACTGCTCTTAGCCGCACAGGCAGACGACTTCCGGTAGTCTCCAGCTACAGTCAGAATTCCCCTGGAACTGGGCATCTTCATTTTGAGGTAGGCGTAGTGGGGGACCGTCATGAACTTGGCCAAGGCGCGTCAGCCGAGTAGCGCATGGTATGGGCTCTCAAGGTCCACCACCTCAAACCAAACTGACACTCAGCGGAAGTGATCTTTGTCTCCAAAGAGGACGTCCATCAGGATCTTGCCGATTGGCGAGCAGGAAAGCCCAGGAACAATGCCGTGGAACACAATCCGGCTGTTCTGAAGCTATCTTTGCTTGATTCCTAACTTCTCCATGGTGTCTTTGTACATGATGTTGATGTTGCTGCCTCCGTCTATCAGAACTCGCGAGAAACGCGCGGCTCGTCTATCCGTAGCAAAGGTGGCATCCAAGACCAAGGCATAGGAGCTCGGACTCGGCATCACCTCTGGGTGGTCAGCCTTGCTCTAGCTGATTGGCTTCTCGGACCAGTGCATGAACTCTGGCGTCTCTGATGCTACAACATTCACCTCTTGTCGCTGCAGCCTCCTGCTGCGTTGATCGTCAGCCATACTGGTAAACACCATGTAGGCTCCGTGTTCTTCGAGGTATTCATCTTGTACTGTGCCGACTGGTCTGACAGCCGGCTGCTGGGGCGGAGGCGGAGGCGGCTTCCCAGCAAGCGGGGGAGGTAGGAGGCCATCTCCCTTGGCGATCCTGGTGAGCCAGTGGCCCTTCTGGGTGGTGTAATTCGACGGCTTCATGCCGCTATGGTACTTGCAAGGTCCATCCAGAGTCTGATCATAGGAGAAGGCCGACAACTAGTTGGGCTTGCCACCTTTCTGTCGCTTGGGCAGAGGCTGCCTATTCGGCTGCTGGGCTTCAACTCTCGCGACCTGCCAGCTGGTGGAAGCCGGCTACGGGGCCTTGCGCTTGTGGTCGGTCTACTGTTGTCGCCGGCTGGTGTCTCCCGCCAGAGTTCTTGGAGCCTGAGGGGCCACTTTGCCAGTTGCGCTGACTTGAATTTCCGCCTTCATGGAGGAGTCGGCCGTGGCGTACTTGTCTGCTATGATCAGCAGCTCGTCGAGGGTTTCTGGCTCATTGCAGAGGAGCTTGTGCTTGAGGAGGGTGCCTTCTCTACACCTTGTTGTGAATTACTCGATAGCCTGCACCTCGTGCACGCCCTTGCAGGTCCGAAGCTCGGCCCAACGCGTGAGGTAATCGCGAGTCGACTCGTCGGGAACTTGCATGCACAAGGAGAGCTGACGAGGCTTGGGAGGATGCTTGTACGTGCTGGTGAAGTTGCGGACGAATGCTTCGGTGAAGTCGACCCAGCTGTTGATGTTGCGGGGCTTCAAGCTATTCAGCCATGTCCGAGCCGTGCCCTGGAGCATGAGCGGAACATACTTTACGGCGACACGCTTGTTGCCGTTTGCTATGCTGACAGCCATGGAGTAGTCGACCAACCAGTCTTCCGGCTTCACTGAGCCGGTATACTTGGGCGTGTCTCTTGGGAGCGTGAACCCTCTGGGAAAGGGCTCGTCTCGAATGCGGGGCCTGAAACAAGGCGGACCCAACTCGTCTTCTTCTTCTAGCGCCAGGGATCGGTGAAGTCGGTCGATCCGGTGGCGGGCGTCGTTTTCTCCGACTCCCTCTTGGCGGCCAAGGCGGTCGCCGAGAGTCGGATGGTCAACAGGCGGCGGGGAGACTCGCCTCTCCTTGCGAGGAGGAGGAGGCGGACAGTTGTCCCGTCGTTCCACTGCTGTCGGGCGGCCGTCTCGGTCATGCTCTATGGTAATGTGAGTCCGACTGTGGCTGACAGTCGGATCCTTGTCTCTTCGTCCTCGGGCACCGCCAGTCAGCGTCCGAGACGCCGCGCCTTGATCTCTGCGAAGGTCATCGTTTTGCCGCTGCGGCGCCTCCGTGCGATAGCCGGCCTCGTTCTGCGCGGCAGCCGCGTCGAGGAGTCGCTGGACTTGCTCCATCATCAGGCGGCGTTCTTCTCCCTTGAAATTGTCTAGCTCGTCCCCCGCTGCCTGGGCGGCTCGAATGTTCTCTGCTGGTGTAGCGTACACATGGCGGCTTGCCCCGAATAGGTCGGCGATGGCTACGCCGCGCTGCTGTACCACGCCAAGGTGGCTGGGCCCAGCTGGGGCCGGCGAGCCGCCAACAGCGCGATCCATCTCTCGCTGGTAGGCTTCCGACAAGCGTCTCATGCTAGCCAGCTTCTTCGCGCCTTCGACGAGCTGAAGGCCATGCGCCTCCAAAGTCTCCGCGTCAGCGTCTTCCGGAATGGGCACAGTTAGGTCTTGCAGCGCCGCGCCAAGTGGATCATGCGCTCTTCCGCCGGGGAGCTCGTCATGACTGATGACAAGCACCTCGGTGACAGTGCTTCCGCCGCTTTCCGCATGAGGGAGAGGCTCGTCGAAGACCACCACATTACTGGGGAACGCGTCGAGCGACGCGGTGTCGGAGTCGACCGGCATCGGGTCGGTGGAACCTACAGACTCCAAATCCACGGCAGGCTCGCCGGAGACGTGGAGTTGATCGAGGAGGCCTGCGAGGAGGCTCTCGAAGCCGCCCGTGCCTGCGTTAGACGCAGGTTCGTCGGAGAGGCGGACCTCGCCGACAAGTTCGGCGAGGCGGCTGGCTGCGCAGGCGATCTCAATGCCGTGCAGTGCGTCGGCGCAAACTCCGTCTAGCGTGCCTGGTTGGCTGCGCTCGCCAGGGAGGAAAAGGGTTCCCGTCCAGAACAGGTCTCCGGATGACGGTGCACCAGGCCCCACGGTGGGCGCCAAATGTCGGGGGTTGGGTGCGACATATGCCAAAGAATGGCTTATCATGGTGGGGGCGAGTAGAACGTCGCCGGTGCCTGGAAACGGGATGAGGCGTAGACATGCACGCCGGCGAATCTTACCCAGCTTCAGGGCTCTCTAGGGAGATAATACCCCTACTGCTGCTCTACGGGGTCTCCGCATGATCACTAAGGCAAAGTGTTTACACGATAGCTCCTTGAGCTGTTTCCTGGAGGTAGGAGAGGGCGAGGCTAGCTCTCTCCCTCCTATATGATCTGGTCTAGAGCTAATAGATTCCAACCCTTTGCATGGGTGCCCTGGGGGGTTTATATAGGCCTACTCCCCAGGGGTACAATGGTAATGCGGCTGGACGCGGGCCCAGCCATCAGTGCCTCCGGCCTCCGTCTTCTCCGCCGACTGCTGGGGCCCGCCGACTGGCTAGGTACGGAGCCGACAGGCCGCGTCCGCCACGGGTGGGTCTTGCCGGCCGCTGATTACTGTAGCTGTGCTTCTAATGACGCGAGCTTCGTCATGGAGTCGTGGCAACAGCTCCGCCGCCTGGCGAGCGATCACTATTGCCACTCTCCGTCACATCTGGTTAATGGCGCTTGGGCCCCGGGGGAGGAGCTGGCCGACTCTCGGGGGCCGACTCCCAACGAGTCTGACTGGTGGCGCACTTGCCGTCTTCTGGGGTCCCGCTGGCTGGTGGGTCCCGTTGCCCCAAGGCCGTACGGACAAACCGTCGTGGGCATAGGATTCGGTCCACCGGTGCTGATGGCAGGGCTGGCATGGCAACAGTGCTACGCCGCATGGAGATCTCCACGAGTACGGCGTATTGTAGCCATGCCTGCCTCTGGAAAGGGGTGGGAGCAGTCTTCACTGTAGCCACTCCCCTGTCCTGTCCCTCTTGATGAGGACATGGGGTTTTGCTGGAGTCGTGGGCCGACTCCCCAAGGCCGGCTTCTCTAGAAGTCGCCAGTCAGGAGTCGGCTTACCCTGAAGTCGTCCCGGGACTCGGCCGCGAGTGGGCAGTCGGTCGCCTTGCCGCCGACTTCTCAGAAGGCGGCTCTTCGCCCTAGGATCTTGAGGGGCGCAGCCTGCCCCGATGTCTTGAAAGGTTCTGGGGCTCGGGTTAGCCTACCCGTGGCCCATTACTCCTACAAAGACATATGACTACATCAACCTCGTTGTCATAACGCTTCTGCTTACGGTCCACGAGGGTAAGTGGACAACACTCTTCCCTCTCGTTTCTATGCATCACCATGATCTTGTGTGTGCGTAGGAAATTTTTGATATTACTGCGTTCCCCAACAGTGGCATCCAATTTAGGTCTATGCGTAGATGTTATATGCACGAGTAGAACACAAAGGAGTTGTGGGCGTTAGTATATACATATTGCTTGCCATCACTTGTTGATTCTTCATTCAGCGGTATTGTTGGCTGAAGCGGCTCAGACCGACATTACGCGTACGCTTAAGCGAGACTGGTTCTACCGATGTGCTTCACACACAGGTGGCCGGTGGGTGTCAGTTTCTCCAACTTTAGTTGAATCGGTTTCAATGAACATGGTTCTTTCTGAAGATCAAAAAGCAATCACTATACCGCGTTGTGGTTTTTGATGCGTAGGTAAGAACGGTTCTTGCTCAGCCCGTAGCAGCCATGTAAAACTTGCAACAACAAAGTAGAGGGCGTCTAACTTGTTTTTGCAGGGCATGTGGTGATGTGATATGGTAAAGACATGATGCTAAATTTATTGTATGAAACAATCATGTTTTGTAGCACAGTTATCGGTAACTGGAAGGAGCCATATGGCTGTCGCTTTATTGTATGAATTGCAATCACCATGTAATTGCTTTACTTTATCACTAAGCGGTAGCGGTAGTCATAGAAGCAATAGTTGGCAAGACGACAACGATGCTTCGATGGAGATCAATGTGTCAAGCCGGTGACAATGGTGATCATGACGGTGCTTTAGAGATGGAGATCAAAGGCACACGATGATGATGGCCATATCATATCACTTATATTGATTGCATGTGATGTTTATCCTTTATGCATCTTATTTTTCTTAGTTCGGCGATAGCATTATAAGATGATCTCTTACTAAATTTCAAGGTATAAGTGTTCTCCCTGAGTATGCACCGTTGCTACAGTTTGTCGTGCCAAGACACCACGTGATGATCGGGTGTGATACGCTCTATGTTCACATACAACGGGTGCAAGCCAATTTTGCACGTGCAGAATACTCGGGTTAGACTTGACGAGCCTAGCATATGCAGATATGGCCTCGGAACACTGAGACCGAAAGGTCGAGCGTGAATCATATAGAAGATATGATCAACATAGTGATGTTCACCATTGAAAACTACTCCATCTCACGTGATGATCGGACATGGTTTAGTTGATATGGATCACGTGATCACTTAGATGATTAGAGAGATGTCTATCTAAGTGGGAGTTCTTAAGTAATTTGATTAATTGAACTTTAATTTATCATGAACTTAGTACCTGATAGTATTTTACATGTCTATGTTGTTGTAGACAGATGGCCCGTGCTGTTGTTCCGTTGAATTTTAATGCGTTCCTAGAGAAAGCTAAGTTGAAAGATGATGGTGGCAACTACATGAACTGGGTCCGTAACTTGAGGATTATCCTCATGGCTGCACAGAAGAATTACGTCCTAGAAGTACCACTAGGTGACAAACCCGCTGCAGGAGCAACGCCGGATGTTGTGAACACCTGGCAGAGCAAAGCTGATGACTACTCGATAGTTCAGTGTGCCATGCTTTACGGCTTAGAACCGGGACTTCAACGACGTTTTGAACGTCATGGAGCATATGAGATGTTCCAGGAGTTGAAGTTAATATTTCAAGCAAATGCCCAGATTGAGAGATATGAAGTCTCCAATAAGTTCTACAGCTGCAAGATGGAGGAGAATAGTTCTGTCAGTGAACATATACTCAGAATGTCTGGGTACCACAACCACTTGACTCAACTGGGAGTTAATCTTCCTGATGATAGTGTCATTGACAGAGTTCTTCAATCACTACCACCAAGCTACAAGAGGTTCGTGATGAACTATAATATGCAAGGGAAGGATAAGATGATTCCTGAGCTCTTCGCAATGCTAATGGCTGCGGAGGTAGAAATCAAGAAGGAGCATCAAGTGTTGATGGTCAACGAAACCACCAGTTTCAAGAAAAAGGGTAAAGGGAAGAAGGGGAACTTCAAGAAGAACAACAAGTCAGTTGTTGCTCAAGTGAAGAAACCCAAGTCTGGACCTAAGCCTGAGACTGAGTGCTTCTACTGCAAAGGAACTGGTCACTGGAAGCGGAACTGCTTCAAGTATTTGGCGGAGAAGAAGGATGGCAAAGTGAAAGGTATATTTGATATACATGTTATTGATGTGTACCTTACTAATGCTCATATTTGCAACTCGAAATAGGGGCTACGGATTGAACAAAGATTGGCTAAGGACGAGATGACGATGCGCGTGGGAAATGGTTCCAAAGTCGATGTGATCGCCGTCGGCATGCTACCTCTATATCTACCTTCGGGATTAGTTTTATACCTAAATAATTGTTATGTGGTGCCGGCGTTGAGCATGAACATTATATCTGGATCTTGTTTGATGCGAGACGGTTATTCGTTTAAATTAGAGAATAATGGTTGTTCTATTTATATGAGTAATATATTTTATGGTCATGCACCCTTGATGAGTGCTCTATTTTTACTAAATCTTGATAGTAGTGATACACATGTTCATAGTATTGAAGCCAAAAGATGCAGAGTTGATAATGGTAGTGCAACTTATTTGTGACACTACCGTTTAGGTCATATTGGTGTAACGCGCATGGAGAAACTCCATTCTGATGGACTTCTGGAATCACCTGGTACTTGCGAACCATGCCTCATGGGCAAGATGACTAAAACTCCATTCTCTGGAACAATGGAGCGAGAAACAGAGTTATTGGAAATCATACATACTGATGTATGTGGTCCAATGAACATCGAAGCTCGCGGCGGATATCGTTATTTTCTCAGCTTTACAGATGATTTGAGCAGATATGGGTATATCTACTTAATGAAACATAAGTCTGAAACATTTGGAAAGTTCAAAGAATTTCAGAGTGAAGTGGAAAATCATCGTAACAAGAAAATCAAGTTTCTACGTTCTGATCGTGGAGGTGAATATTTGAGTTATGAGTCTGACTTAATTTGAAACAATGCGGAATAGTTTCGCAACTCACGCCACCTGGACCACCACAACGTAATGGTGTGTCTGAACGTCTTAACCGCACTTTATTAGATATGGTGCAATCTATGATGTCTCTCACTGATTTACCGCTATCATTTTTGGGGTTATGCTTTAGAGATAGCTGCATTCATGTTAAATAGGGTACCATCTAAATCCGTTGAGATGACACCTTATGAACTGTGGTTTGGTAAGAAACCCAAGTTGTCATTTCTTAAAGTTTGGGGCTACGATGCTTATGTGAAAAAGCTTCAACCTGATAAGCTCGAACCAAATCAGAGAAATGTGTCTTCATAGGATACCCAAAGCAGACTGTTGGGTACACCTTCTATCACAGATCCGAAGGCAAGATATGCGTTGCTAAGAATGGATCCTTTCTAGAGAAGGAGTTTCTCTTGAAAGAAGTGAGTGGGAGGAAAGTAGAACTTGAAGAGGTAATTGTACCTTCTCCCTTATTGGAAAGTAGTCCATCACTGAAATCAGTTCCAGTGATTCCAACACCAGTAAGTGAGGAAGCTAATGATGATGATCATGAAACTTCTGATCAAGTTACTACCGAACCTCGTAGGTCAACAAGAGTAAGATCCGCACCAGAGTGGTACGGTAATCCTGTTCAGGAAGTCATGTTACTTGACCATGACGAACCTACGAACTATGAGGAAGCGATGATGAGCCTAGATTCCGCAAAATGGCTTGAGGCCATGAAATCTGAGATGGGATCCATGTATGAGAACAAAGTGTGGACTTTGGTTGACTTGCCCGATGATCTGCAGGCTGTAGAGAATAAATGGATCTTCAATAAGAAGACTGACGCTGACGGTAATGTTACTGTCTGCAAAGCTCGACTTGTTGCAAAAGGTTTTCGACAAGTTCAAGGAGTTGACTACGATGAGACCTTCTCACCCGTAACGATGCTTAAGTCCGTCCGAATCATGTTAGCAATTGCCACATTTTATGATTATGAAATTTGGCAAATGGATGTCAAAACTGCATTCCTTAATGGATATCTTAAAGAAGAATTGTATATGATCAACCAGCAGGTTTTGTCGATCCAAAAGGTGCTAACAAAGTGTGCAAGCTCTAGTGATGCATTTATGGACTGGTGCAAGCCTCTTGGAGTTGGAATATACACTTTGATAGTGTGATCAAAGCATGTGGTTTTATGCAGACTGAGGGAGTCCTAGATTAGGGGGTATCCGGACAGCCGAACTATATCCTTTGGCTGGATTGTTGGACTATGAAGATACAAGATTGAAGACTTCGTCCCGTGTCCGGATGGGACTCTCCTTGGCGTGGAAGGCAAGCTTGGTAATACGGATATGTAGATCTCCTCCTTTGTAACCGACTCTGTGTAACCCTAGCCCCTCCGGTGTCTATATAAACCGGAGGGTTTAGTCCGTAGGACGACAACAATCATACCATAGGCTAGCTTCTAGGGTTTAGCCTCTACGATCTCGTGGTAGATCAACTCTTGTAATACTCATATCATCAAGATCAATCAAGCAGGCAGTAGGGTATTACCTCCATAAAGAGGGCCCGAACCTGGGTAAACATCGTGTCCCCCGCCTCCTGTTACCATCTGCCTTAGACGCACAGTTCGGGACCCCCTACCCGAGATCCACCGGTTTTGACACCGACATTGGTGCTATCATTGAGAGTTCCACTATGTCGTCATCATAAGGAGGGATGGCTCGTCTCATTGTCAAGAGCAACATCACCTCTGGGGGAGCCCTGGCTGTAGGCCAAACTCTCCGACTAGGCGGCTTCGTCATGACCGCCCGCTCGACGCGGCGCCGACGATGACTTCTCGGGTCATCGAAAATAGCCTCCACATTGGCTCGAAATTCACCGAGCAGATGGATCCAATGGAGCTCTCCTCTTTGAACGAGCTCTTGGATTGCATCGCCGCTCTGGGAGTCGCTACGGACTATGATCGGATTGGGCTTAAACCCGACCAAAGGGAGATTAACTCTCCACCGGTCACCCATCAGATAGCGGTGGTGGAGGAGCAATGCGGCGATTCTTCCTCTATCCTGAGGACGAACTATGTCTGGATTTCCGAGCCGGATACCCGTTCACGGGAGGACATCTCCCCAACCCTGAACCTAGAATTAGGCACCATGCCGAACCTGCGGGGCAACACCCCGGAGCCCGAACTTCCAAGATCGGAAACTCCCCTGCCCCTGGGTCTCAGATTGGGTCAAGGTCCGGATTTAAATCCACCCACCCACCCAGATGTAAACGATCTTTCCACATTAGACAAGATCCCCAAGAGACAATACATCACTATTGGGCCAAATTCCTCCTTGTAATGAACAAGTTCAAGGACTGTCGCGAGGAAGACGCAATTTCGTTCTTTTGCAACAATTGCACGGACAAGGGAATCCTCAACGCCATAAGTCGCCATGACATAGCACACTTTGCTGACTTGGCGGCCATAGTACGAAAGTACTGTGCGATGGAAAGCGCCTGGAAAACCCAAACAAAATTTTGGGATGATCCGGCTCTGACAAAACCCCCAGTCCGAACTAAAAGGGTACACTCACAAGTCGCCCGACTCAATTACAGAGAAGCAAAAGCCCACTACAGGGTGTGGAACCGTAGTGGAGGGATGGCTTAATGGGCCCTGCAAAATTCATAGTACAGCAGATACCATACCAACACATAGCCTTAGAGCATGTTGGGTACTCCGGCAGGTGGCCAAGAGCGGTGAGGATCTCCTCATTCAAAACACCGTAGAGCACCATCCAGTGGATAACAATACAGTATTGATAGTCTTCGAGACCTTCGCCTCAAACAATAGGCGTAAGCGAGCACTCCACAACCTTGCTGAAGTCTGCCACATGGCAGCAATAAATCCCTGGAGTGACATGGCTATCACCTTCAATGCCAGTGACGAACCTAAATTCCGAACAGCCCGAGCACCAGCCGCCTTGGTCCTCAGTCCAATTGTGGACGGCTTTCGACTTACTAAAGTTCTCATGGACGGCGGCAGCGGATTAAACCTTATTTATGAGGAGACTCTTCAAAAAATGGAAATAGACAAAAATCGTATTGAGCAAAGCAGCATGAACTTCCGAGGAATCATCCCTAGTTGAGAGGCACGTTGCGCTGGGAAAATCACACCAGATGTCGTATTCGGCACTCCAGAGAATTACATGTCCGGAGAAATTACATTCCAAGTGGCCCCGTTCAGTAGCGGATACCACACCCTTCTCGGGCGGGAGGCATTCACTATCTTCCAAGCCATACCCCATTACGGGTACATGAAGCTCAAAATGCCTGGGCCCAATGGAATCATCACTCTAGCTAGTGATCCGGACATAGCACTCCGCGCCAAAAACAAAACGGTCGCACTAGCCCTCGAGGCATTATCCAAAGCCCTTGCGGCGGAGGAATTAACTGTGCTGCGCTCCACTCTGGACAGGGACGATGTGATACTCGACAAAAGATCCAAGTCCACCGCTTTTAAACCAGCGGATGAAATAGTCAAATTCCAAGTCCATCCCACAGACCCTACAAAACATCATCCATTGGGGAACAGTTAAACCACGGTGTAGACGTCGCACTACGGGAGTTCCTGCGCGAAAATTGGGACATATTCGCCTGGCATCCTTCAGACATGCCAGGAATCCAACGCAGGTTGGCCAAGCATAGCCTTAACATTCTAAAAGGATTCAAGCCAGT
Source organism: Triticum dicoccoides (assembly GCF_002162155.2). Taxonomy (NCBI): domain Eukaryota; kingdom Viridiplantae; phylum Streptophyta; class Magnoliopsida; order Poales; family Poaceae; genus Triticum; species Triticum dicoccoides. The sequence continues at coordinate 215,332,317 of NC_041392.1, read as the reverse complement.
CAAGCAGACTCTTCGGCGTTTCTCTAAACCTAAGCGACAAGCCATGGGAGAGGAGCTAGCCAAATTACTGGAGGCCGGATTCATTAGAGAAATAAAACATCCGGACTGGCTAGCAAACCTGGTGATGGTACGAAAGAAGGACAAATCCTAGTGCCTATGCATCGACTTCAAGGACCTCAATAAGGCTTGCCCAAAGGATCCCTTCCCCCTCCCTCGCATCGATCAAATCATCGACGCTACCACAGGACACGAATCATTGTGCTTCCTCGACGCATACTCCGGTTACCACCAGATTAAGATGGCGGAGTCCGATCAAGCCGTAACGGCATTTATCACTCCATATGACCCCTTTTGTTTTAACACAATGCCCTTCGGGCTCAAAAACGCCAGCTGTCAGTGTCAAAACCGGCGGATCTCGGGTAGGGGGTCCCGAACTGTGCGTCTAGGCCGGATGGTAATAGGAGACAGGGGACACTTTGTTTTACCCAGGTTCGGGCCCTCTCGATGGAGGTAATACCCTACTCCTGCTTGATTAATATTGATGATATGGGTAGTACAAGAGTAGATCTACCACGAGATCAAGGAGGCTAAACCCTAGAAGCTAGCCTATGGTATGATTGTTGTGTATGGAGTTGATTGCTTACGGACTACAACCTTCCGGTTTATATAGACACCGGATAGGGTTAGCGTTACACAGAGTCGGTTACGATGATAGGAGATCTTGCATATCCGCATCGCCAAGCTTGCCTTCCATGCCAAGGAAAGTCCCATCCGGACACGGGACGAAGTCTTCAATCTTGTATCTTCATAGTCCAGGAGTCCGGCTGAAGGTATAGTCCGGCTACCCGAACACCCCCTAATCCAGGACTCCCTCAGTAGCCCCCGAACCAGGCTTCAATGACGATGAGTCCGGCGCGCAGATTTGTTCGGCATTGCAAGGTGGGTTCTTCTCCAAATCTTGTGTACCTGTAGGAATAATGTCCGATTTCTGTAATGTAGTCCTCCTCGGCTTCCATGCCCAATAATGGCCGTCTTCCACGTGTTCAAACAAATGCGAAAAGCCGGGGAGTTTTTACATCCACACCCCTAGCCGTATAAACGAGCCGCCTATTTAACGGGATGGGGATTTAGGTCCAAACCACATCTTCTCCTTTCCGCGAGTTGTCATCAGAGCGCTTCCAGCAAAGGTCCATTCCAACATGACCAGCCGTCGCAGCTCCTCCCCTCGCCCCTCCGGTCCCAAACCCGGGGACTGGGAGAGTTACACCATCCCGCATTGCAAGTTAGCGTCACTTCAGGCCAAGGGATTCCTCCCTCAGGCATACATGGTCCCGGCCCGAGTCGGCCTCGCCACCTATAATGGCGGAAAACAAGCGGAGAGCACCCCCAATCCTTCTAAAGGAGAGCGGGTGTGCCTCGTCCCCTATCCAATAAGGGGACTGGGATTTCCAATTCACCCGTTTCTCCGCGGGCTTCTGGAGTTCTACGGCCTCCAGCTGCACCATCTCACGCCCGCCTCCGTATTGCACATCGCAGGTTTCGTCGCCCTTTGCGAGCTATTTTTAGGCGTGGAGGCTCATTTCGCGCTGTGGAAGAGGTTATTCTGCCTGGTGCCCCATTCTGAAAAGGGGTCTATATATCAAGTGGGCGGAGCCGAAGTATGGCGCATCGCCGGGACCGGATACCTATCCGGAACCCCGAAGAAGGCATCCAAGGACTGGCCTTCGGAATGGTTTTACATAGATGACGTCCCGCTACCGGACCCTATCCGGGTCGGTCTCCCTGAGTTCAACAGTGCTCCATTGAAAAAACGCTTGAGCTGGCGTCCGCGGAGCTCTCAGAGAGAAAGTTACAGAGACGTCCTTTACCTGATGGGCCGGATAAGACTATTGGCTCATTCCGGACTAACCATGATTGGAGTCATGGCCGCATGCATTATGCGGGGGGTGCAGCCGCTTCAATATAGAGGCCACCCCATGTGGGATTTCAACGGGGAGGATGACGCCACATGTTACGGTCGTAACGGGCCGGACTCAGCCGCCGCCTTAGTAGAGATCTTATTCTCCTTGTATAAGGGAGAAAAGGAGGAATTCCTCCACGTCAATCCGCAGGACGGATTTACTATGTACGATCCTCCAAGTTGGGTAAGTGAATAATTGCGCTTGCCTGTTTGTTCTATACTCCCACGGTTAGATATGTAGTCTAACGACTTCAGTGCAGGAACTGCGACAGGAGGTAAAGGATATAAACAGCCGCCCTCCACAGCCCGATGACCCAGAACGGTCCCTCGATCCAGACTCCGAAGAGGATCCGGACATATCGGTGGAGCTTATCGACGGGGTGTTCCATCAGCTAAGCAAGGACAATACCTTGGTAGCCATCACGGCTGATTACCCAGGGTTAATCCCGACCTCCCAGGTGACAGAAGTCGGAGTCTCATTCCCTCGAGAGAGATTGCACTCTCGCGTATTCCGGTGTTTCTGACGACAACCGTGTTTTGCAGGGGAGTTTTCCAAGGCAGGAGGCTGAACCTGCGGCGGCCGGCCAACGAGGGGCTGCAGGGCCCCGTGGGGCAAAAAGGAATGAAGTCCGGACTGAGATGCCGGTGCAAAGGTATAGTGCACCCTCTGTTTCCCTGGTGTTATTCTGTCAGGGCATATTAACGTTCGTGCTATCTTCAGAACGAAGAGACCTCGCCGGACTACATCCGGAGAGGTTGCCAATCGCGCCTCCACCAGCCAGGATCCAATGGCTGGCCAAGAAGCGGAGGCGAGCACAAGGCACGTACCAGACGCTCCTCCGACAGAGGATGAGGACAGGCTGTCTGCCACAAATTTTGAAGTGGAGAGTGCCATGAACCACAGGCGTCGCCGGACAGTTCTACGCGACGCTTGTTTCTCCCAAGAGGCTTTAGATGCCTTTAATTCGGGAGATGCGTACCTCCGTGCCGCTCAAAATGGTTTAGCCAGAGCCACAGAGCAGTATGTAAAAGACATACAGGTAAGAAAATTTTGGTCAAATATATATATACCAGTAGCCCCCGAGACTTGAAACAATTAGAGCAACTGATTTAAGGATCTTTTAATATGCAGGTTCTTACAAAGAAGAATACTGTACTGTCCCAGGAGCTGGAAAAGTACAGGGCCCAACTAGAGGCCGCACTAGCCGCAGCAGGGGAGTCCAAAGGGACCCCCTCAGGTAAGATACACTTCGAAAGATTAGTATTGTGCGGTGTGGGTGTAAATCTGACAAATCATATTGCAGATGGCGCCGGACTCGATCCGGACAAACAACAACTCTTACGCCAGCTAAAGGCCGGTGAGAGTATGTTGACAAGGGTGAGGCGAGAGAAGAATGATCTTCAGGATGCCAACACCAAGATGGACGTCGAACTTAAAGATGTTCGTGGCCAGCTGTCGGACTCCACGAAGGAGAATCAGCGGCTTCGACGCGGCATTTTTAGTAAGTGCTTGAACAAACTTTGAAAAAAGAGTTCGGCGAAGAAGTCGACTAACAGAGTAATGTCTGTAGGTATGCTCACAGGTCGTCCTGCAGAGGAGATGCCCGGTTCTACGGGTGACCTTCTTCCCGAACTCATGCAACTGCATGAGCGAATTCGGCAGGCGATGTGAGGTGTTGCCCAAGCCTTATGGCCTGCCCACTCCATGCCCGAGGGCCTTGGAGAGCTTGCGGAGAAGCTGAAGGGAGATCGTCGGCGCTTCCGGTTGTGGAAGATATCGGCCTGCCGACAAGGCGCTAGGGAAGCCTGGGCCATGGTGAAGACCCGTTTTACGAAATCTGACCCAAACCACATGGCCGAGGTCGGACCAGTGGGGCCTGACGGGAAGGAGATCCCTGTGAGCTTAGTATACGGCCAAGTAGAGTTGGCCGCAAAGTATTCCCAGCAGGACTGTAAATTAGATAGCCTGTTAGATGGTATAGAAGAGGAATACAATCAGTCAGAATGACTATGTAATTTTGAATTGACATGTGTAATGCCTTCTAGCCGGATTGTAGATCGTTTGTCGTTGCCGACCTTTTCGCTTCGACCTCGGGACCTGACGGTCCGGAGTGTGTCCGAATACCATAGCGGTTATATAAGAACCATGGTATGCGTGGAGACCAGGCGTAGGGGTCATTAGTGCTTTATCAGACAAGTGCCCAACTAGTTATGTTATATTACATGGTTAGTAAGAAACATCTTCCAGAGAGAATAGTTCCGTTAGGGGTTCCTTTCGTTGGGAGGCATGCCCTAAAGTGCATGTCCGGACTGTGTAAAAAGACGCAGAAAAAAGCATCTGGGGGCGCATATATAAAAAAAGATCATCTTTTATCTCACCGACCGAATATTCCCTTAAGAACGCTAGCTTTCGGCTTCACCCAGTCTGAGGTACACATCCGGCTGACCCGGCAGTAACAATCGCAGAGGTGCTCCCTTTACCACCTAGCCGAACAATTGGGAACATAGGGGTAAGCACAGGAGCTAGGCAACCCAGCTTGGCCAAAACTTAAGTCATATCGATGCATATAATGGTGAAGAAAAAGGTACATGCGGAAGTTTGACGCATGTGTTGGGCGTGAAGCCCGTATAAATAAGCTTCTGTTAAAGAAGCCCCCAGGTTTAATGAGCGCGAGTGGCGCGTCACTAGATAAGCCTTTAAGGGCTATAAAAGAAAAGAGGGGAAGGAGAGAAATGTAAGACAGAAACATGCAAAAAGTGGACAGAGGAAGGAGACGAACACAGAGTCCGGCGCTAGGCATAGAATCTTCGGAGACGAGTGGCGTTCCACGGGTTCGGCTCGAGTCGGTTATCCGAAGCATCTCGCAGGCGGTACGCCCCGCTAGTCAAGACTTGGTCGATTATGAATGGACCTTCCCACTTGGGCTTGAGTTTGTCCTTTTTCTTATCCGGCAGGCGTAGAACTAGTTCGCCAACATTGTAGTTTTTGGCCCGTACTTCTCTGCTTTGATATCTTCGGGCCTGTTGTTGATAAAATGCGGAATGGGCTTTTGCCACGTCGCGCTCTTCCTCCAGGGCGTCCAAGTTGTCCTGCTGATCGAGCTCGGCTTCTCTTTCTTCGTACATGCGCACTCTAGGTGAGTCATGAATTATGTCGCAGGGCAGAACTGCCTCTGCATCGTACACCATAAAAATGGTGTGTATCCGGTGGTGCGATTTGGTGTGGTCCGCAGCCCCCATAGCAGGAAGTCGAGCTCCTCTACCCAGTGCGTGTTAGATTCCTTGAGGGACCACACTAGTCTGGGTTTAATGCCGCTCATTATAAGACCATTTGCACGTTCGACCTGGCCGTTGGTTTGTGGGTGATAGACGGAAGCATAATCGAGCTTGATGCCCATGTTTTTGCACCAGAGTTTTACCTCGTCGGTGGTAAAGTTTGTACCATTATCGGTTATGATGCTGTGGGGGACGCCATAGCGGTGTACCACTCCGGATATGAAGTCTATCACAGGTCCGGATTCGGCCGTTTTAAGAGGCTTGGCTTCTATCCATTTGGTGAATTTGTCTACCATGACTAGTAAGTATTTTTTCCTATCGGTCCCACCTTTAAGGGGTCCGACCATGTCAAGCCCCCAGACCGCAAAAGGCCAGGTGATGGGTATAGTTTGGAGTGCGGTGGGTGGCATATGGCTTTGGTTGGCAAAAAGTTGGCAACCAGCGCATCGTTGGACTAAGTCCCGAGCGTCTGCCCGGGCCGTCAGCCAATAAAAGCCTGTACGGAAAGCCTTGCTAACAAGGGACCGAGCAGCGGCATGGTGAGCATCGAGTCCGGCATGAATTTCAGCCAGAAGGTTCCGCCCTTCCTCTTCAGAGATGCACCTTTGAAGGACTCCGGTAGTGCTTTTCTTGTAAAGCTCTCCCTCATGGACTCTATAGGCTTTAGATCGCCGCACTATGGAGCGGGCCTCGTTTTGGTCCTCTTGGAGTTCCTGCCTAGTAAGGTAGGCTAGGAATGGTTCTTTCCACGGGGCGATGACCGCCATTATTACGTGGGCTGAAGGTGTAATTTCATTGGCAGAGCCTCCAATTGTGTCAGATTGTTCGGCGTCGAGTGGTGCGGCTGGGTCCGGGCTGTTATTTACGGGTTCCCCTCCCATGTTACGGATGGCTTGAACAATCTTTCCAAAAAGGTGTTGGGGGGACTGCATCGCGTTTTGCTCCGATGCGTGCCAGGACGTCCGCTGCTTGATTGTTTTCTCGGGCTATATGGTGAAACTCCAGCCCTTCGAACCGAGCTGACATTTTTAGGATGGCGTTGTGGTAAGCTGCCATTTTTGGGTCCTTGGCATCGAAGTCTCTATTTATTTGGGATATCGCGAGGTTTGAATCCCCACGTACCTCTAGGCGCTGGATACCCATGGATACTGCTATCCGGAGACCATGTAGGAGGGCCTCATATTCGGCTGCATTGTTGGAATCCATGTACATGATCTGGAGCACATATTGGACTGTGTCTCCTGTGGGGGACGTCAGGACGACGCCAGCCCCCAGTCCAGCCAACATTTTGGAGCCGTCGAAAGGCATAATCCAGTTTGAATATGTGTCGTACTCTTTAGGGAGCTCGACCTCCGTCCATTCTGCGACGAAGTCGGCCAAAACTTGCGATTTAATAGCTCGTCGTGGCTTATAGGTTATATCAAACGGGAGAAGCTCGATGGCCCATTTTGCAATCCGGCCCGTTGCGTCGCGGTTGTTGATAATATCGTTGAGTGGTACTTCTGAGGCTACTGTTATGGAACACTCTTGAAAGTAGTGTGGTAGCTTCCGGGATGCCATGAATACCGCGTATGCAATCTTTTGATAATGCGGGTACCGTGATTTGCATTGAGTGAGGACAGTGGATACGTAGTAGACCAGCCTTTGAAGGGGGAATTTGTGTCCGTCCATTTCCCTCTCGACAACGAGCACTGCGCTGACAACTTGATGTGTTGCTGCAATGTACAATAACATTGGTTCGCCGGTGTTCGGCGCGGCCAGGACTGGGTTTGTTGCCAATATGGCTTTTATTTCATCAAGTCCGGCCGTGGCGGTCTCCGTCCACTCGAAGTGTTCGGTGCACCGAAGGAGGCGATAGAGGGGTAGTGCCTTTTCTCCCAAGCGGGAGATGAAGCGGCTTAAAGCTGCCACGCATCCAGTTAATTTTTGTAGTTGTTTGAGGTCCTTTGGGATATCCAATTGTGACAAAGCTCGGATCTTGGCTGGATTAGCTTCAATTCCTCTACCGGATACAATGAAGCCCAAGAGCTTTCCGGCTGGAACGCCGAAGACGCATTTTTTCGGGTTGAGCTTGATATCGTATTTTCGGAGGTTATCAAAAGTAAGCCTCAAGTCGTCTATTAGAGATTCGACATGTCTTGATTTGACGACCACATCATCCACATACGCCTCCACTGTTTTGCCGATTTGGTTTGCCAGACATGTCTGGATCATGCGCTGATATGTTGCGCCGGTGTTTTTCAGCCCGAAGGGCATTGTGTTGAAGCAGAATGGGCCGTATGAATGTTGTTGCAGCTTGGTCTGATTCTGCCATCTTGATTTGATGGTAACCGGAGTATGCATCGAGGAAACACAAAGAGTCGGGTCCTGCGGTGGCATCGATAATTTGATCGATACGGGGGAGGGGGAAGGGATCCTTTGGGCAAGCCTTGTTAAGGTCTTTAAAATCGACACACAGGCGCCAGGATTTGTCCTTCTTTGGTACCATCACCAAGTTTGCTAGCCAGTCCGGATGTTTTATGTCTCTAATGAATCCGGCCTCCAATAGCTTGGCTAGCTCCTCTCACATAGCGTGTCTCTTGGGTTCGGAAAAACACCGAAGGGCTTGTTTGACAGGTTTGAATCCTTTTAGGATATTTAAGCTGTGTTCGGCCAGCTTGCGTGGGATCCCTGGCATGCCTGAAGGGTGCCAGGCGAAAATGTCCCAGTTCTCTCGTAGGAACTCTCGCAGTGCGGCGCCTACGTCAGGGCTCAATCGTGCCCGGATGGAAGCTGTTTTATTGGGGTCCGTTGGATGGACCTGGAATTTGACTATTTCGTCAGCTGGCTTGAAGGATGTGGATTTGGATCTCTTATCGAGTATCACATCATCCCTATTAACTGGGGAGCGCAGCGTAGTCAGTTCCTCGGCCGCTAGGGCTTCGGATAGTGCCTCAAGGGCTAATGCGACTGTCTTGTTTTCGGCGCGGAGTGCAACGTCCAGATCACTAGCTAGAGTGATAATTCCGTTTGGCCCGGGCATCTTAAGCTTCATGTACCCGTAATGGGGTATTGCTTGGAAGATTGTGAATGCTTCCCGTCCCAGTAAAGCGTGATGTCCGCTCTTAAACGGGGCCACTTGAAACGTGACTTCTTCGGACCTGTAATTATCCGGCGTGCCGAACACCACATCTAGTGTGATTTTTCCTATGCAGCGCGCGTCCTGACTGGGGATTATTCCTCTAAAGGTTGTGCTTCTTCGCTTGACGCGGCTCCAGTCTATTTCCATTTTTTGAAAGGTTTCCTCATAAATGAGGTTCAGTCCGCTGCCTCCATCCATGAGCACCTTGGTGAGGCGAAAGCTGTCCACTATGGGACTGAGGACCAATGCGGCTGGTGCTCGGGCTGTTCGGAATTTAGGTTCATCACTTGCGTTGAAGGTAATAGCAGTGTCGCTCCATGGATTTATTGTTGCAACTTGATAAACTTCGGCGGGGCTGCGGAGTGTTCTTTTTAGCACATTGTTTGATGCAAAAGTCTCGAAGACTGTGAGAACGGTACTGGTGTCCTCGGGCTGGCTTTCTGCGGCCTCCAGGATTAGGAGGTCCTCGCCGATTTTGGCCACCTGCTGGAGTATCCAACATGCTCTGAGGCTGTGAGTTGGTGTGGCGTCCTCTGTACTGTGAATTCTATAGGGTCCATCAAGCCACCTTTCCAGTACGGTTCCATGCCCTGTAGAGGGTTTTGGCTTTTTGGTGTTTATCCCGGGTGTCCTATGATGATGCACCCTCTTAGTTCGGATGGGATTACTATTCAAGGCCGGATTATCCCAAAATTTTATTTCGGTTTTCCAGGCGCTTTCCATCGCACAATATTTTTGTACTATGGACGCCAAGTCAGCGAAGCGTGTAATATCACGGCGACTTACGGTGTTAAGGATTCCCTCGTCCGTTCAATTACTGCAGAAAATTGAGATTGCGTCTTCCTCGCGGCAATCCTTTATCCTGTTCGTAACCAGGAGGAATCTGGCCTAGTAATGATGTACTGTTTCCTCGGGCCTCTGCCTGATTTGGGAGAGATCGCTTATGTTCGGGTGGGCAGGTGTCGTTGAATCTGAAACCTCACCCAATCCAAGATTCGGAGGCCGAAGAGTTTCCGAACTCTGAAGTTCGGATTCTTGGATGTTGTCCAACGAATCTAGCCCGTTGCCTGATCCTAAGCTCAGGTCTTGAGTTACATCCTCCCCTCCGCGGGTATCCGGCTTGGAGGAGTCGGGAATTCAGACGTAGCTAGTCCTTAAAATAGATGAAGGGTCGCCGCACTACGCCTCTACCATGGCAACGTGGTGGGTGACTTGGGCAGAGTTAATTTCTCTTAGATCAGGTTTAAGCCCAACCTGGTCGTAATCCGTAGCGACCCCCAGGGCGGCGATGCGATCCAAGAGCTCGTTTGCGGAGGAGAGCTCCATTGGATCTAGCTGCTCGACGAGCTCCGAGCTGATGTGTAGGTTGCTTTTGATGACCCGAGAGGTCACCGTCGGCGCAACAGCTGAACAAGTGGTCATGAGGAAACAACCTAGCCAGAGGGTCTGGACAACAACCAAGGCTCCCTTAGCAACGGCACCGTCTTTAAAGACGGGAAGAGGCATCCTTCCTGATTGTGACGGCACAGAGGAACTCTCAATGAAAGCACCAATGTCGGTGTCAAAACTGGCGGATCTCGGGTAGGGGGTCCCGAACTATGCGTCTAGGCCGGATGGTAACAGGAGATAGGGGACACTTTGTTTTACCCAAGTTCGGGCCCTTTCGATGGAGGTAATACCCTACTCCTGCTTGATTAATATTGATGATATGGGTAGTACAAGAATAGATCTACCACGAGATCAAGGAGGCTAAACCCTAGAAGCTAGCCTATGGTATGATTGTTGTGTATGGAGTTGATTGCCTACGGACTACAACCTTCCAGTTTATATAGACACCGGATAGGGTTAGGGTTACATAGAGTCGGTTACAATGATAGGAGATCTTGCATATCCGCATCGCCAAGCTTGCCTTCCACGCAAGGAAAGTCCCATCCGGACACGGGACGAAATCTTCAATCTTGTATCTTCATAGTCCAGGAGTCCGCCTGAAGGTATAGTCCGGCTACCCGAACACCCCCTAATCCAGGACTCCTCACCGGTGCAACATATCAGCGCATGATTCAGTCATATCTAGAAAAGTAGATCGGCAAAACAGTGGAGGCATACGTAGATGATGTGGTCATTAAAACCAGACACGTCGACTCCTTAATAGACGACTTGTGGCTCACGTTCGACAATCTCCGAACATACGACATTAAGCTCAATCCGAAATGCGTTTTCGACGTACCTGCCGGAAAGCTCCTGGGCTTCATCGTCTCCAGTAGAGGAATTGAAGCAAATCCGGCTAAAATCCGAGCCCTGTTGTAGTTGGCTATCCCAACCGACCTCAAGCAAATCCAAAAGTTAACTGGATGTGCGGTGGCCTTAAGCTGCTTTATCTCCCGATTAGGAGAAAAGGCACTCCCCCTTTATCGCCTCTTTGGCGCACCGAACACTTCGAGTGGACGGACGCAGCCACGGCTGGATTGGAAGACATAAAAGCCATCTTGGCCACCAACCCAATCTTGGCTGCGCCAAATGTCGGTGAACCAATGCTGTTATATATAACGGCAACTCATCAAGTTGTAAGCGCAGTGCTCGTCGTCGAACGAGAGATGGACGGACATAAATTCCCACTTCAAAAGCCGGTATATTATGTATCCACTGTCCTCACTCCATGCAAATCATGGTACCCACATTATCAAAAGATAGCATACGCAGTATTCATGGCATCCCGGAAATTACGACACTACTTTCAATAGTGTTCAATTACGATGGCCTCAAAAGTACCACTCAACGACATAATAAACAGCCGTGATGCCACGGGCCGGATTGCCAAATGGCATATCGAGCTCCTCCCGTTCGACATAACATATAGACCACGGCGAGCCATTAAGTCGCAAGTACTGGCCGATTTCATCGCCGAGTGGACAGAAGCCGAACTCCCTAAAGAGTATGACGCATACTCCAATTGGATCATGCACTTTGACGGCTCTAAAATGCTGGCCGGTCTAGGGGCTGGCATCGTCCTGACGTCCCCCACAGGAGATATAGTCCAATACGTACTCCAAATACTATACAAACACTCCAACAACGCAGCCGAATATGAGGCCCTATTACATGGTCTCCGGATGGCAGTTTCCATGGGAATTCAACGCCTGGAGGTGCGTGGGGACTCGAACCTCGCAACATCTCAAATAAATGGAGACTTAGATGCCAATGATCCGAAAATGGCGGCATATCGCAACGCCTCCTCAAAATGTCAGCTCGGTTCGAGGGGCTTGAATTCCACAATGTGGCTCGGGAAAACAATCAGGCGGCGGATAGCCTCGCCCGTATCGGCGCTAAGCGTGATCTTGTCCCACCCAACATCTTGTTGGAAAGGCTGTTTAAGCCATCCGTGGTATGGGAAGGGGACACCGGTAACAATATTCTGGACCCGGCCACAACACCAGATACCGAACACTCTGACACAATCAGAGGCTCGACCATCGAAATAACACCTTCAACCCACGTGATAATGGCCGTCATCGCCCCGTGGACAGAACCATTCATGGCCTACCTAACCAGGCAGGAACTACCCGAGGACCAAAATGAAGCACGCTGCATAGTGCAGCGATCAAAGGCCTACAAGGTCCACGAGGGAGAGCTTTACAAGAAAAGCACGACCGGAGTCCTTCAAAGGTGCATCTACGAAGAGGAAGGGTGGAAGCTTTTGGCATAAATCCATGCTGGACTCGGCAGCCACCACGCCACAGCCCGGGCCCTCGTAAGCAAGGCCTTCCGTACAGGTTTCTATTGGCCGACGGCCCGAGCAGATGCTCAGTATCTGGTCCAACGTTGCGTCGGTTGCCAGCTTTTTGCAAACCAAAGCCATATGCCGCCTATCGCTTTCCAAACAATCCCCATTACCTGGCCCTTTGCAGTCTGGTGGCTTGATATGGTCGGACCCCTTAAAGGGGGAACCCATAAGAAAAAAATACTTATTGGTCATGGTGGATAAATTCACCAAATGGATAGAAACCAAACCCGTTAAAAAAGCTGAATCCGGACCGGTGATAGACTTCATATCTGGGGTTGTACACCATTATGGCATCCCCCACAGCATCATCACTGACAACGGCACGAACTTTACAGCCGACGAAGTAAAACTTTGGTGCAGCAACATGGCATCAAGCTCAATTATGCTTCTGTCTATCACCCGCAAACTAACGGTCAAGTCGAGTGAGCAAATGGTCTTATCATGAGCAGCATCAAACCCAGATTAGTGCGGTCCTTAAAAGAATCAAACACGCACTGGGTAGAGGAGCTCGACTCCTTACTATGGGGGCTGCGGACCACGCCGAATCGCACTACCGGATAAACACCATTTTTCATGGTGTACGGCGCAGAGGCGGTTTTGCCCTGCGACATAATTCATGACTCACCTTGAGTGTGCATGTACGAAGAAAAAGAGGCTGAGCTAGATCCGCAGGACAGTTTGGACGCTCTGGAGGAGGAGCGTGACGTGGCAAAAGCCTGTTCCGCATTCTATCAGCAACAGGCTCCAAGGTATCAAAGCAGAGAAGTACGGGCCCAAACCTATAACGTTGGCGAACTAGTTCTACGCCTGCCGGAGAAGAAAAGAACAAGCTCAAGCCCAAATGGGAGGGTCCCTTTATTATTGACCAGATTTTGACCGGTGGAGCGTACCGTATGCGGGATGCATCGGACAATCGACTCGAGCCAAACCCATGGAACGCAGCCAGGCTCCGAAGATTCTACGCCTAGTGCCGGACTCTATGTTTGTCTCCTTACCCCCGTCCATTTTTTGCATATCCGTTATCTGTCTTTTCTCTCGTCCTTTTCCCTTCTCCTCAAGGCCTTAAAAGGCTAACTTGTGTCTTGATTGCACAATCTTGACGCGCTAACCATGCTCATTACACCTGGGGGCTTCTTATACAAAAGCTTAATATAACTATTTTTCTAGGCTATATGCCCCACACATGTGTTATCCTTCCGCATGTACCTTTTTTCGCCATTATATGCATCGATATGACTTAAGTTTTGTCCAAGTTGGGTTGCCTGGCTCTTGTATTTATGCCCTACGTTCCCTTAATTCGGCTAGGGCGTAAAGGGAGCACCTCTGCGATTGTTACTGCCGGGTTAGCCGGATGTGTACCTCAGACTGGGTGAAGCCGAAAGCTAGCGTTCTTAAGGGAATATTCGGTCGGTGAACAAAAGATGACTTTTATTTATTTTGATACATGCCCCCAGATGTTTATAGTTTGCGTCTCTTTCCGCAGTTCGAACATGCACATTAGGGCATGCGTACCCAGGGAAACGAACCCCTAACGGAACTATTCTCCCTGGAAGATGTTTCTTATGATCCATGTAATATAACATAGTTAGTTGGGTACTTGTCTGTTCAAGCACTTATGACCCCTACGCCTGGTTTCCACGCATACCCCGGTTTTTTTTCATAACCGATTGGGTATTCGGATACACTCCAGATTATCGGGTCCAGAGGTTGAAGCGAAAAGGTCCGCCATGACAAATGATTTACAATCCGGCTAGGGACATTATACATGTCAATTCAAGTACACAGTCATTTAGACTGACTAAATTCCTCTTCTATCATCCAAGAGGCTGTCTAGCCTACAATCCTGTTGGGAATACTTTGCGGCTAATTCTACTTGGTCATACACCAAACTGATGGGGATCTCTTTCCCATCGGGCCCCACAGGTTCAACCTCGGCCATGTGGTTCGGGTCAGCTTTGGTATATCGCGTCTTCACCATGGCCCAGGCTTCTCTTGCACCTTGTCGGCAGGTTGATATCTTCCACAATCGGAAGCGCCGCCGCGCTCCCTTGAGCTTCTCTATAAGCTCCCCCATGCCTCCTAGCGGGGAGGCGGATGGCCACAAGGCTTGGGCAATACCCTGCATCACCTGCCGAACTTGCTCGTGCAGTCGTGAGAGCTCTAGTAGAAGATCACCCGCAGACCCGGGCATTTCCTCCGCGGGATGACCCGTCAGCATACCTGCAGACATAACTCTGTTAGCCGGCCTCTTTGCCGAACTTTGTCAAAAGTTCGTTCAAGCACTTACTGAAAATGCCACGTCGAAGCCGCTTATTCTCCTTCACGGAGTGCGCAAGCTGGGCTCGGACATCTTTCAGCTCCACGCCCAGCTGGATATTGGCATCATGGAGATTGTTTTTCTCCTGCCTAACCCGTGTAAGCACGCGCTCGCCAGCATTTAGCTGTCGATTAGCATGTTGCACATTCTCCGGCACGGCCTCCGGATTCACTCCGGAGTCATCTGCAACATCTATTGTTAGATTTGCATGCATGCCGCATACTATCTGGTACCTGTCATTTGTTGCAATGGAAACAAGTGTTACCAGAGGGGGCCTTCTCGGACTCCTTCAATGCGACAGCCGCGGCCCGCAGCTGGACTTTGCATCTTCCAGCTCTTGAGACAATTGAGTATTCTTCTCCGTAAGAACCTGCACAAGTAATGATCCTTAAATCAGTTGTGTCAACTATTTCAAGTCTCAGGGGCTACTGATATATATAATCGTCAGATTTTCTTACCCGTATATCCTTTACATACTCGTCCGTGGCTCTGGCAAGACCGTTTTGCACGGCACGAATGTACGCGTCTCCTGAGTTGAAGGCATCGAATGCCTCTTGGGAGAAACAAGCGTCGCGGAGTACGGTCCGATGACGCATGTGATTCATGGCGCTCTCCACTTCAGAATTTGTAGCAGATAGTCTATCCGCATCCTCTGTAGGAGGAGCTTCCGTCGTTCACCCTGTGTTAGCTTCCGCCTCTATGTCCGGCTCTGGAGCCCAACTGGTGGAGGCGTGATCGGCAACCTCTCCGGATATAGTCAGGCGAGTGTTTTTCCTACCTGGAAACATGGACGTCATTACATTTTGAGAAAGACGACAACCATGGAGCGAGGTTCTGTATCATACCTATGCACCGGCATCTTAGTCCTGACCGCCTTCCTTTTTAGCCTACCCGGCTTCGGTGCCCCTTGTTGGTGAGTCACTGCTGGTTCGGCATGGCGTCCCGAGGGCCTTCCCTGTAAAACACCATATGTGTATGGTAGGTGAAGTGCATGAAAGGGGATCCTTTGTGGAAGTTGGGACTCCGGTTTTTCTTACGTGCGATGCAGGGAGTAGCCCAGGATAGTCGGCTACGATGGCCACCATGGCATCATCACAGCTCAATTGATAGAATGTCCTATCAATCAGCTCCACAAATATGTCTGGATCCTCTTCAAGTCAGGGATCGAGGGCCCGGTCAGGGTCCTCCGGTTGTGGAGGTGGGCTGTTGACCTCCCTTACGGCTTTGCGCAGTTCCTGCCGTGAAACAGCAAGGTAAGTATTTATGACAGAGAATGTGGGAAGGTTGAGAGTAAAAAATGACAGCTCACCCAGCTTGGGGGGTTGTACATGGAGAATCCATCCTGTGGCTTAATACGCATGAACTCCTCTTTCTCTCCCTTGAATAAATGAGACAGAATTTTTGCTAGAGCAGCAACCGAGTCCGGTCCCTTACGCCCGCAGCGGGTGGCATCATCTTCCCCGTTAAAGTGCCACAGGGGGTGCCCTCGATATTGAAGCGGTTGCACCCCCCGCATTGTGCATACTGACATAACCTCGATTATTGTCAGTCCTGATTGAGCTAGCATTTTTATCCGGCCCATCAGGTAAAGGACTTCTTCGTTATCTTCCTCTTGAGGGCTCTGTGGGCGCCAGCTTCGGTGTTTCTTCAGAGGGGCATTGTCGAACTTGGGAAGACCCATCTGAATAGGATCTGGAAGGGGAATGTCCTCCATGTAAAACCACTTCGAAGGCTAGTCTTCGGACATCTGCTTCGGGGTACCGGATGGGTATCCATTCTCGGCGATGCGCCATATTTCGGCTCCACCCACTTGATATATGGACCCCTTCTGTGAACGGGGCACAAGGCAGAATAGCCTCTTTCACAGCTCGAAATGAGCTTCGCAGCCCAGAAATAGCTCGCAAAGGGCAACATAACCAGCGATCTGTAATATGGACGTGGGGGTGAAATTATGCAACTGGAGGCCGTAAAACTCCAGGAGCCCGCGGAGGAATGGATGGATTGGAAATCCAAGTCCCCTTAGTAAATAAGGGACAAGGCATACCCGGTCCCCCTTAGAGGGATTGGGGAAGCTCTCCGCTTGCTCCCCGCCATTATAGGTGGCAAGACCGGCTCGAACGGGGACCATATACGCTGGAGGGAGGAATCCCTTGGTCTATAACTCTACTAATTGGCTGTGGGGGCCGAAACACTTCTCCCAGTCACCGGGCTTAGGGCTACGGGAGCGGGAGGAGGAGCTGCGATGGCCGGCCATGTTGGGATGGATTTTTCCAAGCGCTCTCCAATGGATGCTCTCCGTGGGAGGATGGTGTGGTATGGATCTAAGAATCCCTGTATCTTTAAATAGACAATTTACTTACATGGCTGGGGTGGAGAATGTAAAAATGCCCTGGCTCCTTGCATTCGCTCGACACGTGGAAGATAGCCCTTATTGGGCGTAGAAGCCAAGAGGTGCACATTTATGGGGAGACAGACACTACTCAGCAGATATTTAGAATTTGGAGAAGAACCCACCTTGCAAGCCCGAAGACAAATCTGCGTGCCAGACTCATCATCATTGAAGCCTGGTTCGGGGGCTACTACGGGAGTCCTGGATTAGGGGGTATCCGGACAACCGGACTATATCCTTTGGCCGGACTGTTGGACTATGAAGATACAAGATTGAAGACTTCGTCCCGTGTCCGGATGGGACTCTCCTTGGCGTGGAAGGAAAGCTTGGCAATACGGATATGTAGATCTCCTCCTTTGTAACCGACTCTGTGTAACCCTAGCCCCTCTTGTGTCTATATAAACCGGAGGGTTTAGTCCATAGGACGACAACAATCATACCATAGGCTAGCTTCTAGGGTTTAGCCTCTACGATCTCGTGGTAGATCAACTCTTGTAATACTCATATCATCAAGATCAATCAAGCAGGAAGTAGGGTATTACCTCCATCAAGAGGGCCCGAACCTGGGTAAACATCGTGTCCCCCGCCTCCTGTTACCATCCGCCTTAGACGCACAGTTCAGGACCCCCTACCCGAGATCCGCCGGTTTTGACACCGACACAGACTTTTGGAGAAGCCTGTATTTACAAGAAAGTGAGTGGGAGCTCTGTAGCATTTCTGATATTATATGTAGATGACATATTGTTGATCGGAAATGATACTGAATTTCTGAATAGCATAAAAGGATACTTGAATAAGAATTTTTAAATGAAAGACCTCGGTGAAGCTGCTAATATATTGGGCATCAAGATCTATAGAGATAGATCAAGATGCTTAATTGGAATTTCACAAAGCACATCCCTTGATAAAGTTTTGAAGAAGTTCAAAATGGATCAGGCAAAGAAAGGGTTCTTGCATGTATTACAAGGTGTGAAGTTGAGTCAGACTCAATGTCCAACCACTGCAGAAGATAGACAGAAAATGAAAGGTGTTCCCTATGCTTCAGCCATAGGCTCTATCATGTATGCAATGCTGTGTACCAGACCTGATGTGTGCCTTGCTATCAGTTTAGCAGGGAGGTACTAATGTAATCCAGGAGTGGATCACTCGACAATGGTCAAGAACATCCTGAAATACCTGAAAAGGACTAAGGATATGTTTCTCGTATATGGAGGTGACAAAGATCTTGTCGTAAACGGTTACGTCGATGCGAGCTTTGACACTGATCCAGATGACACTAAGTCACAAACCGTATACATGTTTTTATTAAATGGTGGAGCTGTCAATTGGTGCAGTTCCAAGCAGAGCGTCGTGGCGGGATCTACGTGTGAAGCGGAATACGTAGCTGCTTCGGAAGCAGCAAATGAAGGAGTTTGGATGAAGGAGTTCATATCCGGTCTAGGTGTCATACCTAGTGCATCGTGTCCAATGAAAATCTTTTGTGGCAATACAGGTGCAATTGCCTTGGCAAAGGAATCCAGATTTCACGAGAGAATGAAGCACGTCAAGAGACGCTTCAATTCCATCCGCGATCAAGTCATGGAGGGAGACATAGAGATTTGCAACATACATACGGATCTGAATGTTGCAGACCCGTTGACTAAGCCTCTCTCATGAGCAAAACATGATCAGTACCAAGACTCTATGGGTGTTAGAATCATTACAATGTAATCTAGATTATTGATTCTAGTGCAAGTGGGAGACTGAAGGAAATATGCCATAGAGGCAATAATAAAGTTGTTATTTATATTTCCTTATATCATGATAAATGTTTATTATTCATGCTAGAATTGTATTAACCGGAAACTTAGAACATGTGTGAATACATAGACAAACAGAGTGTCACTAGTTTGCCTCTACTTGACTAGCTCATTGAATCAATGATGGTTATGTTTCCTAACCATAGACATGAGTTGTCATTTGATTAACGGGATCACATCATAAGAGAATGATGTGATTGACTTGACCCCATCCGTTAGCTTAGCACGATGATCGTTTAGTTTGTTGCTATGGCTTTCTCCATAACTTATACATGTTCCTATGACTATGAGATCATGCAACTCCCAAATACCAGAGGAACACTTTGTGTAATACCAAACGTCACAACATAACTGGGTGATTATAAAGGTGCTCTATAGGTGTCTCCGATGGTGTTTGTTGAGTTGGCATAGATCGAGATTAGGATTTGTCACTCCATTGTCAGAGAGGTATCTCTGGGCCCTCTCGGTAATGCACATCATTATAAGCCTTGCAAGCAATGTGAGCAATGAGTTAGTTGCGGGATGATGCATTACGGAACGAGTAAAGAGACTTTTTGGTAACGAGATTGAACTAGGTATTGAGATACCGACGATCAAATCTCGGGCAAGTAACATATCGATGACAAAGGGAACAACGTATGTTGTTATGCGGTTTGACCGATAAAGATCTTCGTATAATATTTGGGAGCCAATATGAACATCTAGGTTACGCTATTGGTTATTGACCGGAGATGTGTCTCGATCATGTCTACATAGTTCTCGAACCCGTAGGGTACGCACGCTTAACATTCGGTGACGATCGGTATTATGAGTTTATGTGTTTTGATGTACCGAAGGTAGTTCAGAGTCTCGGATATGATCACGGACATGACGAGGAGTCTCGAAATGGTTGAGCCATAAAGAGCGACATATTGGATGACTATATTTGGACGTCAGAATGGTTCCGGGTGAGTTCGGGCATATACCAGAGCACCGGGAGGTTACAGGAACCCCCCGGGAGGTATATGGGCCTTATTGGGCCATAGTGGGAGACAAGAGAGGGAGGCCTAGGAGGGGGTGCGCCCCCCTCAAGCCCAATCCGAATTGGGTGGGGGCCGGACACCCCTTTCCTTCCCCATCTCTCCCCCTTCCTTTCACTCCTAGTCCAACTAGGGAAGGGGGGGGGGAATCCTACTCCCGGTGGGAGTAGGACTCCCCATGGGGCGCGCCATAGGAGGGTCGGCTGTCCCCCTCCTCCACTCGTTTATATATGAGGGAGGGGGACACTCCATAGACACAAAAGTTGATCATTGATCTCTTAGCCGTGTGCTATGTGATACGTCCATTTTGCATCATGGTTTTATATCGATATTTATTGCATTATGGGCTGTTATTACACATTATGTCACAACACTTACGCCTATTCTCTCTTATTTTGCAAGGTTTACATGAAGAGGGAGAATGCCGACAGCTGGAATTCTGGGCTGGAAAAGGAGCAAATATTAGAGACCAAGTCTGCACAACTCCAAAAGTCCTAAAACTTCACGGAAGTCATTTTTGGAATTCATAAAAAATATTGAGCGAAGAAAATACCAGAGGGGGCCCACACCCTGGCCACGAGGGTGGGGGCGCACCCTACCCCCCTGAGCGCGCCCCCTGCCTCGTGGGCCTCCAGGTTGGCCTCTGGTGCCCATCTTCTGCTATATGAAGTCTTTCGTCCGAGAAAAAATCGGAAGCAAGCTTACGGGACGAAACTCCACCGCCACGATGTGGAATCTTGGCGGAACCAATCTAGGGCTCCGACAGAGCTGTTTTGCCGGGGAAACTTCCCTCCGCGAGGGGGAAATCATCACCATCGTCATCACCAATGATCCTCTCATCGGGACGGGGTCAATCTCCATCAACATCTTCACCAGCACCATCTTATCTCAAACCCTAGTACATCTCTTGTATCCAATCTTTGTATCCAAACCTCAGATTGGTACCTGTGGGTTGCTAGTAGTGTTGATTACTCCTTGTAGTTGATGCTAGTTGGTTACTTGGTGGAAGATCATATGTTCAGATCCATTATGCAAATAATACCCCTCTGATTATGAACATGAATATGCTTTGTGAGTAGTTACGTTTGTTCCTGAGGACATGGGAGAAGTCTTGCTATAAGTGGTCATGTGAATTTGGTATTCGTTCGATATTTTGATGAGATGTATGTTGTCTTTCCTCTAGTGGTGTCATGTGAACGTCGACTACATGAAACTTCACCATTGTTTGGGCGTAGAGGAAGGCATTGGGAAGTAATAAGTAGATGATGGGTTGCAAGAGTGACAGAAGCTTAAACTCTAGTTTATGCGTTGCTTCGTAAGGGGCTAATTTGGATCCACATGTTGCTATGGTTAGGTTTACCTTAATACTTCTGTTGTAGTTGCATATGCTTGCAATAGGGGTTAATCATAAGTGGGATGCTAGTCCAAGTAAGGATAGTACCCAAGCACCGGTCCACCCACATATCAAATTATCAAAGTACCGAACGCGAATCATATGAGCGTGATGAAAACTAGCTGGAAGATAATTCGCATGTGTCCTCAGGAGCGCTTTCCTTTATATAAGAGTTTGTCCAGGCTTGTCCTTTGCTACAAAAAGGATTGGGCCATCTTGTTGCACCTTATTTACTTTTATTACTTGCTACCCATTACAAATTACCTTATCACAAACTATCTATTTCAGATAATTTTAGTGCTTGCAGAGAATACCTTGCTGAAAACCGCTTATCATTTCCTTCTGCTCCTCGTTGGGTTCGACATTCTTACTTATCGAAAAGGCTACGATAGATCCCCTACACTTGTGGGTCATCAAGACTCTTTTCTGGTGCCATTGGCGGGGAGTGAAGCGCCTTTGGTAGGTGGAATTTGGTAAGGAAAAATTTATATAGTGTGCTGAAATTTACTGTCACTTGTTACTATGGAACATAATCCTTTCAGGGTCTTGTTCGGGGTATCTTCACCCTGACCAGTAGAGAAAAGAGTTGTTCCTCAACCTACTGAACCTACTGAAAATGTTTACTTTGAAATCCCTTCGGATATGATAGAGAAACTGCTAGCTAATCCTTTCACAAGTGATGGAACATTACATCCCGATTTGCACCTAATCTATGTGGATGAAGTTTGTGGATTATTTAAGCTTGCAGGTAAGCCCAAGGATGTTATCAAGAAGAAGGTCTTCACTTTATCTTTGAAGGGAGAGGCATTGACATGGTTTAGGCTATGTGATGATATGGGATCATGGAACTACAAACGATTGAAATTGGAATTTCATCAGAAGTTTTATCCTATGCATCTTGTTCATCGTGATCGTAATTATATATATAATTTTTGGCCTCGCGAAGGAGAAATCATCGCTCAAGGTTGGGGGATGCTTAAGTCAATGTTATATTCATGCCCCAATCATGAGCTCTCTAAAGAAATGATTATTCAAAAAATTATGCTCGGCTTTCTCTTAGTAATCGCTCCATGCTCGATACTTCTTGTAATAGTTCTTTTATGATGAAGACTATTGAATTCAAATGGGATTTATTGGAAATAATTAAACACAACTCTAAAGATTGGGACCTCGACGAAGGTAAAGAGTCAGGTACAACACCTAAGTTTGATTGTGTTAAATCGTTTATGGATACTGATGCTTTTCGTGAATTTAGCACTAAATATGGACTTGATTATGAGATAGTAGCTTCTTTCTGTGAATCCTTTGCTACTCATGTTGATCTCCCTAAGGAGAAGTGGTTTAAATATAATCCTCCCATTGAAGTAAAAGTAGTTGCACCTATTAAAGTTGAAAAAAAGACTATCACTTATAATGATCCTGTTGTTCCCTACTGCTTATATTGAGAAACCACCTTTCCCTGTTAGAATAAAGGATCATGCTAAATCTTCAACTGTGGTTAACAAAAGGAATATTAAGACACCCAAACCCCCTGAGCAAATTTAAGTTGAACCTAATATTGCTATGGTTAAGGATCTCTTGGCTGATAATATTGATGGGCATGTTATTTACTTCTGTGATGAAGCTGCTAGAATTGCTAGACCTGATACTAAAAATAAACATAGACCTATTGTAGGCATGTCTGTTATTTCTGTTAAAATAGGAGATCATTGCTATCATGGCTTATGTAATATGGGTGCTAGTGCAAGGGCAATACCTCATTCCTTAGACAAATAAATTATGCATGATATTGCACCTGCTGAGATAGAGAAATTGATGTTACAATTAAGCTTGCCAATAGAGATACTATTTCACCAGTTGGGGTTGTTAGAGATGTTGAAGTCTTGTGTGGGAAAGTTAAATATCCTGCTGATTTTCTTGTTCTTGGTTTCCCACAAGATGACTTTTGTCCCATTATATTTGGTAGACCCTTCTTGAATACCGTTAATGCTCAGATAGACTGCAATAAGGATGTTGTTACTATTGGTCTAGGGGACATGTCTCATGAGTTTAATTTTGCTAAATTTCATAGACAACCCCATGATAAAGAATTGCCTAGTAAAGATGAAATTATTGGTCCTGCTTCTATTGTCGTGCCTCCTACTGATCCTTTAGAACAATATTTGCTAGACCATGAAAATGATATGTTCATGAATGAAAGAAGGGAAATAGATGAAGTATTCTTTAAACAGGGACCTATTTTGAAGCACAACTTGCCTGTTGAAATCTTAGGGGATCCTCCTCCACCCAAGGGTGATCCCGTGTTTGAGCTTAAACCTTTACCTGATAATCTTAAATATGCTTATCTTGACGAGAAAGAGATATATCATGTTATTATTAACGCTAACCTTTCAGATCATGAAGAAAAGAAATTATTGAAAACTCTGAAGAAGCACCGTACTGCTATTGGATATACTCTTGATGATCTTAAGGGCATTAGTCCCACTCTATGCCAGCACAAAATAAAACTGGAGAAAGACGCTAAACCAGTTGTTGATCACCAACGACGGTTAAATCCTAAGATGAAAGAAGTGGTAAGAAAAGAAATACTAAAGCTTCTGGAGGCAAGTATAATTTATCCCATTGCAGATAGACAGTGGGTAAGTCCTGTCCATTGTGTCCCTAAGAAGGGAGGTATTACTGTTGTTCCTAATGATAAAGATGAACTGATCCCACAAAGAATTACCCTTTTCCTTTTATTGATCAAATGCTAGAAAGATTATCCAAACATACACATTTTTGCTTTCTGGATGGTTACTCTGGTTTCTCTCAAATACCTATGTCAGCTGAGGATCAAGAAAAGACCACTTTTACTTGCCCTTTCAGTACTTTTGCTTATAGACGTATGCCTTTTGGTTTATGTAATGCACCTGCTACCTTTCAAAGATGCATGATGGCTATATTCTCTGACTTTTGTGAAAAGATTTGTGAGCTTTTCATGGATGATTTCTCCGTTTATGGATCCTCTTTTGATGATTGCTTGAGCAACCTTGATCGAGTTTTGCAGAGATATGAAGAAACTAATCTTGTCTTGAATTGGGAGAAATGCCACTTTATGGTTAATGAAGGCATTGTCTTGGGGCATAAAATTTCTGAAAGATGCATTGAAGTTGATAAAGCTAAAGTTGATGCTATTGAAAAGATGTCGTGTCCTAAGGACATCAAAGGTATAAGAAGTTTTCTAGGTCATGCCGGTTTTTATAGGAGGTTCATTAAGGACTTTTCTAAAATTTCTCGGGCTCTGACTAAACTATTACAAAAGATATTCATTTTGTCTTTGATGATGATTGTGTAGAGGCATTTGAAATACTTAAGAAAGCTTTGATTTCTGCACCTATTGTTTAGGTACCTGATTGGAATTTACCTTTTGAAATTATGTGTGATGCTAGTGATTATGCTGTAGGTGCTGTTCTAGGGAAAAGGGTTGATAAGAAATTAAATGTTATTCAATATGCTAGTAAAACTCTAGACAATGCCCAGAGAAATTATGCTACTACTGAAAAAGAATTTTTAGCAGTTGTATTTGCTTGTGATAAGTTTAGACCTTATATTGTTGATTCTAAAGTAACTGTTCACACTGATCATGTTGCTATTAAATATCTTATGGAAAATAAAGATGCTAAACCTAGACTCATTAGATGGATCCTCTTGCTACGAGAATTTGATTTGCATATTATTGATAGAAAGGGAGCTGAGAACCCCGTTGCAGACAACTTGTCTAAGTTAGAGAATATTCTCGATGACCCACTACCTATTTACGATAGCTTTCCTGATGAACAATTAGCTGTCATAAATGCTTCTCATATTGCTCCTTCGTATGCTGATTATGCTAATTATATTGTTGCTAAGTTTATACCACCTAGTTTCACATACCAGCAAGAGAAAAAGTTCTTCTATAATCTAAGACATTACTTTTGGGATGACCCACATCTTTATAAAGAAGGAGTAGATGGTGTTATTAGACGTTGTGTACCTGAGCATGAATAGGAACAGATCCTACACAAGTGTCACTCCGAGGCTTATGGAGGACACCATGCTAGAGATAGAACTGCACACAAGGTATTGCAATCCGGTTTTTATTGTCCTACTCTCTTCAAGGTTGCCCGTAAGTTTGTTTTGTCTTGTGATGAATGCCAAAGAATTGGTAATATTAGTAGACGTCAGGAAATGCCTATGAATTATTCACTTATTATTGAACCATTTGATGTTTGGGGCTTTGATTATATGGGACCTTTTTCCTTCCTCTAATGGGTATACACATATTTTAGTTGCTGTTGATTACATTACTAAGTGGGTAGAATCTATTCCAACTAGTAGTGCTGATCATAACACCTCTATTAAGATGCTTAAAGGAGTTATTTTTCCGAGGTTTGGAGTTCCTAGATACTAAATGACTGATGGTGGTTCACATTTTATTCATGGTGCCTTTTGTAAAATGCTTGCTAAGTATGATGTTAATCATAGAATTGCATCTCCTTATCACCCAAAGTCTAGTGGTCAAGTAGAATTGAGTAATAGAGAGCTTAAATTAATTTTGCAAAAGACTGTTAATAGATCTAGAAAGAATTGGTCCAAGAAACATGATGATGCATTACGGGCCTATAGAATTGCATATAAAAATCCTATGGGTATGTCTCCGTATAAAATGGTTTATGGTAAAGCATGTCACTTACCTCTTGAACTAGAAAATAAGGCATATTGGGCCATTAAAGAGCTCAATTATTACTTCAAACTTGCCAGTGAGAAGAGGCTTTTTGACATTAGCTCACTTGATGAATGGAGAACCCAGGCCTATGAAAATGCCAAGCTGTTTAAAGAAAAAGTTAAAAGATGACATGATAAAAGGATACAAAAGCATGAGTTTAATGTAGGTGATTACGTATTGCTATACAACTCTCGTTTGAGATTTTTTGCAGGCAAACTCCTCTCTAAATGGGAAGGTCCTTACATCATCGAGGAGCTCTATTGTTCCAGTGCTATAAAAATCAACAACTTCAAAGGCACAAATCCGAGAGTGGTGAACGGACAAAGAATCAAACATTATATCTCAGGTAATCCCATAAATGTTAATGTTATTGAAACTGTAACCTCGAAGGAATACATAAGGGACACTTTCCGGAACATTTCAGACTCTGAAAAGGAATAGGTACATGGTACGGTAAGTAAACCGACTCCAAAATATTTCTAATGGCAATTTTCTCTGTTTTGGAATATTTAAGAAAATGGGAAAATAAGAAGCAGTCCGGAAAGGACACGAGGCTTCCATGAGGGTGGAGGGCGCGCCCTAACCCCTGGGTGCGCCCCCTGCCTCGTGGGCACCTCGTGTGCCCTCCAGACTCCATTTTCGTGCATGAAACTTCTTTTGGTCGGTAAAAATTCATTATATAATCTCCCGAAGGTTTTGACCACCGTATCACGCAAATATCTCCCGTTTTTGTTTCGAGATGTTTTCTGCCAGGGTTGTCAAGGCCAAGCATCATGTCGTCTCCCTCCTCCTCCAACAATGAGGGCAACGATGCTTGGATAATGAAGATGGAGCTGAAGAGAGAAGAGCCCGGAGAGATCAACAAGGATGATGGGATCAAGAAGGCCATGTGGGACCAAGTTCCAGCAGTAGGAGAAGAAGACATCCTTCAACCTCACCACAATCTCTTTACCCCAACGGAAATTGAGGCTTTCAAGATGATTGAGTTAGCTCGTATTCAAAATAAGTAGCTCACAAGTGAAAATATTTTGTTGAAGGAGCATATCATCGCACTCAAGAGCATTATCCGCAAATTGGAGGATCTCCTACGCTCGATGTGCGACTATCCATCATCACCAACACCTTCTTCACCAACAAAGAAGAACTGAGTATCTGGTATGGGCACTCCCCTTGGCAACTGCCAAGCTTGGGGGAGTGCCCCGGTATTGTATCACCATCACACCTTTTTATCTTTACTGTTTTTCTTAGTTCGATCGTTTTGGTAATATCTTGATCTAGTAGAATAAAGTTTTAGTATGATCTAGTTTTGAGTTTTGCTCTATGATCCTTCTATGTAATCGAGTCCGTGAGCTATATAATAAAGATTAGTGTTGAGTCAAGGTCCTGATTATTTTGGTATGATCTTGAGGGAATAAAATAAAAGATAAATAATAAAAATAAAAAAGATATCATATGGATCTTATGGAGAGTAATGACTTCACATATAAAAGTATGATGAATAAAAGTTGTTGAAAGTTGACAAACATAGTTTTGGTCATCGTTGCAATTAATAGGAAGTAATAAAGAAAGAGAGGTTTTCACATATAAATATACTATCTTGGACATATTTTATGATTGCGAGCACTCACTAAAATATGACATGCTAAAGAGTTGACGTTGGACAAGGAAGACAACGTAATGGATTATGTTTTCTTACATCTAAGATAAATTATATTGTGATGCATCATCCAACATGTTGAGCTTGCCTTTCCCTCTCATGCTAGCCAAGTTCTTTGCACCAAGTAGAAATACTACTTGTGCTTCCAAATATCCTTAAAACCAGTTTTGCCACGAGAGTCCACCATACCTACCTATGGATTGAGAAAGATCCTCCAAGTAAGTTGTCATTGGTGCATGCAATAAAACTTGCTCTCTAAATATGTATGATCTATTAATGTGGAGAAAATAAGCTTTATACGATCTTGTGATGTGGAAGAAATAAAAGCGATGGACTGCATAATAAAGGTCCATATCACAAGTGGCAATATAAATTGACGTTCTTTTGCGTTAAGATTTTGTGCATCCAACCATAAAAGCGCATGATAACCTCTGCTTCCCTCTGCGAAGGGCCTATCTTTTACTTTTATCTTCTACCTCATATAAGAGTCATGGTGATCTTCACCTTTCCTTTTACATTTTATCCTTTGGCAATCACGATGTGTTGGAAAGATCCAGATACATATAGCTAATTGGATGGGAGTTTTCATGAACTATTATTGTTGACATTACCCTTGAGGTTAAAAAGTTGGGAGGCAAAACTATAAGCCCCTATCTTTCTCTGTGTCCGGCTAAAACTTCATAACCATAAATATCGCGTGAGTGTCAGCAATTGTGGAAGACTAAATGATAGTTGAGTATGTGGACTTGATGAAAAGCTCTTATTGACTCTTTTCGATGTTATGATAAATTGCAATTGCTTCAGTGACTGAGATTGTAGTTTGTCAATTTTCAATGAAGTTTATGATTCATACTTGAAATTGTAATTGAATTGTTACTTTAGCATAAGAGATCTTATGATAATAATTATATATGTTGTTGTTATAATAATGATCATGATGCCCTCATGTCCGTATTTTACTTAATCGACACCTCTATCTCTAAACATGTGGACATATTTTTTTGATTTCGGCTTTCGCTTGAGGACAAGCGAGGTCTAAGCTTGGGGGAGTTGATACGTCCATTTTGCATCATGCTTTTATATCGATATTTATTGTATTATGGGCTGTTATTACACATTATGTCACAACACTTATGCCTATTCTCTCTTATTTTGCAAGGTTTACATGAAGAGGGAGAATGCTGGCAGCTAGAATTCTGGGCTGGAAAAGGAGCAAATATTAGAGACCTATTCTGCACAACTCCAAAAGTCCTGAAACTTCACAGAAGTCATTTTTGGAATTTATAAAAAATATTGAGCGAAGAAAATACCAGAGGGGGCCCACACCCTGGCCACGAGGGTGGGGGCGCGCCCTACCCCCTGGGCGCGCCCCCTGCCTTGTGGTCCCCCTGGCAGGCCTCCGGTGCCCATCTTCTGCTATATGAAGTCTTCCGTCCGAGAAAAAAATCAGGAGCGAGCTTACGGGACGAAACTCCGCCGCCACGAGGCGGAACCTTGGCGGAACCAATATAGGGCTCCAGCAGAGCTATTCTGCCGGGGAAACTTCCCTCTGGGGGGGGGGGAATCATCACCATCATCATCACCAACAATCCCCTCATTGGGAGGGGGTCAATCTCCATCAACATCTTCACCAGCACCATCTCATCTCAAACCCTAGTTCATCTCTTGTATCCAATCTTTGTATCCAAACCTCAGATTGGTACCTATGGGTTGCTAGTAGTGTTGATTACTCCTTGTAGTTGATGCTAGTTGGTTTACTTGGTGGAAGATCATATGTTCAGATCCATTATGCACATTAATACCCCTCTAATTATGAACATGAATATGCTTTGTGAGTAGTTACGTTTGTTCCTAAGGACACGGGAGAAGTCTTGCTATAAGTAGTCATGTGAATTTGGTATTCGTTCAATATTTCGATGAGATGTATGTTGTCTTTCCTCTAGTGGTGTCATGTGAACGTCAACTACATGACACTTCACCATTGTTTGGCCTAGAGGAAGGCATTGGGAAGTAATAAGTAGATGATGGGTTGCTAGAGTGTCAGAAGCTTAAACCCTAGTTTATGCGTTGCTTCGTAAGGTGCTTATTTGGATCCACATGTTTCATGCTATGGTTAGGTTTACCTTAATACTTCTGTTGTAGTTGCGGATGCTTGCAATATGGGTTAATCATAAGTGGGATGCTTGTCCAAGTAAGGACAGTACCGAAGCACCGGTCCACACACATATCAAATTATCAAAGTACCGAACGCGAATCATATGAGCGTGATGAAAACTAGCTTGACGATAATTCCCATGAGTTCTCGGGAGCACTTTCCTTTATATAAGAGTTTGTCCAAGCTTTTCCTTTGCTACAAAAAGGATTGGACCATCTTGCTGCACCTTATTTACTTTTATTACTTGCTACCTGTTACAAATTACCTTATCACAAAACTATCTGTTACCGATAATTTTAGTGCTTGCAGAGAATACCTTGCTGAAAACCACTTCTCATTTCCTTCTGCTCCTCGTTGGGTTCGACACTCTTACTTATCGAAAAGGCTAAGATAGATCCCCTACACTTGTGGGTCATCACGGTGCCCCCCTCCACCATAATCCACCTCGGTCATATCGTAGCGGTGCTTAGGCGAAGCCCTGTTCCGATAGCATCATCATCACCATCCTCAGGCCGTCGTGCTGATGAAGTTCTCCCTCAACACTCTGCTGGATCGTGAGTTCGTGGGACGTCACCGAGCCAAACGTGTGCAGATCATGGAGGTGCGTACCTTCGGTGCTAGGATCGGTCGATCGTGAAGACGTATGACTACATCAACCGTGTTGTCATAACGCTTCCGCTTACGGTCTACGAGGGTACGTGGACAACACTCTTCCCTCCCGTTGCTATGCATCACCATGATCTTGCGTGTGCGTAGGAAAATTTTGAAATTACTGCGTTCCCCAACACCCAGCCTCGAGCTCCAACGCCCAAGCTTTGATCTTTCCCACCGCCCAACCTCTCCAGCAATGTCCAGATCCGGCTCGCGGGGTAAATGGATGACCTCCTTCGTCACGGAGAAGGACATCAAGGAACTCCGGGAAGCAGGGTACCTGGCTGCGAGTATCGCACACTGGCTCCCTGCCAAAAACCAGATCATCCCTACTCTGGAGCCCGGCGAGAGAGTGGTGTTTATCCCCCACTTCCTCCATGGACTAGGGTTACCTCTCCACCCTTTTGTGCGTGGCCTCATGTTCTATGATGAGCTGGATTTCCATGATCTAGCCCCAAATTCCTTCCTCCACATCTCGGCGTTTATCGTCTTGTGCGAGGCGCTCCTCCGCATCCCCCCACTTCGTCCTATGGCTTAAGGTCTTCAATGTGAAGCCGAAGGTGGTCGATGGGCAACACGCAAACTACGGCGGTGCCATGGTGAGATAGCTCCCCAACATCACCTGGCCCAAACGGGCCTTCGTGGAGACTGTCAGGATATGGCAACATGAGTGGTTCTACATCACCGAACCCCGCCGCGCCAAATGGGCAGCCACTCCTGAGTTTAAATCCGGACCCCCAATGCGGCTCGCGTCATGGATCAACAAGGGTCTGGATTGGGCGTCGTCCGATGAAGTGATGCTGCTACAAAAGCGCATCAAAAATATGATAGAGAAGAACACCAGTCTCACCGATGTGATTCAGGTGATGCTTTTCCACTGGATCCTCCCCTGCCAGCGCCGGTCTCTCCACATGTGGGAGTTCAATCTGAAAGGGCCGTGGACCCTGCAGCGATTCTTCGGCACAATGCATGAAGAGATCTGAAGCTGCTCTTCAAGGCCCAGAAGACGTGGCCGGAGACGACCGACGACATTGGCCTAGACAGCACGCATCCGGCCACCCCGATAAGCATTTAGTTTCTGAACATAACTTCAATTCGTAAATCAAAAGGTATGCTGAGCCTTCCATCCTTCAATTAGGGTTGGACAAAGAAGGCGGAGCGGATCAAGTGTCCGGCTCCGCTACCCGAAGACCCAGCCATTCCCGTGCTAATGAGGATGCTGGTCCCAGCGCCGTATCAGGCGCCAGAGAAGAAGGCCAAGAAGAAGATCAAGGAGGCCAAAGGTGGCCTCTACCATAAAGGTACTTCGCACACTGTTGATGTCTACTACGCAACTTTATTCTTATAGACACGTGTTGGGCCTCCAAGCGCAGAGTTTTGTAGGACAGTAGCAATTTTCCCTCAAGTGGATGACCTAAGGTTTATCAATCTGTGAGAGGTGTAGGGTGAAGATGGTATCTCTCAAAGGACCCTGCAACCAAATACAAGAAATCTCTTGTGTCCCCAACACACCCAATACAATGGCAAATTGTATAGGTGCACTAGTTCGGCGAAGAGATGGTGATAAAAGTGTAATATGGATGGTAGAAATATATTTTTATAATCTGAATAAATAAAACAGCAAGGTAGCAAATAGTAAACGGGCACAAAACGGTATTGCAATGCTTAAAAACAAGGCCTAGGGTCCGTACTTTCACTAGTGCAACCTCTGAACAATGCTAATATAATTGGATCATATAACCGTCCCTCAACGTGCAACGAAGAATCAATCCAAAGTTCCTATCTAGCGGAGAACATAATACGAAATTGTTTGTAGGGTACGAAACCACCTCAAAGCTATTCTTTCCGATCAATATATCCTAGAGTTCGTACTAAAATAACACGAAAGCAAATTCAGATTCATAATATTCAATACAACACAAAGAACTTCAAAGAGTGCCCCAAGATTTCTACCTGAGAACCAAATACAAGAACATGCATTAACCCCTATGCATAGATTACCCCAATGTCACCTCGGGAATATGCGAGTTGAGTGCCAAAACATATATCAATTGAATCAATACGATACCCCATTGTCACCACGAGTATTCAATTGCAAGACATATATCAAGTGTTCTCAAATCCATAAAAGTATTCAATCCGATAACAACAAAATCTCAAAGGAAAAACACAATTCATCACAACAAGATAGAGAGGGGAAAACACCATATGATCCGACTATATTAACAAAGCCCGTGATACATCAAGATCATGACATCTCAAGAACACGAGAGAGAGAGAGAGAGAGAGATTAAACACATAGCTACTGGTACAAACCCTCTGCCCCTAGGGTGGACTACTCCCTCCTCATCGTGGTGGCCGTCGGGATGATGAAGGTGGCCACCGGTGATGATTTCCCCCTCCGACAGAATGCCAGAACAGGGTCTAGATTGGTTTTCGGTGGCTACAGAGCCTTGCGGTGGCGGAACTTATGATCTAGGGTAGTCCCAAGGGTTTTTGGAATATTTGGGAATTTATAGGGCAAAGAGGGGGTGCAGGAGGCCACCGAGGTGGGCACAATCCACCAGGGCACGCCTGGGCCCCCCAAGCGCACACTGGTGGGTTGTGCCCCCCTCGGGGCACCCCCGGGTGCTTATCTGGCCCATTGGTGGTCTTCTGGTCCATAAAACATCCACACAAAGTTTTGCGGTGTTTGGACTCCGTTTGATATTGATTTCCCGCGATGTAAAAAACATGCAAAAATAGTAACTGGCACTTGGCACTATGTCAATAGGTTAGTCCCAAAAAATGATATAAAATGATTATAAAACATCCAAGAATGATAATATAATAGCATGGAACAATCAAAAATTATAGATGCGTTGTAGACATATTAGCTGTGTACGGAGAGACCGAAGCTCCCTCCTCCAACGAGGGAGATGAAGATGAAGAGGACGAGGAGGCAGAGAGCGATTCTCCCCTTAAGGGGAGGAAGAAGAAGAGGGCGGGCTCCATAGACCCGGAGGCGTGGACATCCAAGAGAGGGAAAATATCCCTCTCGAATGGCTCAGATTCAGATGCCGACGTCATCCCCGAGCGGCACCCCAGGGTGAAGCCCCAGACCGCATCGTGAGTATTCAAGATGCTTTACATATATCCGGTCTTTTATGATTGTAGGATAACATATTATATTGCGTGTTTCAGTACGGCCCGTGAACTCCCCCAACTATCATCATCTTCGGGAACTCTCTAGCACCGAAGATGGTGGAGAGCGATGTGCTGATAATCCCCAAGTGCAGGGAATCATCATACAAATTCCCAATGGTGGAAGTGATAAGTATGGAGTGTTGAACCCACAAGGAGCTAAAGGTAAGATCAATATTCTCTCAAGCCCTATTTGCCACTAATACGACTCTATGTACACTGAACGTTTGCTTCCAACTAGAAACGAGAAATAAAACTATGTTGTGAATATGAAGGGGATAACTTTGCATGGTATCGGAGAGATAAAATATAAAAGTAGGGGTTGTTATCATAAAGTTAGAATATATTACTAAATATTATAAATAGCGAGTGTGGAATAATGGTGGATCGGTGTGCGGAATTGTCTTAGGAAATTGTTAACAAGACCGGTGGTCGTCATTGCAATTTCATATGAGGGAGAGGCATAAGCTAACATACTTTCTCTTCTTGGATCATATTCACTTATGATTGGAACTCTAGCAAGCATCCGCAACTATTAAAGATCATTAAGGTAAAACCCAACCATAGCATTAAAGCATCAAGTCCCCTTTATCCCATACCCAACAACCCCCTTACTCGGGTTTATGCTTCTGTCACTCAAGCAAACCACTATAAGCGAATCATGAACGTATTGCAACACCCTACAGCAGGAATCCCTCACGCTTGCGCGACACGGAGGGCACAATAGGACATCACCAAAAGACAAAGGTACTCAAAACATCATAGGATGGTGATACGTCTCCGTCGTATCTATAATTTTTGATTGTTCCATGCCAATGTTCTACAACTTTCATATACTTTTGGCAACTTTTTATACTACTTTTGGGACTAACATATTGATCCAGTGCCCAGTGCCAGTTCCTGTTTGTTGCATGTTTTTTGTTTCGCAGAATATCCATATCAAACGGAGTCCAAACGGAATAAAAAGTGACAGAGATTTTTTTGGAATATATATGATTTTTGGGAAGAAAAATCCACGCGAGAAGATGCTCGAGGGGCCCACGAGGCAGGGGGCACGCCCCTGACCCTCGTGGCAACCCCGTAAGGAGGTTGATGCCCTTCTTTCGCTGCAAGAAAGCTAATATCCAGATAGAGATCGTGTTCAAATTTCATCCCGATCGGAGTTACGGATCTCCGGGAATATAAGAAACGGTGAAAGGGTAGAATCTAAGGACGCAGAAACAGAGAGAGACAAAGAGACAGATCCAATCTCGGAGGGGCTCTCACCCCTCCCATGCCATGGAGGCCAAGGACCAGAGGGGAAACCCTTCTCCCAGCTAGGGAGGAGATCAAGGAAGAAGAAGACGAAGGCCCCGCCTCTCCCCTTCTCTTCCGGTGGCGCCGGAACGCCACCGTGGCCATCATCATCACCGCAATCTTCACCAACAACTTCACCGCCATCATCACCAACTCTTCCGCCCTCTATGCAGCGGTGTAACTGAAGGAAATATGCCCTAGAGGCAATAATAAAGTTATTATTTATTTCCTTATTTCATGATAAATGTTTCTTATTCATGCTAGAATTGTATTAACCGGAAACATAATACATATGTCAATACATAGACAAACAGAGTGTCACTAGTTTGCCTCTACTTGACTAGCTCGTTGAATCAAAGATGGTTAAGTTTCCTAGCCATAGACATGAGTTGTCATTTGATTAATGGGGTCACATCATTAGAGAATGATGTGATTGACTTGACCCATTCCGTTAGCATAGCACTTGATCGTTTAGTTTGTTGCTATTGCTTTCTTCATGACTTATATATGTTCCTATGACTATGAGATTATGCAACTCCCGTTTACCGGAGGAACACTTTGTGTGCTACCAAACGTCACAACGTAACTGGGTGATTATAAAGGTGCTCTACAGGTGTCTCCGAAGGTACTTGTTGGGTTGGCGTATTTCGAGATTAGGATTTGTCACTCTGATTGTCGAAGAGGTATCTCTAGGCCCACTCAGTAATGCACATCACTATAAGCCCTGCAAGCATTGCAACTAATGAGTTAGTTGCAGGATGATGTGTTACGGAATGAGTAAAGAGACTTGGCGGTAACGAGATTGAACTAGGTATTGAGATACCGACGATCGAATCTCGGGCAAGTAACATACCGATGACAAAGGGAACAACGTATGTTGTTATGCGGTTTGACCGATAAAGATCTTCGTAGAATATGTAGGAACCAATATGAGCATCCAGGTTCCGCTATTAGTTATTGACCAGAGACATGTCTCGGTCATGTCTACATAGTTCTCGAACCCATAGGGTCCACATGCTTAAAGTTTCGGTGACGATTTGTATTATGAGTTATGTGATTTGATGTACCGAAGGTAGTTCGGAGTCCCGGATGAGATTGGGGACATGACGAGGAGTCGCGAAATGGTCGAGACGTAAAGATCGATATATTGGACGACTATATTCGGACATCGGAAAGGTTCCGAGTGATTCGGGTATTTTTCGGAGTACCGGGGAGTTATGGGAATACGGGGAAGTAGTATTGGGCCTTAATGGGCCTTAGTGGGAAGGAGAGGTAGCAGCCAGGAGGTGGCGCGTGCCCCTCCCAAGCCCAGTCTGAATTGGACAAGGGGTTTGGGGCGCGGCCCCCCTCTCCCTTCCTTCTCCACTACCCTCCTTTCCCCCCTTCTCCTAGTTGGACTAGGAAAGGAGGAAACCTACTCCTACTAGGAATAGGAATCCTACTCCCTTGGCGCGCCCCTCCTAGGGCTGGCCTCCTCCTCCCTTGCTCCTTTATATACGGGGACAGGGGGGCATCCCAAGACACACAAGTTGATCTATTGATCTCTCCCAGCCGTGTGTGGTGCCCCCCTCCACCATATTCCACCTCAGTCATATCGTAGCGGTGCTTAGGCGAAGCCCTGCGTCGGTAGCAACATCATCACCGTCATCACGCCGTCATGCTGACGGAACTCTCCCGTGAAGCTATGCTGGATCGGAGTTCATGGGACATCATCGAGCTGAACGTGTGCCAAACTCGGAGGTGCCGTGCGTTCGGTACTTGGATCGGTCGGATGGTGAAGACATACGACTACATCAACCGCGTTGTGCTAACGCTTCCGCTTTCGGTATACGAGGGCATGTAGACAACACTCTCCCCTCTCGTTGCTATGCATCACCATGATCTTGTGTGTGCGTAGGAATTTTTTGAAATTACTATGTTCCCCAACAGTAACCTCTCTCTTACCCATTGTAATCTCTACTTAAACATGGTGCTCAACGTTATATATTATTTCCCAATGATGTGTGGCTATCCTATGACTTTTGAGTAGACCCGTTTTGTCGTATGGGTTATTTGATGATCGTGATTGGTTTGAGTTGCATGTTTTATTATTGGTGCTGTCCTATGGTGCTCTCCGTGTCGCGCAAGCGTGAGGGATTCCCGCCGTAGGGTGTTCCAATACGTTTATGATTCACTTATATTGGGTTGCGTGAGTGACTGAAACACAAACCCGAGTAAGGGGGTTGTTGCGTATGGGATAAAGAGGACTTGATACTTTAATGCTATGGTTGGGTTTTACCTTGATGATCTTTAGTAGTTGCGGATGCTTGCTAGAGTTCCAATCATAAGTGCATATTATCCGAGTAGAGAAAGAATGTTAGTTTATGCCTCTCCCTCGTATAAAATTGCAATAATGATTACCAGTCTAGTTATCGATTGCCTAGGGACAAATAAGTTTCTCGTAACAACAAGCTCTTTACTAAACCTAACTTAGTTGTGTCTTTATCTAAACAGCCCCTAATTTTTATTTATGCTCTCTTTATTAGCTAGCGAACCTATCCAACAACACCTACAAAGTACTTCTAGTTTTATACTTGTTCTAGGTAAAGCGAAGGTCAAGCGTGCGTAGAGTTGTATTGGTGGTCGATAGAACTTGAGGGAATATTTTTTCTATCTTTAGCTCCACGTTGGGTTCGACACTCTTACTTATCAAAAACTATTGCAATCCCCTATACTTGTGGGTTATCAAGACCTTTTTCTGGCGCCGTTGCCGGGGAGCAATAGCGTGGGGTGAATATTCTCGTGTGTGCTTCTTTGCTTTATCACTAAGTGATTTTTATTTGTTGTTCTTAATTGTTCTTTATCTTTACTTATGGGTATGGAACACGAAATACCAAAAAAATTAGGTGTACTTTCTACTCATGGAGATGGGGAACCTCCTAAAACCCTTGATGCTGGTTATGTGAAAGATATTATGTACTACTTTAATAATCCTGAGAAAACCCCGTTCAATTATGTAATGGGAGTAACGTTGGATCAACGTGAATACTTTAGGGATTACCGCTTGACACAAAAAGGGAAACTATTATGGGATCAAATTCATATATTGAAGTGGTATGCTAGGCAACTATGCTTGAGATATGATTATACTTGTTGCTCTAGGATGAAGTCTCCACACCTTCCCTTTTCATGCGAATTTAATGATAACAAAACCTTAGCTTCTTATGCTAATGGTATATATGATCACTATGATGTGGAACAAATAGAAGAATTTGTTGCTTTTATGGGTGCTTATGAAATTGAATCTATGTTTAAAGAGTTTGAAGACTTTGATGATTCGGTTTATAGACCTTAAAATTGAACTATCATTAAATATTGTTATGAGAATTATGAATACAATTACGATATTAATGCACTTATTGAGAAAGTCTCCACTGTCCAAGAAGAGACTAATATTTTGCAGGAGTCTATGGAAGAAGAAATTGATGAAATTGTGAGCTCATTGGATGAAAAAGATGAGAAGGAGAGCGAAGAACAAAAGGAGGAAGAGCGGATTAGCTACCCGTGCCCACCTTCTAATGAGAGTAATTCTTCAACTCATACATTGTTTAATTTCCCTTCGTGCTTACCGAAGGATGATTGCTATGATGACTATTATGATCCCATTGATTTTCTTGAAATATCCCTTTTTGATAATGCTTGCTATGCTTGTGGCCAAGATGCCAATATGAATTATGCTTATGGAGATGAACTTGCTATAGTTCCTTATGTTAAACATGAAATTGTTGCTATTGCACCCACACATGATAGTCCTATTATCTTTTTGAATTCTCCTAATTACACTATATCGGAGAAGTTTGCTTTTATTAAGGATTACATTGATGGGTTGCCTTTTACCATTGCACATGATGATTTTGATGAGTATAATATGCATGTGCTTGCTGCTCCTACTTGCAATTATTATGAGAGAGGAACTATATCTCCACCTCTCTATGTTTCCAACACGATAAAATTGTAAGAAACTGTTTATACTATGCATTGGCCTTTATTAGGTGTGCACGAATTGTTCTTTTATGACATGCCGATGCATAGGAAGAGAGTTAGACTTTTTCGTTACATGATATATGTTACCTTGTGCTCACTACTAAATTATAAATCATTGTTAATTAAAATTGGCTTTGATATACCTTGGGATCCGGGTGGATCCATTACTTGAGCACTATATGCCTAGCTTAATGGCTTTATAGAAAGCGCTGCCAGGGAGACAACCTGGAAGTTTTAGAGAGTCATTTATTTCTGTTGAGTGCTTTCATATAGTTTCAAAACAACAAAAATAAAGAGGGGAACCCAAAACTTTTTCAAAAAGGAAAGTGAAAGTGAGAAAGACAAGCATTGTTGAAGTGGGAGAGCTCCTTGAACTTTGTTCATGCTCACTGAAACTTTGTGAATCTTGATTACAGAAACTTTTCAACAAAAATAATTATCCCCTTGTACAATTCCATTGTGTTATAAAAATAATGTGCCAAGGTTTGCCTTTAGGATGTTTACATTTGCTTGATGGTCTGTATGGTGCAGGACAGAAACTTTGGCTGTAGTGCGCGATTTTAATATTTTAGCTGGAACATCAAATGGTTCTGATTCTTTTTGCACTCTATTTATATACAAATTTTTTATTTTTCCTAATTTTTGCAGAATTTTTCAAGCATCAGAACTATGGTGAATGTTCATATTATTACAGACTGTTCTGTTTTAGACAGATTCTGTTTTTGATGCATAGTTTGCTTGTTTTGATGAAACTGTCGATTCATATCAGTGGATTAAGCAATGAAAAAGTTATATTAAAGTAGACAAAATTCAAAAACAAAATATGAATTGGTTTGCAACAGTACTTAGAGTAGTGATTTGCTTTATTATACTAACGGATCTTACCGAGTTTTCTGTTGAAGTTTTGTGTGGATGAAGTGTTCGCTGATCGAGAAGGTCTCGATGTGAGAAGAAGGAAGAGATGAAAGAGCTCAAGCTTGGGGATTCCCAAGGCACCCCAAGTAAATATTCAAAGAGACTCAAGTGTCTAAGCTTGGGGATTCCCCGGAAGTCATCCCCTCTTTCTTCAACAAGTATCGGTATGTTTTCTGATTCGTTTCGTTCATGCGATATGTGCAATCTTGGAGCATCTTTTGCATTTAGTTTTCATTTTTATTTTATGCACCATGCTGGTATGAGGTAGTCCTTGGTTGATTTATAGAATTCTCTTTGCACTTCACTTATATCTTTTGAGTATGGCTTTACAGAATGCTTCATGTGCTTCACTTATATCATTTGAAGCTTGGATTGCCTGTTTCTCTTTACGTATAGAACCGCCATTTGTAGAATGCTCTTTTGCTTCACTTATATTTGTTAGAGCATGGGTATATCTTTTGTAGAAAGAATAGAACTCTCTTGCTTCACTTATATCTATTTAGAGAGATGACAGGAACTGGTCATTCACATGGTTAGTCATAAAATCCTACATAAGCTTGTAGATTGCTGAATATGATATGTTTGATTCCTTGCAATAATTTTGCGATATAAAGATGGTGATATTAGAGTCATGCTAGTGGGTAGTTGTGGATTGTAGAAATACTTGTGTTGAAGTTTGTGATTCCCGTAGCATGCACGTATGGTGAACCGTCATGTGATGAAGTCGGAGCATGATTTATTTATTGATTGTCTTCCTTATGACTGGCGGTCGGGGACGAGCGATGGTCTTTTCCTACCAATCTATCCCCCTAGGAGCATGCGTGTAGTACTTTGTTTCGATAACTAATAGACTTTTTCAATAAGTATGTGAGTTCTTTATGACTAATGTTGAGTCCATGGATTATACGCACTCTCACCCTTCCACCATTGCTAGCCTCTCTAGTACCGCACAACTTTCGCCCGTACCATAAACCCACCATATACCTTCCTCAAAACAGCCACCATACCTACCTATCATGGCATTTCCATAGCCATTCCGAGATATATTGCCATGCAACTTCCATCATCATCATATACATGACTTGAGCATTCATTGTCATATTGCTTTGCATGATCGTAAGATTGCTAGCATGATGTGTTCATGGTTTGTCCATTTTTTGATGTCATTGCTACGCTAGATCATTGCACATCCCGGTACACCACCAGAGGGATTCATATAGAGTCATATCTTTGTTCTAGATATCGAGTTGTAATATTGAGTTGTAAGTAAATAAAAGTGTGATGATCATCATTATTAGAGCATTGCCCCAGTGAGGAAAGGATGATGGAGACTATGATTCCCCCACAAGTCGGGATGAGACTCCGGACTTTAAAAAAAATAAAAGATGCCAAAGAAGCCCACCAAAAAAGAGAAAAAATGAGAGAAAAAGAGAGAAGGAGCAATGTTACTATCCTTTTACCACACTTGTGCTTTAGAGTAGCACCATGTTCTTCTTATAGAGAGTCTCTTGAGTTATCACTTTTATATACTAGTGGCAATTTTCATTATAGAACTTGGCTTGTATATTCCAATGATGGGCTTCCTCAAATGCCCGAGGTCTTCATGAGCAAGCAAGTTGGATGCACACTCACTTAGTTTCCAGTTTGAGCTTTCATACACTTATAGCTCTTAGTGCATCCATTGCATGGCAATCCCTACTCACTCACATTGATATCTATTGATGGGCGTACTTTTTGTTCCCACTAACTAGTCATGGGGGAGGATGACCGAAGACGTCTACTGTCCTGCTCCCCAGCCAGAGGATCATAATCATGATGAAGATGCTGGCTTTTGCGAGGATCCGGATATATATATATATATATATATATATATATATATATATATATATATATATATATATATATATGTATATATATATATATATAGAATTCCATGATGGGGTATTCTATCAGGCGAGCTTTGATGGTTCGGAAGTGGCGATCATCGCCGACTACCCTTGCCTTTATCCAT
>NC_041392.1:215218650-215290015 GCF_002162155.2 Triticum dicoccoides | reverse complement strand
CGTACTTTTTGTTCCCACTAACTAGTCATGGGGGAGGATGACCGAAGACGTCTACTGTCCTGCTCCCCAGCCAGAGGATCATAATCATGATGAAGATGCTGGCTTTTGCGAGGATCCGGATATATATATATATATATATATATATATATATATATATATATATATATATATATATATATGTATATATATATATATATAGAATTCCATGATGGGGTATTCTATCAGGCGAGCTTTGATGGTTCGGAAGTGGCGATCATCGCCGACTACCCTTGCCTTTATCCATTCTGCATGATGAGTATCCAGAGGCTTCCTAAGAAGAGATCCTCATTTGTATCCTTACATGTAGTACTGATCTATATTTTAACAGGATCAGCGCTCCAGGGACCGTATCGCCTCGAGGGCTCCCCCCACGCAAGGTCGTCGTTCAAAATGAAAAGGGACCGAGAGTACTGCGGAGACCTCACAGTCTTACAAGAGGTATGTATACTTAATGCATGCCTAGGCATGAGTCTGTATTGTTAAGAGTCTCCCCTTTTTGTCTTTTAGTTTTAGGAGGAGTACGCGGCAAACGGTGGAAAAGTGCCCAATTGGCCAAATGTCCACTAATCCGGTGCCGGACTCGTCAACTAGGACGCAAGCCAACACCACGTCCGTTCCGCCTCCTCAAGAGGATTCGGATGATGTGTCCATCACGAATTCCAAAGTGGAGAGCGTGATGAATCACCATCGTTTAAAGGAAGCTATGCATGCTCCGGCCTTGTTCGAACAAGAATTCACCGCAGTGAGTTTGTCAGATGCATATATCCGAGCTGCTTGAGATGGCCTTGTCGGAGTTATTCAGCTGTTCTCAAAGAATATACAGGTTAGATTTGACACAATTTTGCATGGTCGTATGCCAGTAGCCCCCGAGACTTCAAACGGTGATGCAAACCGATTTAAGGATCGATAATTTGTCCAGGCGCTGCAAGAAAAGAACACTATGCTGGCTCAGGAGCTGAACACAAACCAGACGCAGTTGACTGCAGTTACCGCCGAACTTGCGATTTTGAAAGAAACCACAATGGGCGCGTCTAGGGATAGAAAACTTGAGGAGGAAAAGGACAAACAGTCCAGAGAGATAGAGAGCTTGAAGGCTCAGCTATCAGCCACTCAGAAGGAAAATGAAAAGCTGAAGGGCGGCATGTTCGGTATGTCTTCCCCTCATGTTTAGGAGCACCATAGGTACTTCATGTTTAATCCATAATGTGGAATATCATGAATTTGTTGCGGCAGGTCTATTAACTAGTCGACCAGAGGAGGAAGTGTTCGAGTTTCAAGGTGACGTGCTAAAGGAGTTATCTGTCATGCATGCTCGGGCCCGGAAGGCCATGAGGGGTATGGTGAAGGCGTTATGGCCATGTGATACCCCTCCAGAAAGTATGGAAGCCCTGGCAAACCTGTTCAAAGGTGCTCGATGCTGGTTCGAGCTACAGAAGATGTCTGCCTGCCGTGAAGGCGCATGAGAAGCCTGGGCCATGGTGAAGACACGCTTCTCGAAACTGGATCCAAATCATATGGCCCGAGTAGGACCACAGGGACCAGATGGGAAGGAAATCCCATTAAATTTAGTCTATGATCAAGTAATGATTGCTACAAAATATTCGCAGGAAGACTGCAGATTAGACACCTTATAGACGGCATAGAGAAGGAATAGGTTTTTAACTTAATGTATCAATGCACATTTATGATCAACCTATGGTTTGATCCGAACATGTGAAATGATTTTGTCATCGCAGACTTTCGGCTTTAACCTCCAAACCAATAAGGGTGAAGTGTTTCCGGATACGTAGGACAATAGGAAGTATCCTTCCAGAAACCAGGCAACCCAGTCATAGTGCTCAAACAGACAATAAATTCGAGTTCGGGATATATATTATATTACGTATGTAAGAAACATCTTCCAAAGAAAATAGTTCCCATAAAGGTTCCTTTCCTTGGGTCGGCATATTATGATTACACATGTCGGGCATGTGGTTCGTAGTACGGAAAAACCGTCTCGAAATGCTTTAAAGCTGATTGCAATACAATAGCAATCTATCATTTTAGTGCCGACCAATTATTCCCTTAAGAACGCTAGCTTTCGGCTTCACCCATCTGAGGTACATGTCCGGATGACCCGGTTGTAACAATCGTAGAGGTGCTCCCTTTATGCCCTAGCCGAACAATCTGGAACATAGGGCATAAGCACAGGAGCGAGGCAACCCAGCTTGGCAAAAAACTTAAGTCATAGAGGTGCATATAATGGCAAGAAAGGATGTATATCCGCAAACGACACATGTATTGTGAGCTCTAGGCTTGATATAATAATAAGCTTCTATTTACAGAAGCCCCCAGTCGAGGCAGGGTGTATACATTTAAGGCTGTGTACCCCTCAAGTCTTCGGCCTATCCGGACACACCATGGGAAACGTATAAAAAAGAAAAAAAGAAAAAATTGAAAAGGAGACAAGAGAATGAACAAGAAGCATGGCCGTACTTATGTGTAGAATCTTCGGAGCCGGGCAGTGTTCCAAGGGTTCGGTTCTAAGCGATTATCCGATGCATTGCGAAGGCGGTAGGCTCCTCCCGTCATAACTTCATCTATAATGAAGGGACCTTCCCATTTTGGTTTGAGCTTGTCGTTTTTCTTCTCTGGGAGGCATAAAACGAGCTCACCGACGTTGTAAGTCTTTGCCCGCACTTCTCTTCTTTGGTGTCTTTGAGCCTGTTGTTGATAAAATGCGGAACGAGCTTTGGCGACATCGCGCTCCTCCTCCAGGCCATCTAAGTCGTCCTGCCGATCGAGATCGGCCTCTCTCTCTTCATACATGTGCACTCGAGGTGAATCATGAATAATGTCGTAGGGCAAGACAACCTCTGCACCGTAAATCATGAAGAATGGTGTGTATCCGGTCATGTGGGTGGGCGTGGTCCACAGCCCCCAGAGTAAGGTATCGAGTTCCTCGAC
The DNA here is from genome assembly GCF_002162155.2 of Triticum dicoccoides. Classification (NCBI taxonomy): domain Eukaryota; kingdom Viridiplantae; phylum Streptophyta; class Magnoliopsida; order Poales; family Poaceae; genus Triticum; species Triticum dicoccoides. The sequence goes on along the minus strand of NC_041392.1, from coordinate 215,287,030 downwards.
CCAGTATTTATACGACTCCTTTAGGGATCGCACTAGTCTTGGTTTGATGCCGCTCATTATCAGGCCATTGGCCCGCTTGACTTGACCGTTTGTTTGAGGGTGATATACGGAGGCGTAATCGAGCTCGATGCCCAGGTTAGCACACCAATTTTTTTACCTCATCGGCTGTGAAAGTAGAAGCGTTGTTAGTGATAGTGCTGTGCAGGACACCATAATGGTGTACGACGCTAGATATAAATTCTATCACCGGTCCGGCTTCAGCTATTTTTACTGGTTTGGCCTCTATCCACTTAGTGAATTTATCCACCATGACCAGTAAGTATTTCTTGTTATGGCTTCCCCCTTTAAGGGGTCCGACCATATCTAGCCCCTAGATCGCAAAAGGCCAGGTAATGGGGATAGTTCTTAGGGCAGTGGGTAGCATATGGCTTTGATTGGCGAAGAGCTGGCATCCTACACAACGTTGTACAAGGGCATGTGCATCTGCTCGGGCCGTGGGCCAAAAGAAGCCTATACGAAAGCTTTGCTTACAAGGGCCTGAGCTACGGCTTGATGGACACCAAGGCCAGCATGTATTTCGGCCAAGAGCTGCCGCCCCTCTTCTTTGGAGATATATCTTTGAAGAACTCCAGTAGTGCTTTTCTTGTAGAGTTCTCCTTCGTGAACTTTGTAGGCCTTGGAGCGTCGAACTATGCGATGGGCCTCGTTCTGATCATTAGGTAGCTCTTGCCTATTAAGGTAGGCCAAGAAGGGTTCGGTCCATGGAGCAATAACCGCCATGATTACATGAGCAGAAGCCATTGGCTTAGTGCCCGAGCCCCCAATGATATCTGAATCGTGTTCGGCGTCCGGGGGTGTGATCAACGCCGGACTGGTATTTCCGCTCTCATCTTGCCATATAATAGATGGCTTGAAAAGCCTTTCCAAAAAGGTGTTAGGTGGGACGGGGTCGCGTTTAGCGCCCATTCGAGCAAGGATGTCTGCTGCTTGATTACTATCTCGAGCCACATGATGAAACTCGAGCCCCTCAAATCGAGCTGATATTCTAAGTACAGCATTGCGGTAGGCCGCCATCTTTGGATCTTTAGTGTCGAATTCACCATTTATTTGAGATATCGCGAGCTTCGAATCCCCACGCACCTCAAGGCATTGTATGCCCATAGAAACGGCAATCCGGAGTCCATGCAGGAACACTTCATATTGAGCCGCTTTATTGGAGTCCGTATACATGATTTTCAATACATAACGGACTATGTCCCCTGTAGGGGATGTTAGGATGACGCCAGCTCCCAATCCGGCTAACATTTTGGAGCCGTCGAAGTACATCACCCAGTTGGGGTATGTGCTGTACTCTTTGGGGAGTTCGGCTTCTTTCCATTCGGCGACAAAGTCGGCCAACACCTGAGATTTAATAGCTCAGTGTGGCTTGTATGTTATTTCAAATGGTAGGAGCTCGATAGCCCATTGGAAATGCGACTAGTGGCATCTCGATTGTTTATGATGTCATTAAGTGGTACTTCAGAGGCCACCATGATCGAGCACTCTTGAAAGTAGTACCACAGCTTTCGAGATGCTATGAAGACTACATACGCTATCTTTCTATAATGCGGGTATTGGGATTTGCATGTCGTAAGGACCGCCGATACATATTATACTGGTTTTTGGAATGGGATTTTGTGCCCCTCTTCCTCTTGCTCGACAACGAGCACAACGCTCACTACCTGGTGAGTTGCTGATATGTATAGTAGCATAGGGTCGCTGATGTTTGGTGCGGCAAGGATTGGGTTATTTTCTAGCATAGTTTTTATTTCTTCCAACCCGGCCATTGCCATATCCGTCCACTCGAAGTGATCAGTACGTCGGAGCAGGCGATAAAGTGGTAGTGCCTTTTCTCCCAATCTGGAGATAAAGTGGCTCAAGGCTGCCACACACCCAGCTAGTTTTTGGACCTACTTTAGGTCTGTTGGCATTGCCAATTGCGACAAGGCTCGGATTTTGGCTGGATTTACTTCGATTCCTCTATTGAAAACATTGAACCCGAGCAGCTTTCTGGCCGGGACGCCGAAAACACATTTTTCCGGATTGAGTCGTATGTCGTATGTTCAGAGGTTGTCGAATGTGAGGCGCAAGTCATCCACCAATGATTCGACATGTTTAGTTTTGATGACGACATAATCTACATATGCCTCCACTGTCTAGCCAATTTGTTTTTCCAGGCATGTTTGAATCATGCATTGGTAGGTGGCGCCAGCGTTTTTGAGTCCGAAAGGCATAGTGTTGAAGTAGAAAGGCCCATGTGGGGTGATGAATGCCATTGCGGCTTGATAGGCTTCCCTCATCTTAATTTGATGGTATCCGAAGTATGCGTCGAGGAAGCACAGTGAATCGTGTCCTGCAATTGCATCAATGATTTGGTCAATGCAGGGCAGTGGGAAGGGGGCCTTAGGGAAAGCCTTGATCAGGTCTTTGAAATCGACACAAAGGCACCATGATTTATCCTTCTTTGGCACCATGACTAGGTTTGCTAGCCAGTCCGGGTGTTTGATCTCTCTGATGAATCCGGCTTCAAGTAGTTTGTCTAGCTCTTCCCTCATGGCTTGTCGGTTGGGTTCGGAAAATCGCCGCAGCGTTTGCTTGACTGGTTTAAAGCCTTTTATTATATTGAGGTTGTGTCCGGCCAGTCTACATAGGATTCCTGGCATATCCGAAGGGTGCCAGGTAAAGATGTCCCAATTTTTGTGCAAAAACGCTCTTAAGGCGACATCAATCATTGGATCCAGTTCTGCTCCAATGGCTGCAGTTTTATTAGGATCTGTTGGCTGTACTTGAAATTTGACTATTTCGTCTACTGGTTTAAAGGAAGTGGATTTGGGCCTCTTATCAAGGATTACATCGTCCTTGTCCACTGTAGAGCACAGAGTAGTCAGTTCCTCGGCCACCAAGGCCTCGGATAGCGCCTCGAGGGCTAGGGATACGGTTTTGTCGCGGACTGCTATATCCGGATCACTGGTGATAGTGATAACTCCGTTGGGCCCTATCATTTTGAGCTTCATGTACCCGTAATGGGGTATAGCTTGAAAGCGGATGAATTCTTCTCGCCCTAGCAGGGCGTGATATCCGCTGTGGAAAAGTACCACATGGAAGAGCCACTCTTTGGACCTATAGGTTTCCGGCATGCCGAATAGGATGTTGAGTTTGATCCTCCCCGAGCTTATTGTTTCTCGACTGGGGATGATGCCTCGGAAAGTGGCACAACTTTGCACAATGCGACTTTTGTCCATCTGCATTTTTTGGAGCGTATCTTCATAGATGAGGTTTAATCCATTGCCACCGTCCATGAGTACTTTTGAGAGCCAAAAGCCGTCTACTATTGGGTTTAAGACCAAAGCAGCTAGTGCTCGGACTGATTTGGCCCTTGGCTCGTCATCGACGGTGAAGGTTATCACCATGTCATTCCATGGATTTACTGCGGCTACCTGGTTGACTTCGGCAAGGTTGCGCGGTGCCCTCCTACGCCGGTTGTTGGAAGAAAAGGTCTCGAAGACCATAAAAACGTTGAGATCGGCATTTTCCACTACAAAAAAAGACACATCCGTGACATTTTGGGCCGAACGAATTTTTTTTCTGTCATACTTATGACATTTCTACGATGATAACTGTGACAAAACCCGATATCATTATAGATGTGGTGGGGTCCTACTTCTATGACAAAAAATCATGATAGAAAATGGGCTTTTCGTCCTGGGCGTGCCGGAGACGTAGCTGCATGACATTGTTTGGGCCTTCCATGATGGATAAAACCATGGTAGAAGCGAGGGCGAGGAAAATATCGGGGAGTTCCCGGTAACGGTGGGTGGTCGGGGGCCGAGCGATGTGCATTTCTCTTGTACGTACGCATTTATGTGTGAGGCGTTGGGCTCTAACTGAACCCGAGTGAGGCATTGGGCTCTAACTAAACCCGAGTGAGGCGTTGGGCTCTAACTGAACCTAAGCGGTTGCACTGCAGGCTACGTGTTACTGAACCCGAGTGATTGATCGAACCCTTGCTGTTAACTAAACCCGAGTGATTCCTTCGCTACTGCTGCTAACTGAAGCCGATTGAACACTGCCGCCTCCTTCCCTTGATGAACAGTGAGTGTTGTTGGGGGGTTTGGATGAACAGTTCCAAGTGGGGGTTGGATGAACAGGACCCCGTGGTAGTAGAAGCCGTTGGATGAATAGTACCCCGATCGATCGAGCCGGTGGATGAATAGGACCCCGTGGAGGGCTGGTTGTACAGTAGCCGGTGGAGGGCTGGATGAACAGTAGCCCGTGGAGGGGTGGTTTAATAGGACCCCATGGAGAGGGCTGGCTGAACAGTAGCCGGTGGAGGAGCGGTGGAGGCTGGATGAACATGAGCCCGTGGATGAACAGTCACAGGTGGAGGCTAGAGGAGGTCGACGGTGGATGCACAAGAGCCCGTGGAGGCAGTCGACGGTGGATGAATAGTAGCCCGTGGAGGCAGTCGACGGTGGAGATGAACAATATCCCGTGGAGTCCCGTTTTGCAGTATGCTACACCCCTCCCGATGAACAAGTCTATTTCCTCTGTTTTGCGGTATGCCACACCCCTCCTGATCAACAGGACCCGGTTTCAACCGTAGGAGGTCTGTTTCCTCCGTTTTGCGGTACGCCAGACCCCTCCTGATGAACAGGATCCCGTTTCGACCATGGCCGGTCGAACACAAGGCCGTTTCCTCCGTTCTGCGATACGCCAGGCCTCGTTTCCATCGGTTGTTCCGTCCAAGCCGGTTGGCTCCCGATGAACACGATGATGCATTCCGTTTCGACCCAGCCGGTTGCCTCCCCATGATCACGACGACGGCACAGCTTCTCCGTTCCGACCGAGCCATGTACATGACCCCGGTCCGTACGTATGCTTGAGTAGGCATTCGAGACCCCGCCCATATGTATGTACGTGGCCGTATTTTCTTTCTTGCACCCTGGCCACTCTACGTACGTGTACATGCTACGTGCGCGCCTCTACTACGACACACGCGTGCCTCTACATCGACCAGTATGTACATACACATTCGCGACCAGAATAACAACGCTACGTACGCTTCGACCAGGTGGGTCCCGACTGTCAGGCACTTCCTTGCGTGCGAAGATGTAGCTGGTGGATCCCAGCAATCAGGGGGTGAATCATTTTTTGCCCGTAATATGGACGCACTTCCTTATGTGCAAAGATGTAGCTGGTGGGTCCCAGCAATCAGGGGGAAAGTTTTTTTCGCGAAATACGGTGGCCCATCTGGTGGGTCCCTGCTGTCAGGTGGAGGAATCATTATTTTCTGTGGAATAAGGAGGCACTTCCTTGCTGTGGCTTGGCCCCAACCGTCAGCCTCTCCACGTACAGTACTCTTCGGATGGAAGTCGTTCCTTGACCACGTTGACCATGCCGCGCCGAGAGCACTAGGGCGGTGGACGACGGCAAGGCCTAGGAAGGGGAAGACGTGGCAGTGGTTTCCCACGCGGAGATGGGTACGCGGGTTCACTAGTTAGGCTGCGGTGTGAGGCTGCCGTCACCGCAGAATAACATGTGGTGTGGGTGAGTAGAGGAATGGACATGCTAGTGGTGGGAGTAGTAGGGGGCAGTGAGGCCTCCGCGGCATCACAGCCAGCCACGGGAGGCAGGAGCACGCGGCACTACCGGCGCTGCTTTGGGCGGCTGAAGCAAGAAGACTATCGGTTGAAGAAGCACTACGGCCGTTGGATGGACATCATACGGTCACTGGAGCTAGAATCGTTCATATTGACTAAGTTGACAAAGCCCTCCATCCCTGTCAACTTAGTAGTCCCACAAGTCAGCCTCCCATTATGCTGGGTCCTAGCTAGCAGGGGGAGTATTCATTTTTTATGTGTAATAAGGAGGCACTTCCTTGCATGCGAAGATATAGCTGGTGGGTCCGAGCTGTCAGCGGCGGGAACGTTTTTTTCGCGAAATATAGAGGTCCTTATGGTGTGTCCTAGATGTTAGGTGGAGGAATCATTATTTTGCGCGTAATAAGGAGGCATTTCCTTACATGCGGCCGTGGACCCAGCTGTCAGCCTCTCCACGTACAGTCCACTTCAGATGCATGTCGGTCGTTGACCACGTTGACCATGCTGCGCCGAGAGCACCAGGGCGGTGGACGACGGCGAGGCGAAGGGAACGACACGGAGCCAGGGAAGACTCGGCAGTTGTTTCCCACGCGGAGAGCAGTACGAGGGTTTACTGGTTTGTCTGTCGTCGCCGGAGAATAACAGCAGGTGTGAGTGAGTAGAGGGATGGCTAGGCCAGCGATGGGAGTACGGTGGGGCGATGAGGTCTGCGCGGCAGCACAGCCGGCCGCGGGTGGAGGAAGCAGGCAGTCCCGCCGGCTCTTGTTTGAGGCGGCTAGAGCAGGAAGAGCAGAGATTGAAGAAGCATGACGGCCGTTGGATGGACATCCAATAGTCACTGCTTGTGCATCAACCTTTTTTAAAGAAAGCCTCAAATATGTGGAAAACAACGTACATCCCATCTGCCATTATTTCTAATAATTTACAGCCCATTTGCTAATTCTTAAGGGTTTTTTGGAGCCCATACTGTTTTTGTTAGCATTACAGCCCATATTGTGGCCACGGTTAAAAAATTATATGAAATTTTGCATATTTCGGTGCGGTCCGAACTGTTTTTAATCCTTAAATTTCGAGTCACATTCAAAATGATTTTAGAAATAAATGTATATCAATATAAAATCCAACAAATTGTCCACGCATAAAAATCAATGCAATTGAAAATCTCGGAATGAAAAAAATGAAATTTGAAACTAATTGCCGGTTTGATGTGTTTTAAAAATGTACAACCCATTTCTCATTGCTGATAGGCCATTTTCTCGGCCATCCGAAGGAAGCTCTCCTCGTCTTGAAAGATTTGTAGCCCAATAGGCCTGACAAAGAGACTTACTTGAGAAATCACAAAAAAACTGGGCTAGCCATTTTCAGAAAGAAAGAAAAACTACTGGACTGGTACATGGTAAACATAAAAGAAAAGGCTGTCTAGACAGGCCAGAGTGCCCCGCACAGCCCAGTTGACACCCTGCTTCCATCTCAAAAACAAATTAGATAAATGCCACTCCAATTATGGCGATTCATAAAAATGCCACTACAATTTCCAAACTTTGAAAAATACCACTGTAATTTTTGCAAACTTTGAAAAACGCCATTGCAATTTTTGCAAACTTTGGAAAACGCCACTCCAGACTTCGAAAAATGCCACTCGAAATGGCATGAAATGGCATTTTTCAAAATTTGGAAAGTGCCGGCATTTCTCGGAATCACCAGATTTGGAGTGGCATTTATCAAATTAACCCAAAACAAAAATAACTGGGCGAGCTGCTAGGTCCCTGGTGTCAGCCGCTTGTTATGTAGTTCTCTCGTTTATTGACTACGTTGACAAGGCATGGGACCCAAATCTTAGAAATCCATTAGGAGGAGCCATTTTTTATTGGCTTGAAATAAGGAGGTACTTGCTTGCGTACTGACATGACCTTGGTGGGTCCCTGTTGTCATCCTCTCCACGTACAATCATCTCCTGATTGTGTACGTGTCAACCTGGTAGGCCCACAAGTCAGCCTCTAAACCCGTGGAGGACAAATACAACCCAGTTAAAAAATAACAGCCCATTCCATATGTTCAAACGAAAAGTTCAACATTTAGAGCAAAGTAATAGGTCTGATCCAGATATAGAGTACTGAACTTCCATGTGGTCCCATTCCAACATGTCAGTGAGACGACGATGGGTCCTTTTGTACAATTTATGAACAGACGTCTATGTAGGCCGGGGCGCCTCTTCGTGTACCGTGGCAACCATCCACTGACTCTTCTCCTTTCCCTCTCGATTTGGAACTACTTTCGCACGCTCTTCCTCCCTCGTCCATTTGCCTTCACACTTCCTTCTGCCATTGTTCAATCGTCTTCTCCATGGGGGGAACAAGCCGGAAATGACCCCATTATTCTTGCCCCGATCTGAATGATGATGCGGTGGAGGAACTCATTGATCAGTGTGACATCATCACCTTGGCTAACATGGCAGGTTCGTTCAAGACCATTCTCGACTTAACTAATAACATCATTACAAGGAACCCAAGGGTCCAGGAGCGGTTTGATCTCCCCTATCTTCTTCATCGTGACCCTGCTCACTAGCGCGGGGACGACGGAAGCTTCTCCTTGTGCAAGTTGATGCTGCTTGCTAATGATATGTGTGATGTTAAGATGCCATCGTTTGAGGGAAAGGCTTGGGCAGGCGCAAATGAAGATTTGGTTGTATATATTCGGTACAACTGTGAGTGGGAACTTGTGAATGTGTACACTCGTCACCAGGTTCCACTTCCAAAAATCTAAGACTGCCTAGAGGTTGAGCACACAGATGATCTACGTGAGTTCAAATACGATCATGGTAACAGTCGTCTATGGAAGATAGAAATTTGTCAAGTTCCCAACCGCTCTTGGTATTACACGAACTATGAAGTTGTTGCTATCTTCGACAAGCTTGTTGCCTTCCTTACTTCCACGCCTCGATGGATATTGCTGAAAAATTAATTTTTGTACATGGATGAGTACTGTGATGCAATTCAATACAAGGGTCTTGTGTTTTCTGCCACCACTTGTGGCACTGATTTTGGATGGAATCATTATGCTTTCGGTATGTTGTCCTCCACCATAAATGTAATTGTTTCATCCACATACATGCAGGTTAGCTAGTTTCCCTTTACTAATTAATCAACCTTCTTGTGTTTCCAAGGTCCAGTGAACATTCCACCACATATACTTGAAAAAATTTATAACCAAGGGGGGGGGGGGATGACGATTCTGAGTATCACAAGCATGAGGACGAGCAGGACCCATATACTCAGTGGCGCCTGGCAACTTATTCCGATGGATCACCTCTTCTTGTCTGTATACAGGGCACTGCTGATGTTACTAAGGAAGCAGGTGTTGTCTCGCATGGTCGCACTCTCTGGACCTATTCCAATATCCGTTGCAGGGTATTCGGGATGGATACTAGTGTACTAGCACCAACACCGTCTCCCTGGTTCAGTATTGAATGTCTTGGAGGAAACTCGCTCTTCCTTGGACAGAACTATCCAATCATGGTGAAAGGCGATCCAGCTGCTGTTGACACAACGTTACTACCATTTATGAGAAGCAATTGTATCTATACCCTAGTCATTGTTATGCTTCCCTACCATCGCACTATGGGTCCTGACACAGCCCACTTCAGCCTGGATGATCAGTCCTGTGTTGGTTTCGAGATTAACAGTGGTTGGCCCTTCCAGAGAATCACTTCTGGTTCAAAGCAAGTGTTTCCAACGCCGAGGATTGGTTGAGTTGAAGTTCATTTCATTCCTTGTTATTTGTTGTGTGATGAGAACTTTAGTATTTACTAGAATGTATCGTCATTGTCGTTGTGGGTTCATGACCTGTTGTATGTAATAAAATGATATGCCTGTGGTAGACTTACTAAATTTATGAATGGCGTTCGAGTCGCTTCTCTGAGTGGGTGCTGCGATGAGGCAAAAATATATTTTTTGAATACATAATCGTACGTGCATTGCACCAGGTTATCGGATGAGTCCAATCAACAATAGTACTACTACTATTTGTACTAGCTTCACATGCTTCGCGCGTCGGGCGGGTGTTTTTACTGTAGCTGCGAATCCCGTCATCATTGGTCCTCCGGTGAGTCCAGTAGATATTGCATTCTGATGTTTGGGTTCAAAGTTTCAAAACTGCTACACTATCTCTATGTCTACCTATACGTAATACAACAAGTTTTAAACTTGAGACTAGCCACCCACCCTCACAAAGAACACTTTTTAACCTAGCACAGACTCCAAGAAATTTGGCCATGGTGTGAGGTGGGCCATATGTTAATGTGAGGTGGAGTAGTACACTAGGGTGGCATGGCCAGAACAAGCTTTCATGTCCAGGAGTACGGCACACGCCACCAGCACAACTTCCATCTGACACCATATTTCTTGGAGTTCGTGCTACAACTATCTCTTCAACCTCGTCGTTTCTCTAACTCAGCCATCACGCGGCGAGCGAGGTGGGGGTTTGCCGATAGTCGGTTTCCTCAACTGCGGTCCCACTTGTAAGGCCAACTCCAACTCACGGCCCCAAACGGACCTCTGTGGATTCGCTCATGTGGGGGCAGAAGCCATTCCGCGCGGGCGCTAGGTCTCACAGGACGGCCTTGTCGTTAGTGTGTGACCTCTGTGGCAACCGTCCGCTCCCCACTAGCCTCTTTGTTGACACGTGGTCCCATTCCAACATGTCAGTGAGATGATGGCGAGTCCTTTTGTACAACTTCCGAATGGACATCTATGTAGGCCAGGGCGCCTCTTCGTGTACCATGGCAACCATCCACCGACTCTTCGCCTCTCCCTCTCGATTTGGAACTACTGTCGCACGCTCTTCCTCCCTCCTCCATTTGCCTTCACACTTCCTTTTGCCATTGTTCAATCGTCTTCTCCATGGAGGGAACAGACCGGAAATGACCCTGTTATTCTTTCCCCTATCTGAATGATGACGTGGTGGAGGAACTCATTGTGCGACATCATCACCTCGGCCAACATGGTAGGTTCGTTCAAGACCATTCTCGACTCAACTAATAACATCATTACAAGGAACCCAAGGGTCCAGGAGCGGTTTCATCTCCCCTATCTTCTTCACTGTGACCCTGCTCACTGGCGCGCGGACGGCAGAGGCCTCGCCTTGTGCAAGTTGGTGCCGCTTGATAATAATACGTGTGATGTTAAGATGCCATCGCTTGAGGGTAAGGCTTGGGCAGGCGCAGATGGAGATTGGGTGGTTTATATTGGGTACAACTGCGATTGGGAACTTGTGAACGTGTACACTCGTCACCGGGTTCCACTTCCAAAAATCTCAGACTGCCCAGAGGATGAGCACACCGGCATTCCACATACGTTCAACTATGATCATGGTGATTGTCGTCTACAGAAGATAGAAATTTGTCGAGTTCCCAACCACTCTTGGGGTCATAGGAATGCTTGTGTTGTCTCTATCTTCGACAAGCTTGTTTCCATCCTTCAAGGTTCTACTCGGTGGATATTGCTCAAAAATCAGTTTCTATACACGGATGAGTACTATGATGCAATTCAATACGAGGGTCTTGTGTTTGCTGCCACCACTCGTGGCACTGTTTTTGCATGGAATCCTGATGCTTTCCGTACATTTGTCTTCCACCGTAATTATAATTGTTTCATCCACATGCATGCGAGTTAGCTAGTTTCCCTTTATTAATTAACCTTCTTGTGTTTCCAAGGTCCTGTGTACATTCCACCACCTATACTTGAACTTTTTATAACCCAGGGGGATGACGATGCTGATGATCACGAGCATGAGGACCCATATAGGAGTACTCAGTTGCGCCTGGCAACTTATTCCGATGGATCACCTCTTCTTGTCTGTATACAAGGCACCGCTGATGTGACTAAGGAAGCGGGTGTTGTATCCCATGGTCGCACTCTCCGGACCTATTCCAACATCCTTTGCAGGGTATTCGGGATGGATACTACTGCGCTAGCGCCAACACCTTCCCCCTGGTTTAGTATTGATACTCTTGGAGGAAACTCGCTCTTCCTTGGACAAAACTATCCAATCATGGTGAAAGGCGATCCAGCTGCTGTTGACACAACATTACTACCATTTATGAGAAGCAATTGTATCTATACCTCGGGCATTGCTATGCCTCCATACCATGGCTCTCACAACATGGTTCATGAAATAGGCTGCTTCAGCCTAGAAGATCATTCCTGCGTCGGTCTCGAGATTGACAGTAGCTGGCCCTCCCCGGAGAAACTCTTCTGGTTCAAAGCAAGCGTTTTCACTGCCGAGGAGTGGTTGAGTTGAAGTTCATTTCATTGCTTGTTATTTGTTGTGTGATGAAAACTTTAGTATTTACTAGAATGTTTTGTTGGAACTAATCTATAATCCAACATGTATCCTCGTTGTCGTTGTGTGTTGATGACTTGTCATATGTAATGAATGGTACATTTGCATATGCATGTCATAATCTCAATTTATAAATGGTTTTCGACTCACTTCATGGAGTGTTAGTGCCGTAGTAGTATAGCCAGCATCTATAGTAGTATGAAGTTGCCACATCACATAGAGCCAACCAATAGTTAGTTCTAGTTAGATCAACTACAGCTAGGTGTCGCACGGAGGCCGAGAAATATGGTGATAGTGTGACTGCGTGAGGTGGGCTTGTACGTAGTAGTATGATGTAGGCACATGGCTTGCCGTGTTTCCTACTCCTCCGGTCTAAATGTGGAGAAGATTTGGTCGAGTTCTTCGTCCTTTTGCTGACACATTGGACATCTAGCATCCAGGTCGTGTGATGTAAGAAAATGGAGTGGTAGTTGAGGCCACGTGATGTGCATCTTGGGTTAAACTGTAAATAGAATCTTACTATTCTTGAGTAACTCCAAAAGCGGCCACCGAAGATCTTTATTGGATTTGTTTTTCATCACCAGCACGTCGAGGTGAAAGATGTGCAGGTTTAGTGGGTCCTCTTGCGTTTTCACTAACATGTGGGACCACATGTGAGCAAACAGACGATGGGCTCCGCGCGTCTGCTGGCTGGCTGAGAAGAGAGATAGAGGAGGGCTGAGCACGGACTCTAGGAAATTTGTTCTACGTAACCAGCACCTCGATATAGGCTCGATATAGTGGGGTGGCATGGGCCATAACTAGCATTCACGTCTAGCAGTACGGCACACGCCACCCACACGAGTCCCATCCGACACCAATTTTCTTGGAGTCCATGCTACAACCATCTCTTCTCCCTCCTGTTTCCACAGCCATCGCGCGGTGGGAGGGGTGGGTGTTTGCTGATAGTCGGTTTGCTCAATTGCAGTCCCACTTGTAAGTAAAAATGCAACACAACACACATTCCCCCTTGAGCGGCATGCCGTACCAACTGTGTGGGGGTGCGACGTACGTGAACACGACAGGCTTTTCCTTTTGAACTTGTAACTTGTAAATTCTGGTTCTGCTCCATGTCGTGACCGATTGGTAGAAATAACGATTTTCCCTAGAGTAATGAGAAGTTTGGTTCTGGAGCGGTTCATGCATGGAGTACGTACGAAAATTATGAAGTTGATGCAAAAGGTAAGATAATTACTAGTAGTACCATATACTAGTACATGGATTTGACGGAAAGAGAAAGATACATACGGATCCATCAACGACATCCTCATGCCCTAGTGTGCCGGGTCACCAACCGATGTATGAGGAGGAGAGGCATTGGCGGTGAGCTCAATGTGCTTCTGAATAGTGCCGTCCAAGGTTGCCCTGCGGGTCAAGAAGGCCAGCGACCTATCGTCCTCCTCTGGCACGTAGTAGTCCTTGTGGACGATTTGCGCATAGACGTAGGTGTTTATGTCGACGGTGTCTTGCTACGCTAGGCGCTGCATGGCGGGCGCGACCTCGAGGTGGACATTCTCCAGGGCGACGACGGGTAGTCGCAGGGACACCAGTGCGTTGAAGAGGTTGTCACCCTAGAGGCCGTTGAGGGTGGCGGGCATTGCAGAGCCTAGGCGCGTGGGCTGGAGGCATACGTCAAGGTCGTCCACGAGCTTCTTGACGATGGTGAACTTGTCGAGGAAGCCGACGAGGACCTTGTCGAACAAGGAGACGAAGTTGTCGTCCAAGCGGCCTCTCACCCTGGCGGCCTCAAGCACGACCTGGAGACGTTCCTCGGTGCCGGGCCACAGGCCGGCGTCGTGGACCATCTGGCACAGCCGGCCGATGCTCACGCTCATCATCTCCATGGGTCTAGCTTCTAGTCAACTGATCCTGCGATTGGAGTGATCACTCTTGCCCTTGGTTAGGGTGCATGGGATTTCGTAGATTGGACTGGCGGGGAGCCTTTATATGAGAAGTGCAGACTGCGTTGCATTCACGTGTGTATTGGCCATCTACTTCTCGGCCCTCTACTGCACCTGCCTTTGGCTGTATGACAGGTGGGCCAGCCACCTCTTGGGCCCACGAGTCATTCACCCAAACGCAGGTGCAGTAAGTCAATGAAGTTGCGCCCCTCTGTCCCAAATACTTAGGCACGGTACATTAACTCCCTCCTTGTTTCTTATTTCGTGACATATCAACCAATGAGAGATGTGGGCCATGCATGCTTTCAATGACTTGAGACTACCAAACATGACATGCAGTGGTTAGTTCATTGCATGTAGTCCTATTAATTAGCAAAAATATATTAAGTTCTCTCGCTTTCCCCTTCGTCTTGGTCACGATGCACAACCTAAGAGCATGGTTAATACTTAATAGTATAGCCAGCTACTGGCTACATGATGTTGCCATGTCATAGTAGAGCCATCACTTGTAGCCACTCATACAATTAGGTTAGCTATACGGCTGGCTATAAGAGTACTACTTTTTCTCATCTTCTCTCTCTTTTTCTCAATATTTATTATATATCGGCCTAGGAATCCGCATATAGCTAGGCTCTTGCATGAGAGCCCACTCCTCTTTTTCACTTGCTCTAAGATGACTTAGACTAGCCATAGTGGGAATAACTTCAGCAGTAACATCGAGTCCAACTCAACAAATTTGCTTATGTGGCAATGAGTTAAAGAGGAGAGAGGTAGTTTGAGTAACTTAGCTAGTTATTACTTTAACATCACATGTCCCAATGCAATATGAGTCTATAACCTAATAAATGAGGCTTTGTATGTTACCATACTTATGTTACTACCCACTATGAAAGGTAGTACTAGTGTATGTTACTCTTGATTGTGGCTAGTCATACACCTAGACGGAGGGAGTAGTCTCGAGTCATTGGATGCATACGCACCCCATGTCTCGTATTTGTATTGGGTGATTTCTTTTTTCGTGGCAAGAAATAGGGAACGATGTGGGTAGTTAGTGCACCGCGACTAAAAGTTTTGGGATTACTATTTGGTTTTTGTAACGTGACTAATGCACCAGTACGGATGGAGTACAATAGTAGACTTTGATTGCAATTTTTTGCTGGTAGCTTCCAAAGTTGAGCGCTCGATGAGTACAATAGTAGTCTGATTGATGAGACTTCAGATTTGAGCCATCTACCAGAAGGAATAAAACAATACACCATGTATTTATTTATAGAGCGAGTAGTACATTTTTGTGACATGCATTACTAGATATTGCTAGTCAAATACTAAATCCAGAAGGACGTGGTAGTACTACTAAATCCAGACGATGGTGCTAGTACTAGTAGTATTACTACCAATGTAGTAGCACTGTACTACCCATTTGTCAAATTATTATGTGCTGCTCATCGCAGTGAAGTGACAAGACCCTGCGCGGGAGATGACACCTGAGTATAGGCGCCGTGTTAGGCATAACACATAAGTCAGCCTCACCATCTACAGTCACTATCATCATGGCTATAGAGCTAGCCTGCTTACAACTAGTCGTGTTCGACATAATTTCCCGTGCGTAGATGCCCGTGCATTGCACAGAACACCAAGATTGGGGTGGACGGCGCCGGCAGCAGCCATCGCGCCAGATTTTTCCATGGCCTTCTAGATGTGGTGGGAGGAGATAAGGCTGATTGTGAGAGACAAGGAGTTGTTTGTAAATAGGGAACTAGTGCGGGCATCTTTTTGCAAAACTAGAGAAGTTTGGTTTGTATGCGTCAGATCTAGATCCGACGGCTATTGGTGAAAGATGGCAGGCACAACATTATCACCAACTCAGGACCACTTTGATTCATAGGATTTTGAAAACGCAGGAATAGGGCATGACAATATTACAAGTTTCAAACTGATATTACAAATGTTAGGAGTAATGATGCACCTACGAAGAGGGAATCTAGGAAGTTTACGTAAGAACTTTCGCTACTTTAGGTGGATGCAGCATTATCGTACAAACTAAAATCCACCCCACTGACAAGTCACTAATGGGCAAATAAATTTTCGAGTCTCTGGCCACTTGATGTTTCAAAAACAAATTCAGCTTTTGCGAAGACTTTGTCATTTAGGCTTAGACGCTTGCGATGATCAGCACGCCATTCATTGTTGCACCAGAGAACGCCAAACCTCATTACCTTGAGCACACTTGCCTCCAGAACAAAGAACCTGGCCAATTTAATCTCAGATGTGCTGCCTCGGTAGTCGATCAAATCAATTTCTGTAAGATGGAGATCAAGGCATTCGATGAGATTGTTATAGTGCAGCACATTTTTCACTTTCGGGTCTTTTTTATCTGCAAAAGAAGAGAACATATTAGAGCAGCTGGCTGTATCAGATTGCCGTGTGTCATCAAGAGGTACCAATTTCATTCGCTCATACGATAGGGTTGGCTGGCTAGTGATATTTTTCACTCTCTCTCTCTCTCTCTCTCTCTCTCTCTTTCTCTTTCCTCTCATTGACCTAGGAGCACATGAAGAGCTTTGGCATTTGCTTCCTTCCAGTATGTGGCCGATGCCATATTTCTCAAATGTATGCCACATAATACGCATCGATGTCAAATCAAAAGATTTTGCCACCGCTCTCACGATGTGAGAGAGTTGGCACCGCTGTGCACAGATACCCACATGTATAAACAAATCAATCAAACCAACTACACTAGCCTCTCACTCTCCCCAAAAAAGTCTTTTTTTATTGCCTCAGTCCTCTCTCTCTCCCACGCAAGTGTTTTTTCATTGCGTGAGTTAATTTGGCACCGGAGAAAAGTAGGTGATGCAAATTGGGGCACCAAGTGAGCAATGGAGGTGCATCAATGCCAAATGCATCACAAGTGAATTTGGCATGTGTTTTGGCCTACATAGTGGAGGGCCGTTACAGCCCACTTTTGTACTACCTCGTATTCAGTTTAAAATTTTCACCATAGATTTACCTAAGTAAATGCAGATGCATGTCACCAAAAATTATACCATTTGAAATTATGTTCAAATACGAATCCAATGATATTATTTTTAGTGACATGCATTAACATTTTGTTAGTTAAATCTATGGTCTAATTTTGATACTACAAAATAGGAAGAGTAAATTAGGACGGAGGTAGTACTTGCTCTTAGGGTAACCATAGAGTTACTAGTCTAAGTTACTCTCCACTATGACTAGCCTAGGCTACTATATTAGTACAACAACAAAATGATGCAGGTGATCACATGAGAAAAAAAAATATTAAAATCATTTCTTTTGGTGCAGGGCGTAGATGTAGTTTTGAACACTACACTTGTCATCGTAATTTGGAAAAATTACGAAAAAATTGAGCTACGTTGTGATTACCGTTTACTAATAGGAAAGAAGTTTCACCTCGATGAGTAGCTTCTCCGTGCATGGAAAGCATGTAAGGAATCCAACTAGATGCATAGATTGGGTCAAGCTTGCGGGAATCATTTTCTGGAAGACGGTGTTAAATACATCAAGAAGAAATTTAAAAATGTGAATTTCAAGAAGACGGCGAAGAAGATGAGTGTTGTACCTGAACAATTATGGATCCAATAAAGAGTTCGGAGAATTTGGCAGAGGAGTACACCAAAGATGTCAATTTCGGCGCGTTAATGACCCTGATTTTGTTGGACCTTCTAGATCAGATACAAGCAATCTCTCAAGGAAAGGCACATTCTCAATGACCATAACATGGAATAGTTGGAGTGATTTCTTCCCAATTGATGTCTTGTTGCGGGGGCAGCAAGAAACATAAATCCATCAGAGATTCATCGAGGCGATGTGGAGGCTAATGAACCCGTGGATCTGCTCAAGACGAAGGTACTTGAGCGCAGTACAGCTGCGGAGCAGGTGCTCCATAGCCTGCTTCGAGATGCCAACGTCGAAGAGGTCGAGCTGCTTGAGTTCAGGAAGAAGACGGGCGGGCGCGACATTAATCTAGGGAAGATAGCAGGAGCTGAAGCTGGTGTGGCGCAGCATTGGCGTGAGGCGGAGCACGGACGATGGTAGAGAGCGACATTGTCCAGCTTCAAAGCTGAGCTCGTGGAGCTCATCTAGGGTGGGGCATAAGAACCACTAGTCGAACTTGGCTAGGACCTTGCAGTTGGTACTGAACATGCGGATGTCAAGGCGTCTGGCTGGCCCAGGGTGTGATGAAAGTATCTTGGAGATTGCGGCCATGCGTTTGTAATCCCTGTCGCAGAGACAGTTGTCGACGGTGAGGTTGAGGGGGACACAGTGCTAGAGGGGGCGCCACCGCCAGGAGAGCAGGGCGGTCCGCACGGCATATTTGGTGGGGAGGAGGCTGATGATGACAAGCAGCATGTCATCGGGGAGGCTGTTGATGAAGTCCAGGCTTGCTGGATGCGGTTTTGGCTCGATCCGCCTCCGCTTGTTGGCTGCCTCGCCGTCCATCTCAACCGGTGGCGACGTCGGTGTACATGTGTGTTCGTGTGTGATGTGTGCTGGCCTGCTGGGTCTGCGCGAGTGCGTCCTTCTGTGCATGCCACCACGCAGTGGTGAATTGCGGGCGAGTGCGTCCTTCATGCAAAAGAAGTGTGTCCTCAATGTGCCCTGAATTTACTAGCGTGCGGGGTGCTACCCTGAGTGGTTTCAACTTTGTTTACTTCAACGCATGTCAGATGGGCCTCTAGTTTACTTATTTTCACCCAGTGCCACATGGACCAGCACACGAAGATAGAGAACACGAGCTGACAAGGCATGATGTGGACTGGTTGACCGGTCAACTAAACAACATACGAAGCTTTACGCTGACATAATGAGTGTATAATCCGTCAGTATAGAGAGTTCGAGTGAGAGGGGAGGCCCATGAGAGATAGAAGAGAGAGAGAAAGAGCTACTCCCTCCGTTCGATAATGTAGTGCCAACATTTTTTCAAAGTCAAAATTTTGAAACTTTGACCAAGTTTACAAAGAAATTACTAATATCTACAATTCCAAAGATAAATGATAGTATGAAGTAAGTACATGTTGTGATGAATCTAATGATCGTTCCAGATGTAAATGTTTTTCTCCACATATACCTGGTCAAACTTTTATGAGGTTTGACTTTTCAAAACATCCATATGCTTGTGGACGTGAGAGAGTCCCTAACTAGAGAGAGAGAGAGAGTGAAATAGAAAGAGTGAGTGAAAAAAGTGTGTGTGCGTGTGTGAAAGAGACATGGACAACACACGATAAAAGTAGAGAAAAGGCGTGTGTGTCTTATGCAAACATATCACACATGCATCTTCGACAATGGAAGCAAGGTGAGCATATAGTGTGTGGTTGTGTGCAACCGAGAGAGAAAGACCCCTAGCACGTGGCCAAGAGGGGTCTGACAAACAAGGGGGAGAGGTCGAGAGAGACGTACGGAGAAAATGTAGACATGGGGAGGAGAGAGTGTATGTTTGTCATAGAGAGATCCCCTGGAGATCATGATGGGACTACATGGGTGGGAGATTGAGTGACAAGGTGTGTGCGCGATAGAAGATACCCCGAGACATATTGAGATAGACGTATGGATGGAAGACAATACATGTGTTCCAGATGGCTAGTGAGAGATAATCATACTTAGGGGGGAGTGCATGCGCCTATGATGGAGTAAGGGATTATGGTACTTAGGGGGGGTGTCACATAGAGAGAGAACAAGGGCAAAGAGTGTTGGATGGGTCTATATGTAGCGCGAGCGAGACATGTGTATGTGTGAACTAGGGAGATATAAAGTTTGAGAGAGATAGAGGAGCCTCGATAAGGCTGAGTGGTGCGTCAGATAGCTGAGAGGGGGAAAGAGATATTCCAACTGCTCGATAATGCAGTGCATGTAAATGTTTTAGAAGTCAAACTTTGGAAACTTTGATCAGGTTTACGCAAATGTTATTTATATCTACAATACCAAAGATACATCATACGGAACTACATCTCATGATGAATCTAATGGTATATGTTTGCCGTTCTAGATGTAAATGTTTTTCTCCATGTACATGGTCCAACTTTGTGATGTCTGACTTTTCAATAAATCTATATGCTATGGACCGAAGAGAGTGCCTAAGTCGAGAGTGATCAAGTGCGTGTGAAGGAGAATGAGTGAGTGTGCAAAAAGAGTATGTGTGTGAAAGAGAAAGGGACAACAAACGATAAATTAGAGAGAGTGTGTGTTTTTTCGCTTCTTATGCAAACATATCACACATGCATCTCCGATATAGAAAAGCGAGGTGAGGAGATACATGAAGATAGCTAGTGCATGATTGTTTGCAACGGAGAGAGACACCCCTATAGCACATGTCCAATAGAGGTCTGGCCAACAAGGAACAAAGGTCGAGAGGGACACATGGAGAACATGGACGCATGGGGAGGGAGAGATGGTGTGTTTGTGATAGAGAGATCCCCTCGAGATCGTGAGGGGACTATATGGGTGGGAGATCGAGGGAGGTGCGTGCGCTATAGAAAGATGCCCCGAGAGAAATCGAGATAGACCATGCACATGTTTGTGATGGAGACTAATATTATCTAGTCATACCCATATAGGGGGGGACTGCGTGTGCCTACATTTGAGTGAGAGACCATCATACTTGGCTAGGCATGAGATTGTGTGTGTGTGCGTGTGAGATGGAGAGAGAAAGAGGGAGAGAGATAGAGTTTTAGATGGGTCTATTGAGTGCGAGTGAGATATGCATGTGTATGTGTGACCCAAGTAGATGGAGAGTTTGAGAGAGAGAGGGAAGAGCTCTAAGACGATAGAGTGGTGCGTGAGAGAGTTACGGGCAACGAGCCAAGGAATTTGTGTGCGTACGATGAGTGCACCGAAGATATTTAGCTTGGACTAGATAATCATACATAGTGTGCGAGAGAGACCTATAGATGGAGTATATATGCATGCGAATTAGAAAGATCCCCCCCCACACACAAAGAGATAGAGAGAGAGACGGGGAGAGAGGGACAGGGACCAAAAAGGTTTGTGTGTTGGATGCGTGCGACATAACTGAAGATTTTCAGCGAGAGAGAGAGAGAGAGAGAGAGAGAGAGAGAGAGAGAGAGAGAGAGAGAGAGAGCAGGAGTCCGGAAGAGGGGGAGGTCGCGTTTTATGCATGAAAGACTGATATAAACCATATTTCGATATATACTTGCATTCAAATATTTAAATAGGAGAACATGTTGTCTGCAATCCAGACATGAACGGAGATATGCATATATCAAACAAGTTCATTAATTTGACTTTCAACATATTCATGAAGTACTATAATACTGTACAACATGCTACTCGATTGAGGTGTTCAATTTTGGATTTTTTTCACTATTTTTGACCTGGTGAACGAGCTATTTCTTTGAATCGAGATATTTCATTTTGGGTTTGATTCCCGTTTTTTGAGTGGGTCAACTATTTGTCATATAGTTAATCACTAGCAACGAGCATGTAAAAACACATTACTCCCGAGCATCATCTCTCCATCTAAAAAATAAGTGGCGAGCTAATATTTCAAAATTTGATTTGAATCGACTTGGTAAGGTAGACGTGGATGCTCGTTCTCCCAAAATTTCAACGAACCGTTAAACACCCTCTGCTCGATGGAATTCGCTCGAGCAAATAAATGGGAGACGCGAAATTACCGGCCTATGTGGGACACGCATCAATTGGCCTGTTGTACATCAAGGGTAGGTTCGTAACTTCATCCAAGCATGCCTTCTCCTCGGCTGAAATGACATGTGCCGAATAGTTCATAAACCATGGTCGGCAAAACACCCTCTCCTCGCCCGAAATAGCGCGTGCCCACTATTTCAAAACACACTCTCCTTGCCCGAAATCGCTCACGCCCACTATATTTCAAAACACGCCCTCCTCACCTGAAATCGCTCGCCCCCACTATATTTCAAAACACGCCCTCCTCGCCCGAAATCGCTCGCGCCCACCATTTGAGAGAAGCAAAGTTACTCTACTATGCCCGACCCTCAGTACACAGACCCAAGCCGAGAAGCCTAAAGGCAGGGGTAGAACTGTAACTCCCCCCTGTCGGTGTCAAAACCGGCGGATCTCAGGTAGGGGGTCCCGAACTATGCGTCTAGGATCAATGGTAACAAGAGACGGGGGACACGATGTTTACCCAGGTTTGGGCCCCCTCTATGGAGGTAATACCCTACTTCCTGCTTGATTGATCTTGATGAATATGAGTATTACAAGAGTTGATCTACCACGAGATCATAATGCCTAAACCCTAGAAGTCTAGCCTATGTGGGTATGGTAATGAGTATATGTGTTGTCCTTTCCGGACTATCCCCTATGGTTTATATAGACACCGAGGGGATCTAGGGTTTACATGGAGTTGGTTACATAAGAAGGAATCTTTGGTCCCAGGCCTGCCTTCCACGCCACGTAGAGTCCAATCCGGACACGGTGCAGTCTTCGGCCTTCATGTCTTCATAGCCCATCAGTCCGACCCATGGATAATAGGCCGGACGCCCGAGGACCCCTTAGTCCAGGACTACCTCAGTAGCCCCCGAACCAGTCTTCAATAGCGAGGTGCTCGACACACATGTTGTCTTCGGCATTGCAAGGCGGGTTCACCCTTCAATGATCTCCAAGTAATGTATTCGGCCATTGGTCCAATGTCGCCTCCTTGTCTTTCTGTGCATTAAATAATCTTTGTCCTCCACGTGTCGAGTGAATGTGGAAAGTCAGGGTTTTTTGCGAATAACACCCCATCCACGCAAGGAAGAGCGCCTATTTAAAGAGATTGGATGCCAGATTCATTCAACGCAACGCAAAAGAACTCCCAAGTGACTGCTTAGGAGAAACCATTCCAGCATGGCTAGTGTTCCCAGCTCCTCCGCTCATCCCGGCCCAGAGAAAGGCAAGTGGGAGAGGTGTTCCGTGTCTCATGGCCGATTGACGAAGTTGCAAACGCAGGGATTCCTTCCCCATGTAGATCTAGTCCCTGTTCGAACGGGGCTAGCTTCCTTCAATGAGGGGACTCAGGCAGAGGACTTCCCCAATCCATCCAGGGGAGAGCGAGCGTGTTTTGTCCCCTACCTGCTAAGAGGCGTTGGATTTCCTATCCATCCGTTCCTCCAAGGGTTTCTGGAGTACTACGGCCTCCAGCTGCACAACTTCACTCCGGCCTCTATTCTGCACATTGTGGGTTACGTCGCTTTATGCGAACTTTTCCTGGGCGTTGAGGCTCATTTCCAGTTGTGGAGGAAGTTGTTCTGTCTCATCCCGCGCAATCGCGAAGGATCAATATTTGAAGTGGGCGGAGCCAAAGTATGGCGCGTCGCCGATACCGGATATCCATCCGGCATACCAAGGAAGGCACCTGATGAATGGCCCTTCGAATGGTTTTATATAGAGGACGTTGCGCTTCTTGACCCGGTTCGAAAGGGTCTTCCTGAATTTGCAAGTGTCCCGCTGAAGAAACGCCACAGTTAGCATCCCCGGAGTCTTGAAGAGGAAGATGGCGCGGAGGTTCGTCAGCTAAAGAGCAGGATGAAAGAGCTCACTCAGTCCGGACTCACAATAATCGAGGTTATGGCGATTTCCATAGCGCGAGGGGTTCAGCCACTCCAATACAGAGGGCTTCCAATGTGGCACTACAATGGGGAGGACGACGCCTCTTGCTGCGGCCGGAAACGTCTAGACACCCCTGCCGCTTTGGCTAAAATATTAGCCGAACTATTCAAAGGGGAGGAAAAGGAATTTCTCCGCATCAAATTTAGAGACGGGTACTCTATGTATAACCCTCCCAGCTGGGTAAGGCCCGACCCCTCTGTTTTTACTTCTTCTATCTCTGGATTGCCTTTGATAAGCTTTTTAACTTGTCTGCTTATGACAGCACTGGCGAAAGGCCACCGAGGGATTTTATAGTCCCTCCCCACAGCCGGAGGATCAGAACCGAGAGATCGATCCCGGGTTCGAAGAGGATCCGGATATATTTTTGGTGCTTGCGGAGGGGGTGTTTTACCAGATGATCTACGACGGCAAAGAAGTGGCCATCATCGCCGACTACCCCGGTCTTCTTCCAGCTTCACACGTAAGTGATCCGAACACATCTTATCCAAAAAGAGATCTCTCCTTCCTTCTTACCCACCACACTGTCTTGTGCTCCAAAGGGGAAGGGTTCGGTGCGCCGTACTACTCCAAGGGTACCTCCGAAGAGAGCGTCCCCCACTCCGGGCGAGCCTTCCAAGAGGAAAGCAAACAAGATACGGCCATGCCTTCATGGAAGAGGTATGAATCCGCCAACCTGCACCTAAGCAGTCACGTCCAACCGTGACCTTCCTGTTATCCATGTGTCAGGAGAAAGATGCGCCGG
Source organism: Triticum dicoccoides (assembly GCF_002162155.2). NCBI lineage: Eukaryota > Viridiplantae > Streptophyta > Magnoliopsida > Poales > Poaceae > Triticum > Triticum dicoccoides. The sequence continues at coordinate 215,262,746 of NC_041392.1, read as the reverse complement.
ACCATATCCGGAGGTTCGAGCAGCCGTACTTCCCGCAGCCAGGATCCAAATCCTGCCATGAAGACTGGGGTTGATACGGAGGCAAAGATGTACTGCCCTCCAGCCGTGGACTCGGATGATGTATCCGTCACCAACTCGGAAGTGGAGAGTGCGATGAATCATCGGCGTTGCCGGGCCATTTTACAAGACCGGGGCTTTTCAGAAGAGTCATTTAACGCCTTCAACTCGACCGATGCATACATTTGAGCTACTCGAGATGGGATTAATAGGGCCACAAAGCAACATTTCAAAGACGTGCGGGTAAATTTGTTTGGTCTGACTATGATAACCATATGCCAGTAGCCCCCGAGACTTAAAGGAGTAGGAACAACTAATTTAAGGATCAATGTATGACCAGGTGCTTACGGAGAAGAACACCCAGCTAGCTCAGGAGCTAGAAAAGTGTCAGCGCTAGCTTCTTGCTGCCAACGCCGAACTGGAGAAATACACGGCATCTCCCGGTAATGTTTCTTCTATCCAAAATTCATAATGATACACCGATAGTGCGAATCTGGGTGCTAATCATTGTATTCGGCCGTTAGACCAAGTACGGGAGCAGCTAGACGCCGCTCGAAGCAAAGAACACGGAGCCAAAAAGCTACTAGTAGCGGGAGAGCGTGTATTGACAAAAGTCGTCCCAGAGAAGAAGAAACTCTAGGATTCGAACTCGAAACTGGGCGAAGAACTGAAAGATGTGCGAGCTCAGCTAGCCGACTCTATGAAGGAGAACAACAAGCTGCGAGGCGGCATATTCGGTATGTGGCCACTTTTGTTTATAACAGTTTTGGAAGTAACGGTAGCTGATATAGCTGTAATTGCAGGTGTTTTGATGAACTGCCCCGAAGAGGAGGTGTCCGGATCATCGAGTGATCTTCTGCAAGGGTTGTCGCAGTTGCACGAGCAAGCTCGACAGGCGATGCGGAATGTAGCCAAGGCTTTATGGCCATCCGACCCCCCTCCAGGAAGCATGGAGGAGCTGATAAAGCTGTTCAAGGGGCGCGGCAGCGTATCCAGCTGTGGAAGATATCGGCATGCCGAGAGGGTGCGCGAGAGGCCCGGGCCATGGTGAAGACATGATACACCAAGCTGGATCCTAATCACATGGCTCGTGTCGGACCGCTAGGGTCGAATGGGGAAGAAATTCCCGTCAGTTTAGTATATGACCAAGTAGAGGTGGCCGCCAAATATTCCCAACAGGAATGTAAGTTAGATTGCCTGTTGGAATGTGTAGAAGAGGAGGTGTTTGAGTCCAAGTGACTATGTACTTTCCTCATCTAGCTGAATTGTGTATCATTTGTCATGGCAGACCTTTTCGCTTCAACCTCCGGTCCCGAAGGTGCAGAGTGTTTCTGAATACCGTCGCAGCTGAATAGGCCGGGGTATGCCTGGAAAACTAGGCGTAGGGGTCATAGTTTCTTGAAGAGACAAGTTATATCCGGCTAGCTATGTTATATTACATTGATATCGTAAGAAACATCTTCTAGAAAGAATAGTTCCATTAAGGTTTCATTTCCCTGGGTGTGCATGCATTTAATGCGCATGTCTGAATTGTTGTGTGAGCACCACGGTTTGTATAGCTTTTGGGGGGTGCACAATGGAGTGAGTTTAAAAAACATCTTTAATTGACCGACCGAATATTCCATTAAGAATGCTAGATTTTGGCTTCACCCAGTCTGAGGTACACATCCGGATGACCTGGCGGTAACAATCACAGAGGTGCTGCCTTTATGCCCTAGTCGAACTAACGGGAACGTAGGGCATAAGCACAGGAGACAGGCAACCTAGCTTTGCCAAAACTTAAGTCATATCGATGCATATAATGGCAAAGAAAAGGTACATATGGAAAAACTCATGTGTGAGGATCTTGATGCTCAAGGAATGACAAGAACTTCTGTCCGAGAAGCCCCCAGGTAGAAGTGGCGTACATGTTGAAAGATGTATGTGCCAATGGTGTGCGGTCTAGCCGCACCAAAGCTTTAAAGCGAGAGATAAGAAAGTAATCAGAAAAGAGAGAAAAAATAATGGAAACTCTAGGGGAGTAGGAGACGAACAAGGGGTGTAGCGCTAGGCGTAGAATCTTCGGAGTCTGGCCGCGTTCCAGGGGTTCGGCTCGAGGCGATTGTCTGATGCATTGCAAAGACGGTATGCTCTTCCAGTGAGAACTTCATCAATTATGAAGGGACCCTCCCATTTGGGCTTGAGTTTGTACTTTTTCTTCTCCGGGAGGCATAGAATGAGTTCACCAACGTTGTAAGTCTTGGCCCGTACTTCTCTGCTTTGATATCTTCGAGCCTGCTGTTGGTAAACTGCTGAACAGGCTTTTGGGACATCGCATTCCTCCTCCAGGGCGTCTAGGCTGTCCTGCCGATCGAGCTCGGCTTCTCTCTCTTCGTACATACACACTCTAGGTGAGTCATGAATAATATCGCAGGGCAATACAACCTCTGGACCATACACCATGAAGAAGGGTGTGTAATCAGTAGTACTGTTTGGCGTGGTTCGTAGCCCCCAGAGTACGGAGTCGAGCTCCTCAACCCAGTGCTTGTCTGATTCTTTCAAAGACCACACTAGTCTGGGCTTGATGCCGCTCATAATAAGACCGTTGGCGCGTTCAACTTGACCGTTGGTTTGTGGGTGGTAGACGGAGGCGTAATCTAGTTTAATACCCAGATTAGTACACCAGGTTTTGACCTCGTCGGCTGTGAAATTGGAGCCGTTGTCAGTGATGATGTTGTGTGGGACACCATAACGGTGCACAACATCGGATATGAAGTCTATCACCGGGCCGAACTCAGCAGTTTTGACCGGTTTAGCCTCTATCCACTTAGTGAATTTGTCCACCATAAACAGCAAATATTTTTTCTTATGGCTTCCTCCTTTAAGGGGTCCAACCATGTTGAGTCCCCAGACCGTGAAAGGCCAAGTGATGGGGATTTTTTTAAGGTAGTGGGGGCATATGGCTTTGATTTGCAAAGAGTTGGCATCCGATGCAACGTTGGACAAGGTCCCGTGTGTCCGCCCGGGCCGTCGGCCAATAAAACCCTATACGGAAGGCCTTGCTAACAAGGGCCCGAGCTGAAGTGTAGTGACCACCGAGTCCTGCATGAATCTCAGCCAAGAGCTGCCGCCCCTCTTCCTCGGATATACATCATTGAAGGACTCCGATGGCGCTTTTCTTGTAGAGCTCTCCATCATGAACCTTGTAGGCCTTTGAGCGCTGGACAATGCAGCGGGCCTCATTCTGGTCCTCAGGAAGGTCCTTCCTATTAAGGTAGGCCAGGAAGCGTTCTGTCCATGGGGCAATGACTGCCATGATGAGATGCGCCGATGATGTTATGTCGGTGTTTCCGGGATCTGGGGCTATGTTTGGGTCCGGGCTAGTATTGTCGTTTTCCCCCTGCCACACTACGGATGGCTTAAAGAGCCTTTCCAGGAAGATATTTGGTGGGACGGGGTCACGCTTAGCGCCAATATGAGCAAGAACATCCACCGCTTGATTACTTTCTCGAGCCACATGGTGAAACTCAAGCCCCTTGAACCGGGCCGACATTTTTATGACTGCGTTACGATACGCTGCCATCTTCGGATCCTTAGTGTCGAAATCTCCATTTATTTGAGATATTGCAAGGTTTGAATCCCCACGCACTTCTAGGCGTTGTATGCCCATGGAGACAGCCATCCGAAGACCATGCAATAAGGCCTCGTATTCGGCTACGTTATTGGAGTCTGTGTATAGTATTTGGAGAATGTACTGGACAACGTCTCCAGTAGGGGAATTTAAAACGACACCCGCTCCTAACCCTGCCAGCATTTTGGAGCCGTCAAAGTACATGACCCAATTGGAGTATGTGTCGTACTCTTTTGGGAGTTCGGCCTCTATCCATTCGGCAATGAAGTCGGCCAATACTTGGGATTTGATAGCTCGACGTGGTTTATATGTAATGTCAAATGGCAGGAGCTCAATGGCCCATTTGGCAATTCGTCCCATAGCATCGCGGTTGTTTATAATGTCATTGAGTGGTGAGGGAGTCCTAGATTAGGGGGTCCTCGGACAGCCGGACTATATACTTTGGCCAGACTATTGAACTATGAAGATACAAGATTGAAGACTTCGTCTCGTGTCCGGATGGGACTCTCCTTAGCGTGGAAGGCAAGCTTGGTGATTCGGGTATGTAGATCTCCTCCCTTGTAACTGACTCTGTGTAACCCTAGCCCCTCCGGTGTCTATATAAACCAGAGGGGTTTAGTCTGTAGGACAACAACAATCATACCATGGGCTAGCTTCTAGGGTTTAGCCTCTCCGATATCATGGTAGATCAATTCTTGTAATACTCATATCATCAAGATCAATCAAGAAGGAAGTAGGGTATTACCTCCATCGAGAGGGCCCGAACCTGGGTAAACATTGTGTCCCCCGCCTCCTGTTACCATCCGCCTTAGACGCACAGTTCGGGACCTCCTACCCGAGATCCGCCGGTTTTGCAACCGACATTGGTGCTTCCATTGAGAGTTCCACTTTGTCGTCGCCATAAGGCTTGATGGCTCCTTCGATCATCGGCAATGATGCAATCTAGGGTGAGGTTTTCCTCCCCGGACAGATCTTCGTATTCGGCGGCTTCGTACTGTGGGCCAACTCGCTTGGCCATCTAGAGCAGATCGAGAGCTACGCCCCTGGCCATCAGGTCAGGTTTGGAAGCTTGAAATATACAGCCGACATCCGTGGAGACTTGATCTTCGACGGATTCGAACCCATGCCAGGTGCGCCGCACAGTCACGATGGGCACGATTTAGCTCTGCCGTCGGATAGTGTTTGGGAGATCACACATGTAACTACTCCGGCCCTCAATCCGGAAGAGATCATGCCGTCCGAGGACGGGTGGATGGACCCTGCCACGGAGGCCGCACACCCAGCAGAGATAGAGCCAAATGCTGACTTCACCTCCTATGAGACCTGTGTTGCCGGACACTCGGATTCGTCCTCGGCCACAGACTCTGAACCGCTCGCGTCCGTGCCTATCGAATCCGATTTGGCACCGATCATGGAGTTTACCTCCGCGGATATCTTTCAGCACTCGCACTTGGGCGACGTGCTAAACTCTTTATGGTCTCTCTCCTTGTCAGGAGACCCTTGGTCGAACTATGTCCGGCTCGAGTGGGAAGCGGACGACGAAGAAATTCGTTGCCCACCCACCACCCACTTATTAGACATTGTCAACGACTTAACCGACATGCTCGATGGTATGGACAACGATGCGGGAGACGAACAGGAACCACCGTCCGTAGGGAGCTGGACTGTCACTTCATCACATGATATATACATGGTGGATACACCCAAGGAAAACAACGATGAGGAGCGGGAGGATGCAGCAAAGGATCATTCCCTCGAGAAGCAACCAAAGCGACGGCGTAGACGCCGTGCCAAACCCCGCCCTGGCAAAAACAGCGATAACAGTACTAGAAAGAATAATACCCATGTTGACTCCCAAGGAAACGACAACCACATGGACCCAACGATAGAGCATGATGAACCAGCGGATGGCAAACATAGTACGGAGACACCGTCCGATCACGGCGGCATCGATGGAAAAGATAATCAACCTGTCTCCGGAGAGGAGAACAGTCCGGACGACGATGCACATATCATCCCGGAAAGGCACGGGGAGCAAGAGAACCTCCAAAGAAGGCTTATTGCCACCGCGAGGAGTTTAAAGAAGCAGAAACAAAGGCTTAAGGCCGCGCAAAATACACTCAACAGTAGATGGAATAAAGTGCTCGACACAGAAGAAAAGTACGGTGGTAGTACCCACACAAAGAGCTATCCAAACCACAAACTGCTGCCTGAATTCGATGACGAGGCCTCAGAGCCTACACAGCCGAACAATAAAACGACCGATCTGCCGGATCGACCACCCCGTGGCTGCGATAGGGTGGCTAACAATGTCGAACATAAGTCAGTACACGATTTACGTGAGGACTTGCACCAAAAAGCCAGTCCGACCAGGTCCATCTACGGATCTAGGAAGCGCGCTCTGGCACAGAATCAAAACTGAACACTACAACCGTCAGAACGCCACGACACATCCACATATAGGGGTGCCGCCCACCCCCTATGCTTCACTGATGAGGTGCTGGATCATGAATTTCCCAAGGGATTTAAACCTATGAACATAGAGGCATACGACGGAACGACAGACCCTGGGGTCTGGATCGAGGACTTTATCCTCCATATCCACATGGCTCGGGAGATGATCTACACGCTATCAAATACTTGCCCCTCAAGCAGAAAGGACCAGCTCGGCACTGGTTAAAGAGCCTCCCCGAAAACTCAATTGGAAGTTGGGAAGAGCTTGAGGATGCTTTTAGGGCCAATTTTCAAGAGACCTATGTCCGACCTCTGGATGCAGACGATTTAAGGCACATAATTCAATAGCCCGGAGAGTCAGCCTGAAAGCTTTGGAATAGATTCCTCACTAAGAAGAATCAAATTCTCGATTGCCCGAACGCCGAAGCTTTAGTGGCTTTTAAACATAGCATACAGGATGAATGGCTTGCCAGACCCCTCGGCCAAGACAAACCAAGGACAATGGCAGCCTTAACAAGCCTTATGACCCGCTTTTGCACGGGCAAGGATAGTTGGCTGGCCCGTAGCGGCACAAGCAACCCAGGCACATCCGAAGTCAGGGATGGGAATGGAAAACCATGACGCAATAAAAGCAAGCGTCAGAAAAATGAAGACAGCCCAGACAACACGGCGGTAAACGCCGGATTCAGGGGCTCTCGACCCGATCAGCGGAAAAAGCCATTCAAAGGCAGCAGAGATGGACCGTCTAGCCTAAACAAGATTCTGGACAGATTATGTCAGATTCATGGCACCTTCGACAAACCTGCAAATCACACCAACAGAGATTGTTGGGTCTTCAAGCAGGCCGGCAAGCTAAACACCGAACACAAGGGGAGGGAGACACCAAGTGAAGACAAGGATGAGCCTCGCCAGCAAAACACTGGTGGACAGAAAAAATTCCCACCAGAGGTCAAAACAATGAACATGATTCACACGACGAGGAGCAAATGCGCACTCCGAGACGTATGCGCCTTAGAGCCTGTCACCCCAAAGTTCAACCCTTGGTCGGCCTGCCCGATCACTTTTGATCACAGGGATCACTCGACTAGTATCCGGCACGGAGGATCGGCCACCTTGGTACTAGATCCAATAATTGACGGATACCATCTCACCCGAGTCCTTATGTATGGCGGCAGTAGTCTTAATCTGAAATATCAGGACACAGTCCACAAATGGGGATAGACCCAACAAGAATCAGCCAAAGATATACTACCTTCAAAGGAGTAATACCAGGCCCAGAGGCCCGCTGCACGGGCTCTCTAGCACTAGAGGTTGTATTCGGTTCTCCTAACAACTTCCGAAGTGAAATGTTAACCTTCGACATCGCTCCATTCCGAAGCGGATATCAAGCACTACTCAGAAGAACGACCATTGCTCTTTTTAATGCAGTGCCGCATTACGCTTATCTCAAGCTTAAGATGCTCGGTCCACGTGGCGCCATCATAGTTAGAGGAAGCACAGAGCATTACTTACATGCTAAAGAGTGTACGGTGGCTTTGGCAGCCGAACACTGAACGACCTCTCCAACCAGAACAAAGGACCGGTCGTCAAGACCACGGACACGGCTGGACGAGTCCGGCGCACCCCTAGCTGTAGCAGCTCAGATAAACCTGAGATTGGGTCAATGGATATTCCTCCATAGGTGGTGCTAGGGGCTTCCCGCTTGTAAAAAGGACTACAGTTCGTCTTGACCTTCTTTAGATTGAATTTTAATAGTTCATTAAGAATAACCAATTTTTCGCACGAAGATTTTAACCTGAGATTTTTCTTATACAAATGATAATCGTGCTACACCCTTCCAGGATACGGCACAACGGACACACAGGCGCAGACGTGCAGCAGGGCCCCGCTCAAAGGTTTCTTTTTAGATTAAGACCCTATGTAAACCTTTCTTACTATCTCTTGTTGCTTCACACCCTCCGGATACTCAACACAACTGAGAGGGATGCTGGCGATTTTGGCATTTCGCCACGTCAGACCGATGCATGTACCTGGAAATTGAGGGTTCATTATCAAGGGCGTTACTCAGCCCGGTATATGCTGCAAAGTCCGAATACCTTAGGGAGTGTTCGGTGTCGCGAGTTTGGCCTTATATGCATCAGCTCCGAATCATGTCTTTGGTCAATAGTTGGGTTTTCCCGGCTCCCGTGTTTTGCTACCTTACGTTCCATTCTATCGGCTAAGATGGCACCGGGAGAACTACTGCGATTGTGCCCTGGTTCATATGGATGAGCACCTCAGTAGAGAAAGCCGAAAACTGACTGTCATGATAAAGCGCGAGACTAGTCAACCACTCAAGGATTCATCGGAATCCTCGCGATTCCTCCACATTAACGAAGGACCGGTTTCCCGGTCATGTATGTACGCACACCGTATTTGGATAAGCGTGGAAGTACCAGGGGCTATATAGTAGCCCCACTGTCAATCTCCTATGGCTAAGTGAAAGTGTTAAAGCAATATAGTCTGATTGCCTTGTTCGCCGTGCTATCACCTCCTTAATGGACCAAGAGGTTGGATCAAGTGTGAATACGCGCTTTTCCGAACACCCTCGCATTATGTGCGTGGGGGCTCAAGCCGATGACTGCAAACTTTCAGGATATATACATACATAAACGGCCGCACAGGAGACACCATAATACTTTCAGGCAAAAGTATAAATACAGCCTTTATAACTCAAAAAAATATTGTCTTTACAATTGGGATACGTGTCACTCAAACATGATACTCTTCGAGCACTGCGCCTCTATTAAACGAGCGCTTTCTAGGACTTCTTCTAAATAGTTCTCGGCCGAGACATGGCCCACAGCCGGACCCTGGGTTCCAATAGCAGTGGCATCCATCTCTGCCCAGTATGTCTTAACACGGGCAAGAGCCATCCGCGCGCCCTCTATGCATGCCGACCTCTTTACGGCATCGATATGCTGCATAGCACCAAGGAATTGTTGCACTAAACCAAAATAACTATTCGGCCTTGGCCCTTCCGGCCAAGGATGATCCATGACAGACCTCATGGCAAGCCCGGACAACCTATGGAGCTCAGCCCACTCGGGCATTTGTTCGTTTAACAGTAGCGGACGCGTTGGAGTACTGAATTGCGACCAGAAAAACTTTTCCACTTCGTAACCCTTTTGATCTTTGAAAAAATCAATCGCATCAGCAGCACTCGTTGCCAAGTCCAAGTACGCGTCTGCAGAACTCCATAGCTGATCCAAAAGGGCATACTTTGGATCTCCGAACTTCGTCCGCAACAAAAAGGGCTTCACAGTCATGATATCTCCGGCTTGGCGGAGCTCCTCCTTTGCCGCTCTAATTTTCGAGCGGGTTTCCTTGGCCGCTACCATGGCTCTCTTCAGGTCCGCCGCTTTCGCCTGGCTTTCCTTTTAAAGAAGCTCATACCGGTCGGTGGCGTCCTTTAGCTCAACAGCCATCTTGGCTATTTTATCTTCGTACTTGCCATGAGCAGCCTGTTCGGCTCTTAAGTTTTCGGCCGCCTTTAGGGAGGCCACATCACTTGTCCTGGATTGTTCCTTGGCTCGGGAAAGTTCCGCGCGAAGGGTCTCCATGACGGCAGCTCCATCTGCAGTCACATCATATATTAGATACTAGCATCATGCTCCTCTTAATACTTTTTGACCACCCGAAAATACATACCATGTGCCTCGTCAAGACGCTTGTTCACAAGCGCAATGTCGGCATCTGCCGTGTCCAGTTGCCGGCTCAGTCCAGCCAACTCAGCAGTCCGGCCAGCCACTGGACCGTCCGCTGCCTGCACATGAAAGCAGCGCGATCATTACTTGGGACTATGATCCTCTGTTTGCCGCCTAGGGATAGCAACCAGGGTCTCAAGGGCTACTATCTGTATAGAGTACACCTAGCGTGTGCGGTACCGTCATTTTTTTATTACTTTGCGTACCTCAAAGCCTTTTAGCAGGCTCGTAAAAGCTTCATGCAACCCACTTTTGGCGGATGAGATCCTCTCAACCACCATACCCATTAAAGTACGATGCTCCTCCGAGAGAGCCGCTTGCTCCAAAAGACCCGTCAGTACGTCCGGTTGCGCACCGGACAATCCGGACTCTTTCTATTGCTCCCCTTAGGAGCCAAATACTCCAGACTTCGGGTGGCTGAAGGGTTACCTTCTGGCCTTGGCGGATCAGGAGAAATCCTTCGTGATGACACCTCAGCGTCATCTGCCCCAGGAGGCGGGGAGACAAGGGGAGGCATTTCGCTCTCCATCATCTCCGGAAGAAGATCCCCCGAAGATGAACTCTGTGGGGAAGGGCTATGATCCGGACTGCAAGACATGTGTCTCGGTTATTGTCCATGGAGATAAAGCAAAATATATTTACCAAAAGTACTTTTGTTCACTTACAGCTCGGAGGAGGGCTGACCCCCTTGCGGGCACTGTGCGGTAAGGATGACCTCCGGGTCAGGGCCCCCTGGCGCGGGTTTCTTCTCTCGTTTGGAAACCCTTGTTTCCAAGTCTTCAGGAGCGGTTCTTTTCCTTCCTGGGGGAGAGGGAATTTCAAATTCTTCTCCCCAATTATCCTCCTTCATGGAGGCACTAATTCCCCCGGTTTGGATGAGTAATGCGTGAGGCTCACTTTCGGCTTTTTCGTCTCTCCCTTTATCTTCCCCCGAGGGCACTTGATAAGGTGCGTACTCCAGCATCCTGGCTAGTACAGGATCCGGCGAGCCTTCGGGAAGGGGGGCCGAACACCTGATCATCTTTGCCTTTTTATCTAGTCCTAGTCAAGAGCGATTTTTTCAGAATGATGTTGTGACAAATAAAAAGACAGCATGTTCGGCCGCAGAATTACTTACCTGGGTATCTGGACGATTACAGTTGGGACCCGTATCCTTGGTGGTGACCGGACACTTTATTCGTGATCCGAAGAACAATCCATACATCTCTTGAGCGTCACGCCGAAGAACTACAGAATAGTTCGCGTTCCTTCTGGGTTGGACTCCCACATACGGAGAGATCGGCATTGGCATGGCAAGACTCGACGAACCAGCATAACTTGCATTACCTTGACTAGACTGACATCCCTCTTGAGGAGATCTCGAATGCGACTTTGTAATGTCGGCCGTCATTGACTGGCCCCCAGTCCAGCCCCTTGTTGACCCATAACGCCAGTTGTGGCGGGGGGCCCGGGTGGAAGGCAGGGACAGCTGCCCACTTCGTACTTCGGGGAGCTGTGATATAAAACCACTCCCGCTGCCATAAGTTGGACACCTCCGGGAAGGAACCCTTTGGCCATGGAGCATCGATGCCTTTGCTTATTATGGCACCTCCGCATTCTGTGTGTTGCCCATCGATTATCTTCAGCTTCACATTGAAGGTCTTGAGCCATAATCCGAAGTGTGGGGTGATGTGGAGGAAGGCCTCACACACGATGATAAACGATGAGATGTGAAGGATGGAATCTGGAGCTAGATCATGGAAATCAAGCCCGTAATAGAACATAAGCCCTCTAACAAAGGGATCAAGACTAAAGCCTAGCCCTCGGAGGAATTGGGAAACAAATACGATGCTCTCGTTGTGTTTGGGAGTGGGGATGACCTACCCTTGAGCAGGCAGCATGTGCGCGATTTCGGCGGTCAAATACCTGGCCTCCCTTAGCTTCTTGATGTCCTCCTCTATGGCAGAGGAAGCCATCCATCGGCCTTGAAAGTTTGATCTAGACATGGTTGAAAGCCTAAAGCGCTTAGCCTAAGCCTTGGGTGTTGGAACTCGGGGTGGGGGAAGGGAAGGATTGAGCACGAGAAGAAAAGGACAAGCCTTGGCCCCTTTATAAAGAGGGCGAATATCAAGCGTCCTCCGTGTGGCCGTTTGGAGCTTGCCTAAAATCGAGGAGTCGTACAAACGAGCACGATTGGGTTACCCACACCCGGATTGATGAGGATCCCGTGATAAGGGGACACGATCTATGCTTCGACAAGACATGCCAAGAAAACCGCCTCGCAATATGTGCAGTAGCTGGTTGAGAAAAATGGTTCGAATAATGACCAGGGCCATGGTGTGATGTCACGTTATGAAAAGTTGTCAGCAGATTAGATTTGTGGAAATATTATACTCTTTACGGTGGTATGTGGAATTTGTTTTGCAGAGCCAGACACTATCCTTGTGTTCAAAATCTTCTATGGAGTATTCGAAGGAGGAACCCGGCTTGAAATGTCGAAGACAATCTGCGCGGCAGACTCATCGTCATTGAAGCCTGGTTCAGGGGCTACTGAGGGAGTCCTGGATTAGGGGGTCCTCGGACAGCCGAACTATATACTTTAGCCGGACTGTTGGACTATGAAGATACAAAATTGAAGACTTCGTCCCGTGTCCGGATGGGACTCTCCTTTGCGTGGAATGAAAGCTTGGCGATTCGGATATGTAGATCTCCTCCCTTGTAACCGACTCTGTGTAACTCTAGCCCCTCCGGTGTCTATATAAACCGGAGGGGTTTAGTCCGTAGGACAACAATAATCATACCATAGGCTAGCTTCTAGGGTTTAGCCTCTCCGATCTCGTGGTAGATCAACTCTTGTAATACTCATATCATCAAGAGAAATCAAGCAGGAAGTAGGGTATTACCTCCATCAAGAGGGCCCGAGCCTAGTTAAACATTGTGTCCCCCGCCTCCTGTTACCATCCGCCTTAGACGCATAGTTCAGGACCCCCTACCCGAGATCCGTCGGTTTTGACACCGACAAGTGGTACTTCGGAGGCCACCGTGATCGAACACTCCTGGAAGTAGTGTCGGAGCTTTCGGGATGCCATGAAGACTGTGTATGCTATTTTTTTGGTAATGAGGGTACTGGGATTTGCATGGTGTAAGGATAGTAGATACGTAGTATACATGCTTCTGAAGCGGGAATTTATGTCTATCCTGTTCTGGTTCGACGATGAGTACGGCGCTCACCACCTGATGTGTTGCCGATATGTATAATAACATTGGTTTGCCGGCGTTTGGTGCGGCCAGGATTGGATTCCCCGCAAGAAGGCTTTTTATTTCTTCCAGTCTAGCTGTTGCTTCTTCCATCCACTCGAAGTGGTCAGTTCGCCGTAGAAGGCGATAGAGTGGCAGTGCCTTTTCTCCTAATCGGGAGATAAAGCGGCTTAGACTTGCCACGCAACATGCAAGTTTTTGAACTTGTTTAAGGTCTGTTGGCTTAGCCAATTGTGACAAAGCTTGGATTTTGGCTGGGTTTGCTTTGATTCCTCTATTGGAAACGATGAAGCTGAGCAGTTTTCCAACGGGGACGCCGAAGACACACTTTTCCGGGTTGAGCTTAATGTCATACGCCCTGAGGTTGTGGAATGTAAGACGTAAGTCGTCTATTAGTGTTTCCACGTGCCTGGTTTTGATGACGACGTCATCAACATAAGCTTCTACTGTTTTGCCAATCTGTTTCTCTAGGCATGTTTGAATCATGCATTGATAGGTGGCGCCGGCGTTCTTGAGCCCAAATGGCATGGTGTTGAAGCAGAATGGCCCATATGGAGTGATAAATGTTGTTGCGGCTTGATCGGACTCCTTCATTTTGATTTGATGGTATCCAGAATATGCATCGAGGAAACATAGTGAGTCGTGTCCTGCAGTGGCGTCAATGATTTGATCAATTCGGGGGAGGGGGAAGGGATCCTTAGGGCAGGCCTTATTGAGGTCTTTGAAATCGATGCACAGGCACCAGGATTTGTCCTTCTTTGGTACCATCACTAGGTTTGCCAGCCAGTCCGGGTGTTTGATTTCTCTAATGAATCCGGCCTCGATGAGTTTGGCCAACTCTTCCCCCATGGCGTGTCGCTTGGGTTCGGAAAAGCGCTGCAGTGTTTGCTTAACCAGTTTAAACCCCTTTAATATATTGAGGCTATGTTCGGCCAGATCATGTGGGATCCCTGGCATATCTGAAGGGTGCCAGGAGAATATGTCCCAGTTTTCACGCAGGAATTCTCATAGTGCAGCGTCAACTGTTGGATCCAGTTGAGCTCCGATAGATGCTGTCTTCTTGGGGTCCGTTGGGTGGACCTGGAATTTGACTATTTCTTCTGCTAGTTTTAAGGAGGTGGATTTAGGGCGTTTGTCGAGGATCACGTCGTCCATGTCCACCGTGGAGCGGAGTGAGGTTAATTCTTCGTCCGCGAGGGCTTCGGATAGTGCCTCCAAGGCCAGGGATGCGGTTTTGTTTTCAGCACGGAGTGCTATGTCCGGGTCACTGGCGAGAGTGATTATACCGTTTGGTCCGGGCATTTTGAGCTTCATATATCCGTAGTGAGGTATAGCTTGGAAGCGTGTAAAAGCATCCCGCCCCAACAGGGCGTGATATCCGCTGCTGAAAGGGGCCACTTGGAAGGTTATTTCTTCGGGCCGATAGTTCTCCGGCGATCCGAATACCACGTCAAGTGTGATTTTTCCCGTGCACCGCGCCTCCCGACTAGGAATAATTCCCCGGATGGTTGTGTTACTTTGTTTGATGCGGCTCCTGTCTATTTCCATTTTATGGAGTGTGTCCTCATAAATGAAGTGTTGTCCGCTGCCCCCGTCCATGAGGACCTTGGTAAGGCAAAACCCGTCCACGATGGGACTGCCTACTAACACGGCAGGCGCTCGTACTGTTCTGCACTTTGGTTCGTCACGCGCATTGAATGTTATGGCCATGTCGTTCCATAGGTTTATTACATCGATTTGGCAGACTTCGTTGAGCTCGCGAAGTGCCCTTTTGCGCTTGTTATTTGAAGCGAATGTCTCGAAGACTATCAATACTCTTTGGTGGTCGTCTTCTGGGGGGCGTCGTTCTGGGGCATCCTTGATAAGGATGTCCTCGCCGCTCTTGGCTACCTGTCGTAGTATCCAACATGCTCTAAGGCTGTGGGTTGACACGGTATCTGTTGTTGTATGTATTTTGCATGGGCCATCAAGCCACCCCTCCAGAACGGTGTCGTGCCGCGTAGCGGTTTTGTGTTTCTTGACTGTCGGGCTGGCCGTGCCACGAGGGTGCGCCCTTTTCGCTTGTAGGGGGAGTTGAGCTGGGACCGGCGGTTCCCAACGAGCTGCCTGAGTTTCCTAGACGCTCTCCATCGCGCTGTATTTTTGTACAATGGTTGCTAAATTAGCGAATTTTAGTATGCGGCGGCGATTGATGGCGGTGAGGATTCCTTCATCCGCATAGTTTTTTGCAGAACGTTGATATTGCGTCCTCGTCACGACAATCTTTTACCTTGTCCTTGACAAGGAGGAATCTGGCCCAAAAGTGGTGGACCTTCTCCTGAGACTGTTGTTTTATGCTTATGAGAGCATATATGTCCGGGTGGGTGGGTGGAATTAGATCTGAACCCCGAGCTAACCGGTTGTCCGGAGTCCGATGACCTTCCTGACTAGACAGTCCGGGTTCCGGACTATCTTCTAATTGTTTGGAACCGCCGTCCGATGCTATGTTCGGAGGGCTAGTTGCGTCCGTTCGCGGGTGAATATCCGGCTCTTCATGAACGGCGATCCGAAGATAGTCCGTCTTCAATATAGAAGAAGACTCCCCGTCCTGCTCCACGACTGTCGCGATCTAGTGGGTGACCGGTGGAGTTTCAGTATCTCCCTGATCGGTTTTAGGCCCGATCTGATTGTAATCTATGACGATTCCCAAAGCGGCGATGCGATATAGGAGCTCGTTTAAGGACGAGAGCTCGACCGGATCCATCTGCTTCAAGTGCTCGGAGTTGATGCGAAGGGGATTTTTGATGGCCCGAGAGGTCATCGTCGGCTCTGCAGCCGAACGGGCGATCATAGTAAAGTCACCCAGCCGGAGGGTTTGGCCCAGGGCCAAAACTACCCCTGCGGTAATGTTGTCTCTAACGACAAGGAGAGCCATCGAGCCTTTCATCGACAGCACAGTGGAACTCTCAATGAAAGCACCAATGTCGGTGTCAAAACCGATGAATCTTGGGTAGGGGGTCCCGAACTATGCGTCTAGGATCGATGGTAATAGGAGACGGGGGACACGATGTTTTACCCAAGTTCAAGCCCTCTCTATGGAGGTAATACCCTACTTCCTGCTTGATTGATCTTGATGAATATGAGTATTACAAGAGTTGAGCTACCACGAGATCATAATGGCTAAACCCCAGAAGTCTAGCCTATGTGGGTATGGTAATGAGTATATGTGTTGTCCATTTCAGACTATCCCCTACGGTTTATATAGACACCAAGGGGATCTAGGGTTTACATGGAGTCGGTTACATAAGAAGGAATCTTTGGTCGCCAGGCTTGCCTTCCACGCCAAGTAGAGTTCAATCCGGACACGGTGCATTCTTCAGCCTTCATGTCTTCACAGCCCATCAGTCCGGCCCATGGATAACAGGATGGACGCCCGAGGACCCCTTAGTCCAGGACTCCCTCACCCCCCACATTTCAGACAAATGCGTCCGTAAGACATGGTTCTCCCTCCCAATTCCCCATTCATACATCGTGGGCGCCAAATCACCTTCTCCCCGGAAGCTCCCTTCTCCCGAGCCGCGAAACCTCAGCCCCTCCTCCATGGCGCCCCCTGTCCGTGTGAAAACCGGCGGATCTTTGGTAGGGGGTCCCGAACTGTGTGTCTAAGGTCGATGGTAACAAGAGACAGGGGACACGATGTTTACCCAGGTTCGGGCCGTCTCTATGGAGGTAAATACCCTACTTCCTGCTTGATTGATCTTGATGAATATGAGTATTACAAGAGTTGATCTACCACAAGATCGTAATGGCTAAACCCTACAAGTCTAGCGTGTATGACTACGGTATTGAGTATATCCTATCTAGACTAAGTCGTCCGGTTTATATAGACACCGGGAGGATCTAGGGTTACACAAGGTCGGTTACAAAGAAGGGAATCTGCATATTCCATCACCAAGCTTGCCTTCCACGCCAAGGAGATTCCCATCCGGACACAGGTGCAGTCTTCGGTCTTCGTATCTTCACAGCCCATCAATCCAGCCCGTGGCAACAGGCCGGACGCCCGAGGACCCCTTTGTCCAGGACTCCCTCAGTAGCCCCTGAACCTGGCTTCAATGACAAGGTATCTGGCGCGTAGTGCTGTCTTAGGCATTCCAAGGCAGGTTCCTCCTTCTGAACTCCAAAATAGTCTTCGGACGAATTGATCGTGTCCAGACCTGTAACACACAGCCGTAGAGAATATAGCATTTTCATGAATCCGACCCGCTGACAACTTTAGTAATGTGATGTCACACCCTCCCAGCCTTTATTTCAAACCATTTCCCGTCCCGCCGTTCCATGTTTTGGGGCGTGGTTTTTATTGGCACGTCTTGTCAAAGCAGGGATTGTGCCCCCTTATTGCGGGATTTTCATCAATACGAGCGTGGGTAACCCAATTGTCCTACGAGAAAGATTCTTTAGGAATAGGCAGGTTCGCAGGCTTAGGAGGAGGCGTCCAATACATGGGACCTTTATAAAGGAACCAAGGGACGTCTTTTTTATGCGAAACTCCTCCTCAGCCTCCCCAACCCCGAGTTCCAGCACCCAGGGTTCGACTTCATTGCTTCCAGCCTTCCCATCATGTCCGGATCCAGCTCCCAAGGCCGATGGGTGGCTTCCTCTATTACAGAGGAGGATATCACAAAGCTTCGGGCGGCCAGATACCTGACCGCAGAAGGTCATCACTGGCTTCCTGCTCAAGCACAGGTTATTCCGACCCCTAGATCCGGCGAGAGGGTTGTATTCATCTCCCACCTCCTCCGGGGGTTAGGGTTCGCTCTTCACCCCTTCGTCCGAGGGCTAATGTTTTATTATGGACTAGATTTTCACGATCTTGCCCCGGACTCTATCCTCCACTTCTCGGTGTTTATCGTTACATGCGAGGCATTCCTTCGAATCCCCCCACACTTCGGCTTATGGCTTAAGACCTTCAGTGTGAAGCCGAAGGTAGTTGAAGGGGAACATGCGGAGTGCGGCGATGCTATGATCAGCCAACTCGCCAACACTCCCTGGCCGAAAGGTTCTTTTACCGAGGCTTCCAATTACTGGTAGCGGGAGTTGTTTTATATTACAGAGCCCCGTAGTACTAAGTGGGTAGCTGCACCCACCTTCCGTCCTGGCCCATCGTTACAGCTTGCATCATGGGTCAACAAGGGGCTAGACTGGGGATCAGTTGATGAAGTGCAGACCATACAAAGCCGCATCCGAACCCTCCTCGAGAGAGATATCGATCTTGTCAGCGTGATCCAAGTGATGTTAATTCGCCGAATCCTGCCCTGCCAGCGCAGGTCTCGCCGCATGTGGGAGTTTAATCCAGAAGGACCACGAACCCTCCAACACTTCTTCGGCGCCACACACGAAGGGATGTGGAAGTTATTTTTCGGGAAGCGGAAACATTGGCCGGATACTGCTGAGGATGATGTCCTTAACTGCAATCGTCCGGATACCCCGGTAAGAACTTGGCTTTCGAATACTTTGTAGTCATGCATACAGTAATATGGTACTGAGCAAACTATCTTTTTCTAGGGCTGGATAAAGAAGGCGGAACTTATTATGTGTTCGACCCCTCAGCCCGTGGGTCTAGTGAATCCTGTTCTAACAAGGATGCTGGCCCTAGCCCCATACCAGATTCCTGTGAAGGAGGATGAGGCGGAGGGAGAGAGGACCAAAGATGGCCTCTATTCCTAGGGAAAATCGGACTTTGAGTCCGGAGGAATAAAAATCCCCTCACCCAAAGACAAAAGTGAAGGGGGGCCACTATCTCTTTCCCTCCTAAGAAGAAGAGGGCCGCCTCCAAAGATTGGGAGAAGCAGGCTCTTAAGAGAGGAAAGATGCCTCTGGGGGGCGGCCCGGGCCTGGAGGACGTCGAGGTGCAGTCTCATGATGAGGACAAGCCTCCGGACAAATCGTAAATGAGCAAGGCTGTTTTAGACATGTCCCATTCCTTTCTTATAATGCATGGAATATATATCTTTTTGTAGTTCATTGCGCAGTCCCCTTCAACAATCCTCTTCCTCGGGGGATATTCTCCCAGAGATGATGGAAAGCAAGAAGCCCCCACCGACCCCTCTGTCCAACAAGGCAGACGACTTCGAGGTGTTGTCGCGGACGGTCTCCCCCGACCAACAAGTGGTGCAAGGGATGCCGAAGACATTGAACGAAGGTGATACTTCGGCGGCCCAGCAGGGGCCGGGAAACAACAACGAAGTCCCCTAACAATCCGGAATACAGTCGGATACAAATAAACGGATCCCTTCGAAGGGTGGCCGTACTCCTGCGGCAGCCTCCGGAGACCCAGAGGCGCCGGATATCCTAACGAACATGCTGCAGCGGGCATCCGTTTCAGAGGAACATCGTACCTTGATGGGTACAGTGGTTGAAAAGGTCTTATCCGCGAAGAGCGGATTGAATGAGGCCTTTGCGATCCTACTAAGAGGCTTCGAGGTTTCTCCTGTAATGTGTGCAATTGTGCTTTATTCAAAAAATACACCTGTGTATAGACAGTAGCCCCCGAGACTCGGGTTGGCTTCCCATGGGAGGCGAACGGAGGATCAAAAAAGGAATATTCGAGGACTAATCTGATTAACTTTGAACACAGGTTGCTTTCCCCCTGGCTACTTCCCAGACTGCGTATATAGACAAGCTGCACCGGAAGCTTGATGTGGCCGGGGATGACATTATGTTAATCAATATGCGTCTTCACGAGTCGCAAGGTATGTATTCGGAGCAGTCGCAGCACATACATTTTTGTGATATAAGCATGACGTTGAAACTTGTGCATGGCTGCAGATGGTGCTGCCGCCGTTGAAATTCTTCGAGCAGTCTAGCCCGGGCCAGGGAACAGGCCCGGTGTAGTAATGCGGCTGCCGAAGAGGCATCGGCTGACTTGAAAGCCATACGAGCTACTCGGCGTCAAAATGAGGAGAAAATATCTACGATTGCGCTTGAGCTAAAAAAATGCTGCTAGCCGCTGTGAACTCCTTGAGAAGGAAAATGAAGCCAAAACGGCTGAAATTGACAAGGCCTTACGAGAAGCAAGAGAAGCGCGGTCTGAATCTAGAGCAGCCCGTGAGGAGATCCGGCAAGTTGCGGAGATTGCGGCCGGTAAGCCATTTTTGCTACAGACCAAGTTCGATGATCCGAACTATGCTCAGCTTAACCAATTGTGGTGTTCTCTAGACGAGTTTTTAGACTTGCCGAAGAGTTCTTCCGATGCGGCGCAGTTTTACCAGGCGCGAGAGGGGTATACAATGGAGAAGCTTTTCTGGTCACAGTTCGGCGCCTCGAAGCGCCCCCTGTTGCTGAATGAGCAGATGTCCTAGTAGGCCGAGTTTCATATGATATCCGGTGCTGCCATGAAGAATGTCATAATCCGGCTATGGCCAACTGAGCCTGTTCCGATTTGTTACTTCGGCTTCGTGCAGCGGCATGTTGACACGGTGCCGCGTATCGACGCTATGAAGCGATCAGTGTGCATTGAGGGTGCACGGATGGCTTTTGCCCGAGTCAAGACATTCTGGGGGAAT
The DNA here is from genome assembly GCF_002162155.2 of Triticum dicoccoides. Taxonomy (NCBI): domain Eukaryota; kingdom Viridiplantae; phylum Streptophyta; class Magnoliopsida; order Poales; family Poaceae; genus Triticum; species Triticum dicoccoides. The sequence goes on along the minus strand of NC_041392.1, from coordinate 215,242,101 downwards.
ATGAAGGCCATCGACATTGCGGTGAAGAGTCCACCCAAGGGCAAGGAACGCCATGAACCGGAGCATTATTTTGAAGACGTCCTAATAGCCGCCCACTTGATAGAGGGTCAATGCTCGAAAGATGTAATGTTCGAGTGAGGTGTGTAAGAATTGTACGAGACAATTTTATGGTTAATCTATTTGTATATTTTGCTCGAAAGCTTGTGTTCCTCCTGTGTGGCCGTTTTAATATAATCTAAAAGTTTTCCAATCGTTGGCTTCAGCCCCTTGTAGGAAGTACAGGAGTGTTTGAAAAAGCATCTGGTCACTCTTGACCCAATGTCTTGGTCCATGAAGGAGGTGTCAATGCGGCGAACCAGGCAACCAGACTATAGGGCATTAACACTTTCACTTAGCCATAGGAGTTTTATGGTGGATCTACGACATAGCCCCTGGTATGTATGCGGCTTATTCATATGATGTGTTCACATATTTGACCAAGAAGAGGTCCTTCGTGTGACACGGAGGAATCGTGACAGATTTTGATAAGTCATCGAGTGGTTGACCAGCTCTCGCCACATCATGACATTCAGTTTTCGGCTTTCTCTACTGAGGTGCGTAACCAGGTGAACTGATAGCACAATCGCAGTAGTTCTCCCTTTACTACCCTAGCCGATAGAGCGGAACGTAGGATAGCAACCACAGGAGCCAGGCAACCCAACTATTGACCCAAGACATGATTCGGAGCTGATGCATATAAGGCCAAACTCGCGACGCCGATGTACGCTGTAAAAGCTGTTCGGACTTTGTTGGCAACTCATTTGTTCCCGTACCGAGCCCCTGGCAAATTAAGCCAGTGTATATCTGTGAAACAACCATAGGAGGCGTATTCATTTGCGGAAAGACGCGGGTGATTAATTCGGATAATATGAACTGCGACCTGAGCGATATGGCAATGATTACTTGATGTACATAAAGGCCACGACCCCGGCTATTTGATATGCCCTGGGTCGAAGGCAGCGGAAAAAGGCATGTTACAGGCTCGAGAGTGTGGTCTACAAAAAGTTATTTTGGACCTCCTATCGCACGTCTGCGTCGCCTGTCATCAGCGAGGGGAATCCTTGAAGGAAGTAGCCCCGTAGGTGAGTGTACGGATCCGAACTCCTATGGAGTCAGTCGTAGGTGTTTCCCCTTTGCGCCACCTGCTTTTAAGAGATAATGAAACAAATGAAAAAGGAAAGTGGTTAAAAATGTTATCGGAGTGCCTGCAGACTTGTCCGTATTGTGCTTCCGCCAATGCACATGGTATCTTAAGTGCATAATTATGTATGCGCGGTATAGTTTTAACGGGTATATGAAGTGGGCAGCGGAAGCCGAACTGCTATTTTTGTTCCAGATTTGATTGATCTTCGGGGGGAAATTGCTTCTGGCCCCCGTCATTTAGCTGGTGAACCACTCCATTGTCCCTATTGCTTGGTGGCCCCTTTCCCTTATGTCTGGCGTTGAGCTTGCCGGCCTGCTTGAGGACCCAACAGCTTCTGTTGGTATGATTAGCTGGTTTATTGGGGTGGCCATGAATCTGGCAGGGTCGGTCCAGTATCATGTCTAGGTTGGATGATCTATCTCTGTTTGCCTTGAATGGCTTTTTCCGTTGATCGGGTTTGGGATTGCTAAATCCTGCGCTGACCGTTGTGTCGCGTGATCTTTCACTATCATTGTTACTATTGTGTTTGCTTCGTCGTGGCTTGCCGTTGCCGTCTCGGACTTCGGAAGTGCTCGAGTTGCTGGTGTTATTGCTTCTGTGAGCGAGCCAACTGTCTTCTCCCGCGCAAAAGCGGATCATTAAAGCAGTAAGGGCTGTCATGGATCTAGGTCCTTCTTGACCGAGGTGGCGTGCAAGCCATTCATCCCGGACGCTGTGTTTAAAGGCCGCAAGGGCTTCCGCGTCCGGACAGTCATCAATTTGGTTCTTTTTAACTAAGAACCTAGTCCAGACCTGCCTGGCGGACTCTCCGGGCTGCTAGACAATGTTATTTAAGTCCTCGGCGTCCAATGGTCGGACATATATTCCTTGGAAGTTGTCACGAAAGGCATCCTCCAAATCCTCCCAGCTACCAATAGAATTCTCCGGCAAACTGTTTAACCAGCACCGAGCTGGTCCTTTGAGTTTTAGTGGTAGGTATTTGATGGCATGGACGTCGCCTCCGCGGGCCATGTGGATATGGAGGAGGAAGTCCTCGATCCATACCGTGGGATCCGTTGTTCCATCGTATGATTCGATATTCATGGGTTTAAACCCGTATCGGAATTCATGCTCCTTTACTTCATGTGTGAAGTAAAGAGGGTGTGCGGCGCCTCTATGTTGGGCCACACTACAGCGTACCTCCGATGGAGTCCATTTTCGGTTTTCAATCCGGGCGTGGCTAGGTTTGTCATGTCCGAATAGGTGGCCGTCGTCGCGTGTCGAGGTATGTCCTCGCGATCTGTGGATCGGTCTTGAGTGTCCTGCTCTACTACCCAAGTCCTGCTGAAGGTTGTATGTACAACCCCGAGCTGTTTTGTTCTTGTCCTTACCGCGAAGTTGGGCGGTCTGGTGTTCGGCTTGAGTTGCCGCTTTACCCAGACGAAGTTGTGGTTGACCTGTCGTATTGTGCGATGATGGTACGGGCTCCAGCGCCTTAGCATTGCCCTGGGGTAGCGATCTATGCTTCGGGTAGCTTTTGGCTGGTCCACTAAGGTCGTATTCTTCGACTGCTAGGACTTCGGTCCATCTATCATTGAGCAGATCTTGGTCAGCTTGAAGCTGCCGATGCTTCTTTTTCAGGCTCCTTGTAGTGGCTATTAGTTGGCGCTTAAAGCGCTCCTTCTCCAGAGGTTCCTCAAGCATGATGAAATCCTTGGTGCCGAGGCTCACCTCATGCTCAGAGAGCGGAAGGTAATTGTCGTCCTCCGAATCTTCATGTGTGGCCTGTTTATCAGGGTTAACCTGCCCATCTTCCCGTTCATCTTATTCATTAGATGTATCGATGGGGTCTTGTTGTCTTCGGCATTGTCATCCATACCGTCAATGTTCTTGGAGTCGTAATCAAGTGTATCGGTCGAATCGTCAACCGTGGCTATGAAGTGGGTGGTGGGTGGGAAACAAAATTCTCCACCGTCATCTCCTGGTTCGAGCTGGATATAATTCGGCTGTGAGTCCTCTGTCCAGGACAGGTTCTTTAATGAGTTTAGCACATCGCCCAAAGGTGAGTGTTGGAAGATGTCTGCAGCGTTGAATTCGAAGATCGATAAACAATCAAGTTCGGCGTCCGTAGGCTCACGGGGTTCGAAACTTACGACCGAAGATGAGTCCGGAGTTCCAGTGACAAGGACGTCGTGAGACGTTAAGTCTATGTGCGGCTCCAACGCCCTGGAATCTGTGGCCTCCGTTGTGGGGTTGATCCTCCCGTCCTTGGATGGCGCCGCTTGCTCCGGATCTAAGGCCACAATGTTTACAGGAGCAATCTCCTGGATGCTGCCTGATGACAAATTTAGGTCATGATCATCGGGGTGACCGGGAGCGGCTACCGCGGTCTCGAATCCGGCGAAGATCAAGTCTCCATGGATGTCCGCGACGTAGTTCAAGCTCCCAAATCTGACCTGACGGCTAGGGGCGTAGCTTTCGATCTGCTCCAGATGGCCAAACGAGTTGGCCCGTAGTGTGAAGCCGCCGAGCACGAAGATCTGTCCGGGGAGAAAAGTCTTTCTTTGGACAGCGTCATTATGGACGATTGGAGGGGCCGTCAAACCTTTCAGCGTTAGCATAGATGAAATCTCAATGAAAGCACCAATGTTGGTGTCAAAACCGGCGGATCTTGGGTAGGGGGTCCCGAACTGTGCGTCTAAGGTCGATGGTAACAGGAGACAGGGGATAGGGGACACGATGTTTACCCAGGTTTGGGCCCTCTCTATGGAGGTAATACCCTACTTCCTGCTTGATTGATCTTGATGAATATGAGTATTACAAGAGTTGATCTACCACGAGATCGTAATGGCTAAACCCTAGAAGTCTAGCATGTATGACTACGGTATTGAGTATATCCTATCCGGACTAAGTCCTCCGGTTTATATAGACACCGGGAGGATCTAGGGTTACACAAGGTCGGTTACAAAGAAGGGAATCTACATATTCCATCACCAAGCTTGCCTCCAACGCCAAGGAGAGTCCCATCCGGACACAGGTGCAATCTTCGGTCTTTGTATCTTCACAGCCCATCAGTCAGGCCCATGGCAATAGGCCGGACGCCCGAGGACCCCTTAGTCCAGGACTCACTCACCCTCACCGCAACAAATTCATAGCCGCCCTCCTCTCTAATCCCGGAGACGCTACCCATTTGTCGTCATGCACTGGGCCATGTGCCTCTTACTCCATGATGCCGGAGCTGCCTTGACGACGGTCGTGTGAACTGTACCGGAGCCGATTCACCCCCGTCGTTGTTCACGGCGACGGAGCGGCCACAACTTTGGACCCGTCCAGAGCCCCGGCGCTCCTTCCCGGTAGCCTTCGACCAATCACGACATCTCTGCTTCCCTGCCTCCGATAGCCACCGCAACCGTGCCGACCTCACCGACTAGGCAGCTGGAGCTGCCTACTTCACCGCACCGCCAGATAGGTCACACCCTCATCTCAAATCACTTTATTTAGGCGTAAGTTGTCTGAATTTTTATTCTGGGCCAATCAATTCCCAATGGGAAGCAGCACCCCTCGAGCCGACGGAGCTCCTAGGGTGCCGGGTTGGCTGGTGTCTAACATAAGGGTGTGGGGGCGCAAGTTCGCCGCGGAAGCAGTGCTTAGATGGCTATCTTAGAGTTGAGTGAGTTGAAGGTACTACCGCTGCCGGATCTGGATGATGGCGAGTCTTTGTGGATTGGCCCGGGGGCGGCGCAACCACGGCAGTGCGGTGGGTCGGGGAGCGGGGTTTTGGTCGGGGCCACGGACGGTGGAGGCAGGCTGCTCTACCGATGGTCGCTGGCACTTTGGGGAAGATTCCGAACAGTGTCAGCCAGGAGGCACAAGACGGCCATCAAGCCATCCGGCGTAGATCGGACAGTACCAAAATAAAATAAAATCGTGTGACCCCAATTTAGTTTTCAGTCAACAGACGTGTGACCACTCTCGTACCTTGTTGTTGATCTCTTAGGGTAGTTCTTTAGATAAGAGAGATGTGTCGTTCTTAACATTATGTGTTTTCTGCATCTTCAGCCACACCGTCTTCCAACTCACCGCAGCTGCTCCAACAAGGGAAGCATACACCAGAAGGGAGCTATAGTCCCCACTCAATAGTTCCCTATATCGAATGCGCGTGCCCGACATGGACAACCACAACAACTGCAGGACCATCGACAAGTCAGCACATGATGCTCACTCCTATGGATGAGGGCCAGATAGATTGTACCATCATCTTACTTGCGTGCAATATTTATGGCTTTGTTATTCATCTAAGAATGGAAAATAGATTATCACAATTCACTGTATATTCATGCTGATCTCTTACGGGTCTTGTTCAGGAGTTAACATTGTTCCATAGTTCAGCTAAGAGACTTGTTCTTTAGGTAACGTTGTTCCATAGTTATCATCCATCAGCCAATGTTATCCCACAGGCTGGTGATTATAGTATTATACCACTCCTAGTATAACCTATGTTGTTCCTTAATACTTTTGTGTGCCATCTAGTTAATCTCGAGTACAAACGATACATATTTTGTATCTTTCATATGTGTTCTCCCTTTAGTTTTTGAGACCTGTTGCTGCTAGTTAACCCAGTCCTACTATTTATGTCGTCTCCTATAGGCACTCATTACACAAATCTAACTACTAGTTGTCTTCCATGCATGTCAGATATAGTTGCACACACTGATTTATCCACAAGAACCTCACAGAGAAAATGTAACGGCCAACAAACTTGACGTCAATGACACCCAATATGATGGAACATGTAAAGGCAGTTCTTCACAAGAATTGCAGAAAGATGATGAATCCTATTCACCCCATAAGGTCCTTGCTCTAACTTGGCCCTTGATATGGGTACAGCATGCGTATAATGTCCTGGAGTGCATCTACTCTATTGCAATGCCTTGTGCTTAGCCTGCTGATCATGCATGTAAATATGGCATGCCTTCCTGTTTTTCAGTACCTATTCCATTCATGATAACATGTTTTCAAATTCAAGTAATGTCATTCTACTCTATCGCAATGCCATCTTCTTAGTTTGGACATCATGCTTCTCAATATCTTATGCATTGTTATTCATCAGTATGTACTTCATTTGTCTACCATACCATGTTTTTTACATTGAAGTGTTGTTCTAGTGGTCTCTTGCAATGCCATCTTAGTTTCCCAATCATACACGCATATGTTGCCTTACTGTTTTTCTGTATGTATTCCGCTAGCGTACAGTTTTACATTCAAGTAGTGTTTTTACACTGTTGTCCTATTGTATCCCTAGCTCTTACATCATACTCCCTCTGTCTGGATTACATGTCGTAGAAATGGATAAAACTGGATGTATCTAGAACTGAAATATGCCTAGACCCATCCATTTATTTCTAGATGGAGGGAATACATGTCAATATGTCATGACTTTGTATTCTTCAGTACCTATTCCATCTCTGTTGTATCATGTTTTATAATTGAAGCACCATTCTTCTATATAAGGCATGCAAGGGGAAGACGTCTATGTTAGAATCTGAAGGGTTAAAAGCAGGTCTTTGCAAAAGATCCAACCGCCAGGAGATAATAAACCAACTCCAGTTTTCATAGATACTGCTCCAGCACAGAGAAACCCAGCTCCCACTGATAATAAGAAGATTCCAGTGGCCAAAGAACTAGTCCGCTCCAGTCCAGCAAAAATATGTCAACTTCATTCTAAGAAGCGTGTGTGTATCCTCACATCATGAAATTTTATAGCATTCTGATCATATTTTTTACATGTTTCTTACACATCTCTCTTTTAGAAAATAAGGTTAAACGATAGAATACTTCCTCCATTGGGATCATACTCGAGGAAAATATCTTGCGGGAATTCTCTGTGCTCCAATGCTGATGTAAGTACCTGTTGTATATCACTATATTTTTACATCAGCATGTATTTTGTTAATCTGCATGAATCCAACCTTTATGTGATCTAAAATTAGTTGTAGCAAAATGTTAAAGGCGCCAATGTTGATTTTTGTAAGGAAAACTGCCTAGTAGTTTTGCATATTGAGCTGCATGAGTGTACTATCTCATATCATGCAGATTACTGAATTGTATTGCTACTCTGGTTGCCCATTCATTCATTTTGTCAATGTTGCTTTCGTATTACCTTACCTGGCTGATGATAGCTCTGCCATATTGTGTTAATTTGGTCTAGGATAGTTGCCCAAACGTTCGTTGTGTCAATGTTGCTTTCCTATTATCTGACCTAGCCAATGATAGCAATGCTAGTGTGTTAATTTGGTGCAGGCTTCTGAAGATAAGAAGACAAACTCTGAAAACAACAAGGCAACCCAATTGTTTCTTTCCAATAAATGTAGGCTAGGTAATATGGCAATAACAAATGATCAATCTGTTTGGTTCCCCTCCTAATTTATGTTAAGATGAAGTGGTCGAGACACTCTCCACTATCAATAAAACAAGCCTGCCAAAATCGCCATCCGAATCGGTTCAGTTTCCTCTGTCTCAAATGCAACAGAAAAATGTATGTTTGTGAACCAATTAATGGCTGATGCAATGATGGAAATGGTGGAGGAATCAGAGGTGCGTATTCGTGCGCAACAACAACTGATCAATGTTTTCACAGACAGTGTAGCAAAGCAGCAAGAACTTGCCCACATGCTTATGGGTGTCATCCTCGTTGAGTTGCAGATTATGATGTTGTAGATCGTTATGTTCTGTTCATTTATTTGCACTGGCATCAATCTTTGATTGCCTAGTGGATGTAATTTCATGTAATATATGCTGGATGTGCAACATTTTTTCCTGTATGCCGTACCTTTGCTTGATCGGTTTTGGTCCTGTGAATAATTGCTCGTCATAATGGGCTAAAATTATCTAATTGGGCCTAAAGACATGTACGAACTTTAGTGTGCCCATTAAGTTAATGGGCCGTTACCAGTCCGAAAGTTAATGGTCGACCCTCTTACCTCCCGGGTCGTTAACATACCAACTTCGAAGCGGGCGACAGGTGGGCCCATTTGATTTCACGGGCCGTTAACAGGCTGTTACTAAGGTCGAGCTACATATGGCCCAACTATACTGTGGGCCTTTAGCAGGCTGAAAGAGACAGCAGGCTCGTACTGGACCATGAAGAGCATGGGCCGCTAAGAGGCCGAAAGTCAAGGCGTACAGTAAATGGCCCAACTGTGTTGTGGGCCTTTAGCTGGTCGAAAGAGAAACCAGGCTGGTATTGGACCATGAAGAGCATGGGCCGTTAAAAGGCCAAAACTCAGGTCCGACTACAAATGGCCCAACTCATTTATGGGCCGTCAATAGGCTGAAAGACACACCGGGTCGGGAATTGGCCCAACACTTAAATGGGTCGCTAAAAGGCCGAAACTAAGGTCCGACTACAAATGGCCCAACTCATTTATGGGCCGTCAACAGGCTGAAACACACACCGGGCCGGAAATTGGACCAACAATTAAATGGGTCACTAAAAGGCTGAAAGATGTACATCCCGAAAATTGGCCCATCCCTTGAATGGGTCGTTAACAGGACGAAATCACATCGGGCCGATATTGAGCCCAAATATATAGTGGGCTATTAACAGGCTCAAACTGACGATGGGCTGCAATGGTGTCAAATATTTAACAGCCCGTTGAAGGGCCGAATTGGCACATCTCGTATGGGCCGTGGGCTTAAATGGACCTGACACAAGTAGGCCTTATATGGGCCGGCCTGCTAATTTTTACTAGGGTGGCCTTTTTCATCGGAATGGGCCACTGTTGGGCCGTGCCACGTGTCGACCTATCATAGGCACCTCCTGTCCAATGAGTGGATGACATCTGTCCCAACAGTGAGCCAACACGTGTTTCCTCCAGCCAATGAGAATTTTACACGTGGAAAATCCCCATTGGTCCGGGCTGTTAACGGGTTATCGGATCCGAAACGGGACTCGATAGCTTAACAGCGACCCATTATGGTGGATGCCACATGTAGGTCACCCTTGACGAAAGCACTTTCATGACGTGGCATTTATCATCATGGAAGTGGACACTTGCGTGATGATAATTTTGGTAATGTCATGGAACACTTCTAAGACAGCACAAGTATGACTATCTTGACTCTGTCATAAAATTGTCATGGATGTACATGCACGACAGAAAATGTGGCCTACTGTGACAAACACGTATCATCACGGAAGTTTCTTTTTTTGTAGTGTTCCGAAGAGTGCCTCTCTGGAGGAATGCTGGTGAGGATGGCCTCACTTCTCTTAGCCACCTGCCGGGGTATCGAACATGCCTAAAGGCTATGTGTTGGTTCGGTATTCGGTGTTGTATGTATCTGACAAGGTTTATCGAGCAGGTCGTCAAGGACAGTTCTGTGCAGAATTGTTTTGGACTCTAACTTTCATGATTTGAATGGAACTAACCTGGACTGACGTTGTTTTCAGCAGAATTTCCATGGTGTTATTTTCATGTAGAAATAAAAGTTCTCGGAATGACCTGAAAATTCAGAGACATGTTTTGGAATTTATAAAAACTACTGACTGAAGAATCAGCGTAAGGGGGCCCACACCCTATCCACGAGGGTGCAGCCCCCCCCCCCCGGCACGCCCCCTGCCTCATGGGCCCCCTGAGGATCCACCAACGTCAACTCCAACTCTATATATTCAAGTTCGGGGAGAAAAAATCAGAGGGAAGGATTCATCGTGTTTTATGATACGGAGCCACCGCTAAGCCCTAATCTTCATCGGGTGGGCTGATCTGGAGTCCGTTTGGGGCTCCAGAGAGGGGAATCCATCATCATCAACAACCTTCCTCCATCACCAATTTCATGATGCTCACCACCGTGCGTGAGTAATTCCATCATAGGCTTGCTGGACGGTGATGGGTTGGATGGGATTTATCATGTAATCGAGTTAGTTTTGTTAGGGTTTGATCCCTAGTATCCATTATGTTCTGAGATTGACGTTGCTATGACTTTGCTATGCTTAATGATTGTCACTAGGGCCCGAGTGCCATGATTTCAGATCTGAACCTATTATGTTTTCATGAATATATGTGAGTTCTTGATCTGATTTTGCAAGTCAATAGTCACCTATTATGTGTTATGATCCGGTAACCCCGAAGTGACAATAATCGGGACCACTCCAGGTGATGACCGTAGTTTGAGGAGTTCATGTATTCACTAAGTGTTAATGCTTTGGTCCCGTACTCTATTAAAAGGAGGCATTAATATCCCTTAGTTTCCAATAGGACCCCGCTGCCACAGGAGGGCAGGACAAAAGATGTCATGCAAGTTCTTTTTCATAAGCACGTATCACTATATTCGGAATACATGCCTACATTACATTGATGAACTGGAGCTAGTTCTGTGTCACCCTATGTTATAATTGTTGCATGAGGAATCTCATACGACATAATTATCCATCATTGATCCATTGCCCACGAGCTTTTCACATATTGATCTCTGCTTAGTTACTTTTCCGTTGCCACTGTTACAATTGCTACAAAAACTACTACTGTTACTTTTGCCACCGTTACTGTTACTTCCATATAACTTTGCTACTAAATACTTTGCTGCAGATATTAAGTCTTTCAAGTGTGGTTGAATTGACAACTCAACTGCAAATACTCGAGAATATTCTTTGGCCCCCTTTTTGTCGAATCAATAAATTTGGGTTGAATACTCTACCCTCGAAAACTATTGCGATCCCCTATACTTGTGGGTTATCAAGACTATTTTCTGGCACCGTTGCTGGGGAGCATAGCTCTATTCCTTGAGTCACTTGGGATTTATATCTGTTGATCACTATGAGGAACTTGAAAGATGAAAGAACCAAGATTTTTCCCTCAACTACGAGGGGAGGTAAGGAACTGCCATCTAGCTCTGCACTTGATTCACCTTCTGTTTTGAGTAAACTTGCGACACCTACACCTGCTATTGATTCTGATATGTCACATGTTATTGATGATGCCACTTCTGCTATGCATGATGCTTATGATGAAACTACTTCTATGCTTGATAATACTATGCCATTAGGTGAATTTCTTGATGAACAACTTGCGAGGGTTAGAGAGAATGAAATTATTGAAACTGATAATATTGATGAAAGTGATGATGAAGATTCTCCCCCTAGATATGAATTGCCTGATGTGCTTGAGGGTTATGTTACAGATGAAGAAACTGCTAGAGATCTTTTAGCCTGCAAAGATAGATATGATCTTAAGAAACTGTTAGCTAAGCTGAAAGAAAAGTCCTTCAATGCTAGAATGAAATATGACCCTGCTTTTGCTACTTCACCTATCTGCATTTCTGATAAGGATTATGATTTCTCTGTCGATCCTGAGTTAATTACTTTGGTTGAATCTGATCCTTTTTATGGCTATGAATCTGAAACTGTTCTGGCACATCTTACTAAATTGAATGATATAGCCACCCTATTCACTCATGAGGAAAACATCGTTACTACTATATCCTTAAGTTATTTCTGTTCTCATTAAAGGGTGATGCTAAAATATGGTTTAATTCTCTTGATCCTGGTTGTGTGCGTAGTCCCCAGGATATGATTTATTACTTCTGTACTAAATATTTCCCCTCTCATAAAAACAAGCTGCCTTAAGGAAAATATATAATTTTGTGCAAATTGAAGAAGAGAGTCTCCCACAAGCTTGGGGGAGGCTTCTCCTATTACTTAATGCTTTGCCTGATCATCCTCTCAAGAAAAATGAAATACTTGATATCTTTTATAATGGACTAACTGATGCTTCCAGAGACCACTTGGATAGTTGTGTTGGTTGTGTTTTCAGGGAAAGGACTGTTGAGCAAGATGAATTGCTATTGAATAATATGTTGAGTAATGATAATGATTGGACACTTCCTGAACCAACTCCTAATCCAACTCCGAAGAAATGGGGTATTCTATTTCTCAGTCCTGAAGATATGCAAGAGGAAAGAAATCTATGAAAGAAAAGGGTATTATAGCTGAAGATTTTAAGAAATTACCACCTATTGAAGAAATACATGGTCTTAATAATCCGACATAGGTAGTAAAGGTAAATCCTCTCTATAGAATTGATGAAGGTGATATTCCTCATAATAAGTCTGCTAGCCAATGCTTGGATGAGTTTGATAACTTTATTGTTAAACAAGAAAACATCAATGCTTATGTTGGTAGACAATTGAAACGTAATGCTTATATGATTGAACACTTGAGTGATTATATGTCTAGGGTTAAAGGTGACCTTAAACTTATTAGTAAACATGCTTCTATGGTTACCACTCAAGTATAACAAGTTCTTAAAGCACAGGATGATTTGCTCAATGAATTAAATAATAAGAAAAATGATAATGTTGTTAGAGCTGTGACTAGAGGTGGTAAAATGACTCAGGAACCTTTGTATCTTGAGGGCCACCCTAAGAGAGTTGAGCAAGATTCTCATAGAACTAATGTTGATCCACCTAGTCCTTCTAAAAAGAAGAAAAAGAAAAATGATAGGACTTTGCATGCTTCTAGTGAACCTGTTGTTAAAACATCTGAGAATCCCAATGATATTTCTATTTTTGAAGCTGAAACACAATCTGCTAATGAACAGGAACCTAGTGATAATGTTAATGATGATTTTCATGTTGATGCTCAACCTAGCAACAACAATGATGTAGAGATTGAACATGTTGATCTTGATAACCCACAATCAAAGAATCAACGTTATGATAAGAGAGACTTTGTTGCTAGGAAGCACGGTAAAGAAAGAGAACCATGGGTTCAGAAACCCATGCCTTTTCCTCCTAAACCATCCAAGAAAAAGGATGATGAGGATTTTGAGCGCTTTGCTGAAATGATTAGACCTATCTTTTTGCGTATGCATTTAACTGATATGCTTAAAATGAATCCTTATATTAAGTATATGAAAGATATTGTTACAAATAAAAGGAAGATACCGGAAGACGAAATTTCCACCATGCTTGCCAATTATACTTTTAAAGGTGGAATACCAAAGAAACTAGGAGATCCCGAACTACCAACTATACCATGCTCCATTAAAAGAAACTATGTTAAAACTGTTTTATGTGATCTTGGAGCCGGTGTTAGTGTTATGCCTCTCTCTTTATATCGTAGACTTGATTTGAATAAGTTGACATGCACTGAAATATCTTTGCAAATGGCTGATAAATCAACAGCCATTCATGTCGGTATCTATGAGGATGTGCCTCTTGTGGTTGCAAACGTTACTATTTTAACGGACCTTGTTATTCTTGATATTCCTGAGGACGATAGTATGTCTATTATCCTTGGTAGATCCTTTTTGAATACTGCAGGGGCTATTATTGATTGCAACAAAGGCAATGTCACTTTTCATCTTAATGGTAATGAGCATATGGTACACTTTCCAAGGAAACAACCTCAAGTCCACAGTATCAATTCTATTGGAAAATTTTCAATGATAACAATTGGAGGTTTTGAATTCCCTCTTCCTACTGTCAAGAAGAAATATGATATTCTTATTGTTGGGGACATGCATATCCCCGTTGAGGTAACTTAGTGTTATTCGAAAATTCTCTGGTTTCATGTTATTCAGAAAGACTTCGTTAACAAGACTTGATCAACCTTGTTAGTGGATTCCTTTTGATGAGCATGAGATGGATGAAGTTAGAAAGCACAACTATCTGTACCCTCTTTTTACTTTATGTTCTTTAGATTAAATAAAGCAAAAATTGTATTTTCTGTCTGTTTTCTGAATTATCCTTGCAATAAAAATACCCAGAAAATAAAAGTTCTCCAAATGTCCTGAAAATGAAATATGATTTTTTGTAGAATTACTGGCACTCAGAACACCAGGGGCCCCCACCACTTGGCCACGAGGGTGCAGGGCGCCCCCCTAGGGTGCCCCCCTGCCTCGTGGACCCCCTCCACTTATTCCAGCACCCACTCACTTTGTTTTCCTCCAGAAAAAAATCCTCCCATAGCTCAACACTAGTAGAAAAAGGGCCATTTGTCCCGGTTCGTAAGGGCCTTCTGTCCCGGTTTTGGAACCGGGAATAAAAGTTCGTTACTAATGCCCTTGGCCTTTAGTCCCGGTTCTTACACGAACCGAGACAGATGGGCCTCCACGTGGCCGCTGCGGCTAGCCCAGGTAGGGGGGCCTTTGGTCCCGGCTGGTGACACCAACCGGGACCAAAAGGCATCCACGCATCAGCAGCTGGCTAGAGCTGAGGTTTTTTTAAAGGGGCTGGTTCAGGGGTTTTGGGGGTTAATTTAGGTTGTTATTAGCTAGCTAATAGATAGAAGTGTCACTACTAGGGAAAAGCCAAGCAGCAGTGCGGGTTTTGGGCCTATTAGTAGCGCGGGGACCGGTGCTACTAATAAGGCGCTACAGCTAATGTATAGCAGTAGCGCCTGTTGTCCCACGCTACTGCTATACATGAATAGATGTAGCGCTCTTTAGAAAAGGGCGCTGCTGATATTATCTGCAGCGCTGTTTACTTAGAAGCGCTACTGGTAAGGCGGCGCTACTGCTAAATTTCCCCCCCTCGCTACTACTAGTTTTATTAGTTTTTTCCCTGCATATTTGTTTTGTATTTGAATAGGGTTTATACAGTAATCTTTAGAATATCATACACATACAGATGGATCATAGCATATACATACAATTAGTCTCATCAAATCATGTCATCATCATAATCATCATCCAACACAAAGTGGTCTCTCGTCATCATCTCGAAAATAGTGATACAAGTCTTGATTACTTGCAAATACATCGTCATCCATCTAAACAATGATATACGCGAGAAGAGCTATCACTTTGAGTACATGAGTTCGTATCCTCTCTCGCATTAGCGTGAACCTAAACTAACTACTGCCTGTCGCTCGGAAACCGGAAACCGGTACACCTGGGCCTGACACTCCGGCCACTTGTCTTATATATACTCCTGGCGTAGCACTTCTTCGCCATGTATGATCTATGCACCTGCATCGTCACATGAGTCGATGATATGCAACAAATATAGTTGAGCAACAGAAAGAGACAGACTTGGCAAAAATAGAAACAACATATCATAAGCATAAATAACAAAGTTCATCGTACCCCAAAATGCCCTAACTAGAGTGATTTTCGCTATTAGAGGAGGAGGACGGTTTAATTACATCGCAAATAAAGTTTCACCGTGCATAACTCAAAGTTTTTTCATACAGAATGTATGGATAAACCGACACATTATCATATATCGACAATCACTCCGACATGTCGTTCCATCCATCCAAGTCAGGGAGATAGTCCTTGAGCTTAGTGAAAGGCTTCATGTCGAGACGCTGAGAGGCTATCCATGTTCGGACGTCTTCCCACGGCATCTGTCCTTCTCCGTAGAACATCCCTGTTTTCTTGACGACCTCCTTCATGCTGATTTGGGCAAGTTCCCGCTGGATGTTATAGAACTCAACTCGAAGTCGATGATCCTCGATATCTCCTATGTCCTTTTCCCTTTGCAGAATATGGGCATCGCCGGATCTCGGTGACATGTGAAGGTTCTGGTGATCCCATCTGTACTCCAGCATGTGGTGTAGGACATAGAATCCATCATTAAGAGAATCGTTCGGTTGCTGGATGCAGCAGAAGTCGGTCTTATGGCCAAAGGCGGCCCTGCCACCCCTTGTCTTATTGTCCCTGACCTCTCCACCCCTTGCTTGGTAGGAAAACATAGCACTGTCGAGAATATCCTTGATGTGGGTGTAATCCTTTTTGTGAATGTTCTTCGACGAGTCCAAGTAAAGAGCGTTGGAGAATCGGGGGTAGAGGATGATGAGGATGGCGCGCCCGCCGCTGCGCAAAATAAGTACACCTCAAATTAATTAGCCTCCACCATGCAAATGAATGATTGGAATCGAAGGAAGGATAGCAGCGTGGATGACTTACACGGGATGATAAGGCACGAGAATCGCCTCCTTGTCCTTATTGGCGAGCATGAAATTGACGATGTAATCCCTCGCGTATTCACGGTGCTTTGCGCAGACTCCCAAGAAGCCCTCGTGCATGTAGTACGGGTCAGCGACACAGATATGAGATATCTGGTCAACCCCAATGATGTAGTTCATGTGCAAGGCATAAAGGCGGACAAACGTAAAATCCAGCTTCTTCACGTGAAACATGTCGAATATGTAATCGAATCGGAGGAAGAACTTATCTGCGGGGAAGCTGTCGACGTACGACATTTGCCGCGGAACGTTAACCACGTAGAGTGGGTATCCTGGATCATTCGAGGTGATGAGGCCTTTCTCTACCCGCAACACATCGTCATGAAGTCTCCTTAGATCACCGAATCTGGCCCGTAGCGCTGTTGCAGGTAGGATTGGTTGACCGGGGATATGCCATTTATCCGCATCGGGGATATCTATACGGTCCTGAAGCCAAGGCTGCTGAGGTGGCTGGATCATAGAATCAGCTTTTTTGCCTTTCCTCGCTCTCTTCCTAGACTTCTTTACTACCGGAAGGTCGTCCATAATACGTTGAGACAGCAATTTGGGCACCGACTCATGACGCTCAAACCCGGAGGAGGCGCCAGTATAGACATGTTGTTCAGTGCCATCGTCGTCCTCATCCTCATCCATGGCAACGTCATCAGCGACTAATGGAGCCTCCTCCTTACCCCATCCTCTATCACCCAACCCGACATCCGACGCTAATTGGGTAGGTGGGGTGTTGATGTTCATACCATGCTAAGGCTGCATGCTCGTGGGTGTGCTCGCAGCCGCCTCCAGACGAAGCAGACTCTTTGGCCTCAACAGGACCCACCCAGCATTGCAACAATCACCAAGCTGTCGTGGTGTCTCGTCGTCATCCCCCACTAGTACTGGAGGAGGCAAATTCTCGTGGCCCGGTTTGACACTGGCCACGGAAACCTTGAAGGCGTTCGTGGGGATCGGCCGGCTGTGGAACAATGATTCCTTCGGCTCCATTATCATTGCCTTCCCCACGTCCACCTTCTGGTCGCCGATGGTGTACAATATGGTGCATGGGGTTTCGTCATCCTGCAAAGAAAAGTCTGTGACATGAGACATCCGAAAGGAAACGAAAACGGGAGATTATACATTTATATTGAAGGGGGCCGGTGTGACAGATACCGTGAGGGTGTCGAGCTCAGCCAAAGATGAAGCACCGCCGAGCATGTCTGGTGCGGGAGCCGGTGCGGGAGCAGGTGCAGCTGCAGGTGCTGGTGCAACGCTAGTCGAGCTGCTCCCCGCCAAGAAGTCAGCAAGGGGAAAGTCCGCTGCATTTTTTTCTGGATTTTGCCTGGTCCAATTGAAAATGGCTAGAACCAAGGAAGTAGAAATTTCTACAGCCACCTGTTTTGCGGCAGCTACCGCTGTTGCGACTGTCTGAGTTGATTTCTTCTCAACCGCAATCTCAACCTTCTTGTCGATGTTTTCTTCATTTAACCTATGTCTTTCCTTTCTGTCCTCCATGGTCTCACGGTAGTACTTCTTCCACGTGGCGCCATCTCCGACACTGTGCACGCGTCCATACGACGGTCGAGTATCCACCAGTTGTCGTTTCAATTTGTTCAACGCCCGGTTGAATGGAGTGTCCCACTTGGGCCTCGCCAATGCCTCAGGCGGCGAGTCGCTTTCGGCCGCAATCCTGTGTTGCTCTCTCTACAAAAGGCACAAGGATCGTTTACAAATATGACTAACGTGTGCAGTCGAATTGATCAGAAACTAAAATTACCAGCAGTCTCACAAACTTCATAATGACCGGTTTTGTCTCGTAAACCTTCTTCATTGGGCCCCAACGGTGTCGGGCCCTGAGGACGCCACGCTCCTACGGGACGGTGAACTCCGCCAAGGGGTTTGGGATGCCCAGACTCGCGGCTTCTGCGTCCTCCTTGGCCCATTTGGACCTCTTTCCGTCGTAACCACGGCTTTCGAGGTGGTGGCTCCCAATGTTCCTCTCTTGAAGCCCCTTCATTTACTTAGACTTTTTTTGGCAGCTTCGGCCTCGCAAGCCTCCTTGAATATTTGAAACTGCTCTTCCGTGATTGTCGGATTATCCTTTACAATCTCGGAGTAGGGTTTCTTCTTGTTGATGATCATTGCTTTCAGTCAATTTTTACAGGCGGCCAACGCGTCGTTGATCGTCATCAAGGCTAAAAAATTCGTCTGCCGCCCGGTAGACGTCGTCGCAATCACCAGAACCCTGTCATTCATCGTTGCTAGCCATGTTTCCTATGATTAAATCTAGTCAATTAATTCTAGACCTAATAAAATGAATAATGACATAAAAAAGCCTATTGTTTTGCAGGAACGTTGACTCCTTCCTGGTGTGGCAAATCCCAGGCACTCGATAAGTCCTAGTTTGTAGCACAAGTCATGCCGAAATTCACAGAAAATTTCGGCATCACCTTTGCTAAAAAGTGGACAAATCGAGAACCTGAAATTTGCTGGAACGGAAATGAATCAATATTCCGGCAAAACATATATAGGCCACTCAGCTTCATTGAAACAACAAAGCCACTTGGGCACAAACAACATGACCACTTCAATGAAAAGATATAATCAACAATAAAAGTCTAGGAAGGGATCATCTTTAAAATAAAACTTGCTTAAATAACCTAGATAATTAACCTAATTAAACTAGTTAACCTGAATAGTTCTCTGTCAAAGCCCTAACTAAATTTTTGAACTAACCTAGGTAAGTAACCTAATTTAACTAGTTAACCTAACTACTTCTCTGTCAAAGGCCTAACTAATTTTTTCCCCTAACCTAGATAATTAACATAATTAAACTAGCTAACCTATGCATGAGAGAGAGGAGGGGTGGGGGCTTACAGAGGATGGCTCCGGTGGTGGCGAGGGAGGCAGTAGTGGCAAGGGAGGCAGGGGCGTCTCCGGTGACGGCGAGGGAGGCAGTTGTGGCGAGGGAGGATCCGGTGGCATCGACAGCGGCTCCGGTGGCGTTGATGAGGTCGCACGGCTCTGTGGCGCTGGGGGCGGCTCCGGTGGCATCAACGGCACACAGCTCTGGTGGCTCCGAGGGCGTCGACGTCGGCAGGAGACAACGGCGAAGTGGGGCGACGGCGAATCAGGGAGACGGCGGCGCGGGGTGGGTTGAGAGATTTGGGGGGCAAGTGGTGGCCGGGGGGAAACAGTTTTTTGGTTAAGTCAAAACTAGCGGTAGCGCGTTTCGTAGAACGCGCTATAGCTAAGGTAGCTATAGCGCTTTTTACAAAACGCGCTACTGCTATACCTATGTAATTTTCTCCCTTTTTTATTCCCTTTTCTGTTTCTACAGCGAGAGTCCCGGAAATGCGCTGCAGCTATGTTAGCTATAGCGCCTCTTGCTAACACACGCTACAGCTATGCCTTTCTCTGTTTTTTCGCTTTTTCATTTATTTTGCTTTACATTTTATTTTTTTTCTTTCTCCTTTTTATGTTTCTTTCATTTTCATTTACTTTTCTATTTTTTTCATTTTATTTTATTTCCATTAGCAGTAGCACTCTTACTGGGAAACGTGCTGCTACTCATGCCCTAGCGGTAGCGCGCTTCCTGCAAGCCCGCTACTGCTATGCGTAGCCCACCGTTCCACCAATGGGAATATTAGTAGTAGCGCTTTTAAAGGAACATGCGCTACTGCTACAATCGTATCTGCAGCGCGGTTTATCCTGAACCGCTACTGCTATCTAGCACTAGCGCCCTTTTTTGACCCGCGTTGTTGCTAAATTTCTGTGTATAAGGTTTTCCCTAGTAGTGTGTCCTCTCTCTTATATCTCCGTGCTTGTTTTACCAACGCTACTGCTATGCCTAAACATGGCTTAGATTGAAGTGAAGGCAACATGTGGTGCATGTCGAAAGTAATACTAATCCTAACTTGATCAAGTTTGGATTGTACTACTTTCGACATGCACCACATGCATGTTGCCTTCACTTCAATCCAATCCATGTTCATTTCACCCGCTGATATATAATAACTCTTCATGCTCGCATCATGCATCATCATTTGTAATAACAAGTCCTACTAATCATCATCATACAACTTCTACTTGTTATTAATAACAAGTCATACGATCATCATCCTCATAGTCATCGAACCAACCCTACTTAATTGTTCTTAGCACATGATCATCAGTATTAGGTAGGACCTAAATACCCTCTTTAAGGTAAAATAGCATAAAACAATATAGACCCTGACTCTCCATTATGGAGAATGGAGATCATCATGTCTCCAATTCTTGCGCTTCGCTTCCTTTTTCTTCCAAGAACCTCCTTACGACTGTCCATACATTTTTCCATCCTTTGATTAGCATGTCTCCACTTCTTTGAGAAATCCGGTATGGACAGTTGAGATTTCTTGGATGACCTGGATGTATGTTCAAAACACGAAGGCTGCCATTCTGATACATCAAATGAGTCACACAATCCATCGGGATTCTTTGTTGAAAAACATAGTAATAACTTCATAGTTTGCAATGGTGTACTAGTTTTAGAAGTATGCAAAAGATGCACGGATGTCGTAATAGTAAAAAATCTTAGCAGGGTATCTCCATGGTAGTTACCATAGTTCAACACGTGCACTAGTGGCACGTATTGACCATAATGTTGAGGAGTTTGATTGTAGATATTGTAATTCTCAATATCAGTACAAAATCCGACCAGATGATTTTTCTCCTGGTAAGTTAATTCGGAGCCATCGGTGTAGTGGGTTTTGTCTACCATCTTCTGCACATTCTTTGAAGAATGAAAATAAGCCGTCAATGGAAATAAGTTGTCAACTATTTTGAAATAAATAATATAAATTAGTTAATAACTATGTTTGATAAACTCACATAGCGGTAGAACTGGAAGCGTATCAACAAGGACCCAAATGTCCATATTGTCTTGGTCGATGTCAGGATCACCAAGATCCATGGTGATAAGCATACCCTCATTACATCTTGCAAAGTGCTTCCCAATTTTTGCAACCAAAATGGGTTACGCTCTCAGAATTATACAGATTTACTTCAAAATCCACATCATGATAAGTCCTTAGGTGAATTTTCTTTGTTTCATAATTTTCATGGTCGTCAAAATCCATCCTCTCCAAGACATGGCGTCTTTCATGGCATGGGATAAGCTACTTGAATTGTAAAAGATGAAAATTACACGTTGAAATAGTTGAAGTCATGCTTAATTACGAAAAAAACACTTGTCGTCGTTGCGTAATGTTTCAACATCGAAGATCTCCTCGAGCTTAATGCTGAAGCGCCGATCATCGTCCAGAGGCCTGTCGCACAAACCTCAATCATCGTGGCACCAGCTACACTCCCCTGGGAGACTTTCGTCATCTGATGACGACATTTCCTACGTTCATAATTCAAATATTAAACTTGTACAATTAAATATATGTACTACAAAAACTAAATTAGATCATTATTATTCATCACAGGTTGACTATCGGTCTGTCGAGTCTTTTCTTGAAAACTCTCATCTCACGTGGTGTATATATTTGACTCTCGTGATGGTCGCTCCTCCCTTCGTCCCCGAGTGCATTACACCAAAATGTCTAGCACACGGGAACGAAGGAGAAGCGACCCCCACGACAACAGTCGGGATTTTTCGTCCTCTCATATATATATTGTGGAACTCTCCCTCACTGATTCCTCTCTGACATTTGCGACCATCGGTGATGGTAGCTCCTCCTTTCGTTCCTGAGTGCATTACACCAAATTGTCTAGCACACGGGAACGAAGGAGAAGCTACCCCCACGACAACAGTCGGGATTCTTCGTCCTCTCATATCGTTTAATTATCTTTCTAAAAATGGATTTGGCTGGTCTCACCTCGAGGTCAGAGGGGGTCGGTGACGGGGACGACGGCGGGGATGATGGAGGGGGCTCCTAGATTTCTGCGAAAACAAAAACCCTATAAGCTATCAACTAATCATATGCATACGCCTTGCATAGTGCTCTCCAATTTTAGCATTCAAAGTAGGACTTATTTTCCAATTTGAGCATTCAATAAGCAAAATCAAATCGCAAAATAAAGTAGTATTCAAATTAGGATGCATTCAATTATAAGCAAAACTACATCATCTCTTGCGTTCGTACATCGTCGAATATTATCACTAATACACCTCGAATACTATCATACAAATAACATCGCTAGTATAGCTAGAACCATAGCGCCCGATGGGTATCGGCATGGGAGGTGGACACCCAAAGAGAAGGAACCATCAAAGGATCATAGCTCTAGTGAGATCCCTGAAGAACCTGCCAGGTATTGTCGAACCTGCCCTCCAACGCAACCATGTAGCGACGAACGTGCTCGTCCTCCTCGCTGACATGGTGACGTACCACCTCCGTGGTGTCCGGAAGCCGCGGCACCATCACGGGCCCACGCGACCGCCACCAAACAAGAATCGGTCAACGACGGGCTGGCTCCTCACCAACCTATGCCCCCCGGAAGGTAGCTGTGACGCCCGGGTAATTAAGCTACAGTAATCCCCGCTAATGATGCCACGTCACCTCGGTTACTGTGGATAAACTCGCGTTAGTTCGGAACCTAGTTCGAATTTTAAATTCAAAATCGAGCAAACAATAAAAGTTTTCAAATATTAAAATTTAAATGTTCAGAGTGAACCAAATAATACATAGGTAATTATGGTGGAGAAACCACAATTTTATAATATGTTTAAAGGCTCTAGAGTAATTAAAACAGCAGCTGTGACAATTAATTAAATGCCTTTTATAATTAATAATAATGCAAACTATTTTAATTAGGTGTCAAACTTTTTGGGGCAGTAGAATAAATTATAACATTAATTTAGGAGTTGTATTTATCTTTTATAAAACAGAAATTAAAAGAATAAAATAGAAAAGAAAATAGATAAAGAAGATAAATAAAACAAAACAGAAAAACTAGAACCTAAAACTATCAAAAAAAATGGAAGAAGAGAAACCCCCACCTGATGGGCCAACCGGCCCAGCTGGCCACCAGGCCGGCCCAGACCCAGGCCAATAACCCCTCCAGGGGGGGCACCGAAACCCTAACCCCCTCCCCACGTCGCCACTTCCCCCCTCCTGATCCGATCTGGATCGGGATCGATCCCGCGCTCCCGACGCCTCCCATCGCCACACCCACCGCGCCTCCATCCTCCTTCGCGACGCCACCTCGCCGGCCCAGCACCTCCCGGCCTCCTCCCCCCTTTCTCGGTTGGATCTGGACCAGGGCAAACCCCCGACCCCGTCGCCCGTCGCCGCGACGACCTCGCCGCCCCGCGCCCGGAGAACGCCGCCTCACCGGAGCCCCTCCCCCGCCGGCCTGC
>NC_041392.1:215210398-215218050 GCF_002162155.2 Triticum dicoccoides | reverse complement strand
GCCTCGGCTCCGCCCCGGCCCCGTCGTGCCGCTGCTCCGGCCACGGTCGCCGTGCGCCCGCGCCGCGCCCCAGGGGGCTTCGCCCTGCGCCCGTTCGGGCCTGTCGCCTGCGCCCAAAACCGCCCGATCGGGCGCACCCGATCCGTTAGGCCCCTATGGGCCTATGACAAGTGGGGCCTCAAGCCCCAGAACAAAAAAAGGAGATAAAAAATATATTAATAATAATAAAAATATAATTAATTAATTAATTAACTAACTAATTAAATTAATTAACTTAATTAATTATGTTTAATAAACCTAATTAAATAACTAACCTAACTAATCTGTTAATTAATCTAATTAACATGGTTAATTAGTTAAACAGACAATGACAGTGGGACCCACATGTCAGTTTGACTAGGTCAACTGACTAGTTGACTGCTGACATCACCCTGACATGATGCTGATGTCATAATTCCATTTTCGGGTTAAATTAAATAATTAGTTAAATTCTAGAAATTAATAAAATCTTTAGAAAATCATATCTTTTAATCCGTAACTCGGATTAAAATACTTTCTACATGAAAGTTGCTCAGAACGACGAGACGCATCCGGATACGCAGTCCGTTCGTCCGCCACACCCCCCTAACCTATCGAACTCGCAACTTTCCCCCTCCGGCTCCTCTGCCCGAAAACGCAAAACACTGGGAATACTTTCCCGGATGCTTTCCCCCTTCGTCGGTATCACCTACTACCGCGTTCGGGCACACCTAGCACCGCGTATTGCCTCGTTTTGTTTGTGATACTTTGTTGGCTCTGTATTTACTGTTTCTTCCCCCCTCTTCTTCCCCGGTAGACCCTGAGACCGGCGCTGATGCCACCGAGTACGACTACATCGACGACGACCCCTCTCTCTTGCTAGAGCAACCAGGCAAGCCCCCCCCCTTGATCACCAGATATCGCCTATTCTACTCTATACTGCTTGCATTAGAGTAGTGTAGCATGTTACTGCTTTCCGTTATTCCTATCCTGATGCATAGCCTGTCCTTGCTACTACTGTTGTTACCATTACCTGCTATCCTACTGCTTAGTATAGGATGCTAGTGTTCCATCAGTGGCCCTACACTCTTGTCCGTCTGCCATGCTATACTACTGGGCTGTGATCACTTCGAGAGGTGATCACGGGTATATACTATATACTTTACACTGTTACATTACCTGTGATATTGTTCGGAGATGGGGGCTGAAGGGGCAGGTGGCTCCATCCCGGTAGAGGTGGGCCTGGGTTCCCGACGGCCCCCGACTGTTACTTTGTGGCGGAGCGGCAGGGCAAGTTGAGACCACCTAGGAGACAGGTGGGCCTGGCCCTGTTCGGCGTTCGCGGATACTTAACACGCTTAACGAGATCTTGGTATTTGATCTGAGTTGGCTACGAGCTTATACGCACTAACCATCTACGCGGGAGTAGTTATGGGTATCACGACGTCATGGTATCAGCCGAAGCACTTCAGACGTCAGCGACGGAGCGGCGCGCGCCGAATTGGACTGGAACGCCACTAGGCTAGGTCTGCTTTCGGCCGCCCACGCAACGTGCAAGTGTGCTCAGGGCGATGGGCCCAGACCCCTGCGCGCTTAGGTTTAGACCGGCGTGCTGGCCTCTCTGTTGAGCCTAGGTGGGGCTGCGACGTGTTGATCTTCCGCGGCCGGGCATGACCCAGGAATGTGTTTCCGGCCAAATGGGATCAAGCGTGCTGGGTAAGATGGTGCACCCCTGCAGGGAAGTTAATCTATTCGAATAGCCGTGATCTTCGGTAACAGGATGACTTGGAGTTGTACCTTGACCTTATGACAACTAGAACCGGATACTTAATAAAACACACCCTTCCAAGTTCCACAGACAACCCGGTGATCGCTTTTCTATAGGGCGACGAGGAGAGGATCGCCGGGTAGGATTATGCTATGCGATGCTACTGGAGATGCTACTTGGAGATGATACTTGGAGATGATACTTGGAGATGCTACTTGGAGATGCTACTTGGAGGACTTCAATCTACTCTCTTCTACATGCTGCAAGACGGAGGCTGCCAGAAGCGTAGTCTTCGACAGGATTAGCTATCCCCCTTTTATTCTGGCATTCTGCAGTTCAGTCCACCGATATGGCCTTTTACACATATACCCATGCATATGTAGTGTAGCTCCTTGCTTGCGAGTACTTTGGATGAGTACTCACGGTTGCTTTTCTCCCTCTTTTCCCCTTTCCCTTCTACCTGGTTGTCGCAACTAGATGTTGGAGCCCTGGAGCCAGATGCCACCGTCGACGATGACTCCTACTACACCGGAGGTGCCTACTACTACGTGCAGCCCGTTGACGACGACCAAGAGTAGTTAGGAGGATCCCAGGCAGGAGGCTTGCGCCTCTTTCGATCTGTATCCCAGTTTGTGCTAGCCTTCTTAAGGCAACTTGTTTAACTTATGTCTGTACTCAGATATTGTTGCTTCCGCTAACTCGTCTATGATCGAGCACTTGTATTCGAGCTCTCGAGGCCCCTGGCTTGTATTATGATGCTTGTATGACTTATTTATGTTTTAGAGTTGTGTTGTGATATCTTCCCATGAGTCCCTGATCTTGATCGTACACATTTGCGTGCATGATTAGTGTACGATTGAATCAGGGGCGTCACAAGTTGGTATCAGAGCCAGGTGCCTGTAGGAATCCCCCTTCCAACTCCTTGGCCGAAGTCGAGTCTAGACATTGCAAAACTTTTACTAACATGGCTGTGTGTCTTATGGGCACACGTCGCCATTGGGTGGTAGTAGGATCTTTTACTCCTCGACCTTTACTCTGGGACTCTGATCTCTCCTCTATTCGGGTTAAACGATTTTTACTAAAATCTAAATTTAGGATCTCGTTACTACCTCCTCCCGGAGAACCCCTCACTACAGGTGATTGCTCCGTGAACCAGAAGAATTTGAAGATACTCTTTGATATTCTCTCGAGACTTTGTGCCCATCACTTTTGCTATTCCCGACCACCGATAAATCCTTATGGATAACTTCTTACACTTGCCATTCTTACGATCATTCCCCATTGTTCTTGTTATTACAAGATACCCGAAGTTTTCTCTATTGTTCCGAGAATACTTTGCGCCTATTGCCTTGCAGTTCTTTGCTACATGAATACCCCTACGGATAATTTCTCGCACTTACCGAATATCCACTCATCCCCAGTTGATTCATGTATATCACCAATCCTCGAAAAATCATTCGATCTTCCGAAAATCCTGAGCATCCTATTGCTCTCGAGATTCTTGATTACTTGCATTATGGTTAATCCCATAAGTCTAGTAATCTTGTTGGCATCCATTGTCATTATCATTTTGAGTCCATTGAGTCGATTTGTTGCGAATGCTCGCAATCCTCAAACAGATCCTAGAATTCATCCTTCCGGCTCAGACGTCATTTAAACATGAGCTGGCTATCGACCAATCAAATTGCCGTCGATTGTACCCCTAAGTCTATTCGGCTTATCCATCCTTGATCAGAGCATTTGCTCCTGATCCCTTGATTTGAAAATCATAATTACATTGCTAATTAAGCGTTGAACTATTCAGATGTTCTATAAACCGATGCATTTGCAATCTTTCTTCCTCTGATTGGGTATCGATACTCATATCAGCCCCATTGTGGATCGCCATATCCACTGTTGGATTATTATCCGACAGTGTCCTTCATAATTAATCACTTTGTGAGTTCTTTCTCCGATACATAATGCCTTTGGTAAATTGTATCCTTTCCTTTTGTCAACCATGCTCTGCTTTCGGGCTGGTGATATTTACTCTTGAAGCTTATGGTATATGTTCGTAAGAAGCCCCGATGGGATTGAACCAACGCCTTCCCTCATCGGTGTGAACCCGAAAGATTTCACGAGTCATACTTATCTGGTATTGCACCAGGTAAAACTTTCAACAACTAATGTCATCTTCGAAATACGAGAGGTGAATGGAAGATTATGCATTGAGGAAGTGGGAGTCGACCTTGAACTTTGTGTTCGTGCCCATGGACGCGATGTATATCCTATCATGGAAGCGTCTTGTAATAAAAACTATTTCCTTGATAACTAACATATGGTATCTGTGAATTGATCCCTTGCAACCGTGGTTCCGACCATATTTTCTTCTTGATTCCATTTCTCGGACAAGTTAGAGTACTTGTCATCTGTAGAGCATTACCCTAGTCCAACCTCTACTTTGATTTGTCGTCGAGTATTACCCCCCTGGTATCTCGAGATTATCATGGAACTGCATAACTTCTTATGAGTTCTTCATCAAGTGCTACCTTCCAACTAATTCCAATTTTTCACGGGCTCTGAGTTATTATACACTCAAAGACACCGATAACTGAACCGAGTCCGCACTACGGTTCAACAACTCTTCGGTAAGCTTCTATAAATACGAGTTTGTACCCGATCACGCCATTCCTAGCCTGTTTGGCTATATCATTGTCGTGATGATTTTAACTGTGCTACCCGGTCCTTCTTCTCGGAGCACAATTTTCGACGATGAACTAACCTTACGTCGATCCTCATCGTCATATCATTTCGCCTTGAACAACAAGCTTGGTTTCGAGTTTGTGTCGTACCCTTGGTTCCAATAACCTTTCACTTCATCATTACTTTGACTTGATGTCGTCGCCGATCGATTACATCTTCATGAACTCTCGCGACAAAGGTGTCGTGATCATCAACATTCTGAGCTCATCCAGGATATCAATTGAATTCATGATGAGAAATACCATCCTTGCCCTCGATGAATTGTATTATCATCGACCACTTTATTGCCTTCCCACCAACACAAGCTTGTTCATGCTTGGTGTTATACCTTGAGTTCCTTGCTACCCAGCAGTTGATCTTCCTTACCTCGGAAGTATTACCATCTCTTTTTGTCAAGAATGTGGTGGGAATTTCACCACCTCTTAAGAATTCTTGATATCAAAATGCTTCTTGCCATCTTCGTTCATTTCTTGGTCCCTGTGTTAATTCCAACAAGTGAACGGTGTTGTTTGGATTCTTTCCTTCTAGCAACCCTATTTCTTTGAAGTTAATGGTCGAAAGTTCATTCTTAGGCTATTGATTATTGAATCACCATTCTGACATTGGTCGTGCAAGCCAACCCATATTTCGTGCGCACCTTTCAACCAATGTTTAATTGGGTATGTTCTCCTTGAGTATACCTCATTATATTATCTGATCTGACAAATGTTATTTCCTTGTTCACATAATTGTGGAAATCCATCTTTTGAAAATCTCAATGGATTGTCGCTGAGTCCATCAGCCACCTCCTCATCCTCAACTTGGTTTAATGATGAACTATTGCTTCAAGAACCCGCTCCCATAGTTCATTTCCCGAGAATCTTGCAATGTCATTTCGTCGATTTGCGTTGCACCTTTTCTTCTCAGGTATCCTAAGTCTGAGGTATCCTGACACCAATCGGATCTGAATCTCGGTCAGATATGATGGTTGGGACAATTTTCCAAGAGTTATGATGTTGATCCTTTGATGACCCGGTAACATGATGTCATGCCTAGCACCCCCCCGCCCCCCGGCTGGAGGACCTATCATTATAGATACCTTTTCAGCAAGGTTACCCATTCGTCCATGAGGAAATTATAAGACTTATTCTACAAGTTATTCCTGATGGATCCTTCGTGTTTCCAAAGTCTGATCTTCACCTGAAGACCATGTCAATGCTATCTCGAAGCATGTCAATGGTACTCCGATTTTCAACAGGAACATTTGAAGCACGATGCTAAATTTTATTTATCACTTATCCTAACACCGTTGTATGGGTAATATCATGAGATTCCTTCCCCCTTACCTAAATGGTTTTCTACATTATATCCTGTCATGGATATCATGCTCTGCTTGTCCTTGGGAAGGATATACCCCTGAAATATGTGATTAAACACATTTTCTTTGTCTTTGTTTTGTGTAATTTGATAACCATATTTCCTTTCCGTTGTTTGGTTTAACCTTTCTTGTGATCTATATAATCTAAGCAGTAATAATTCACTGCGTAGGTAAACACCTCGGTGTACAACTCTGACAGTGAGACCCTGTTTCTATTGTTGATGACATTTCGGTAACCGCCGATGGATGAGAACTTTGCCTCTTGGCCCGCCTCGTTCAACGAGCAGGAAAATAGTTCTCTTCGTCCCTCGCTCTTGGTATCGACGTTGTCGCCGACATAATCGACAGGCTACCCCCCTGACATGCCTTGCTTACATGGTTGTGCAAGACGTCACCGCCTTTTCTACTTTTAACCCACATGGTGGGCCCATAACCCACAGGTCCCAGGATCGAAACCTGACTCTCCTGTACAACCTGGTGTCAAAGTTATTCCTCATGCTTGACCTTGTATGTAATTCACGGGCCACTTGCCTGTTGATCTATTCTGGTATCAGACACAATACTTATTCCCGTTGCTCTGAACCCCTTTCGCACTCTGCTTCAGGCAATGAATGATTGCCTATCCGCTTGAAACTTCTTATTACACCGTCTTACATTGCTCGCGATGTGTGTCATTTGTTCAACTCGAGAGATACTCATATGTTCATTCTTGGGATACCCCCAGATGAATTTCCCTTATAACATCCTATCATTGTAGATCTGCCCCTTACCTATTCGTAAGTACGATGGAGTTCCCCGAAGAAAGGACGACAACTTCATCATGATGCTTTGGAATAAAGAATTGAAGACATCAACGAAAGGGATTAACTTCTCCGAGAAGATCCATTAGAATAACCAGGACTTTCCCCCTTTACTCCCCCCTTAAATCTCGGGACGAGATTTCTTGTAGTGGAGGAGAATTGTGACGCCCGGGTAATTAAGCTACAGTAATCCCCGCTAATGATGCTACGTCACCTCGGTTACTGTGCATAAACTCGCGTTAGTTCGGAACCTAGTTCGAATTTTAAATTCAAAATCGAGCAAACAATAAAAGTTTTCAAATATTAAAATTTAAATGTTCAGAGTGAACCAAATAATACATAGGTAATTATGGTGGAGAAACCACAATTTTATAATATGTTTAAAGGCTCTAGAGTAATTAAAACAGGAGTTGTGACAATTAATTAAATGCCTTTTATAATTAATAATAATGCAAACTATTTTAATTAGGTGTCAAACTTTTTGGGGCAGTAGAATAAATTATAACATTAATTTAGGAGTTGTATTTATCTTTTATAAAACAGAAATTAAAAGAATAAAATAGAAAAGAAAATAGATAAAGAAGATAAATAAAACAAAACAGAAAAACTAGAACCTAAAACTATCAAAAAAATGGAAGAAGAGAAACCCCCACCCGATGGGCCAACCGGCCCAGCTGGCCACCAGGCCGGCCCAGACCCAGGCCAATAACCCCTCCAGGGGGGGCACCGAAACCCTAACCCCCTCCCCACGTTGCCACTTCCCCCCTCCTGATCCGATCTGGATCGGGATCGATCCCGCGCTCCCGACGCCTCCCACCGCCACACCTACCGCGCCTCCATCCTCCTCCGCGACGCCACCTCGCCGGCCCAGCACCTCCCGGCCTCCTCCCCCCTCTCTCGGTTGGATCTGGACCGGGGCAAACCCCCGACCCTGTCGCCCGTCGCCGCGACGACCTCGCCGCCACGC
>NC_041392.1:215094328-215209791 GCF_002162155.2 Triticum dicoccoides | reverse complement strand
CACCGTGCCGCTGCTCCGGCCACGGTCGCCGTGCGCCCGCGCCGCGCCCCTGGGGGCTTCGCCCTGCGCCCGTTCGGGCCTGTCGCCTGCGCCCAAAACCGCCCGATCGGGCGCACCCGATCCGTTAGGCCCCTATGGGCCTATGGCAAGTGGGGCCTCAAGCCCCCAGAACAAAAAAAGGAGATAAAAAATATATTAATAATAATAAAAATATAATTTAATTAATTAATTAATTAATTAAATTAATTAACTTAATTAATTATGTTTAATAAACCTAATTAAATAACTAACCTAACTAATCTGTTAATTAATCTAATTAACATGGTTAATTAGTTAACAGACAATGACAGTGGGACCCACATGTCAGTTTGACTAGGTCAACTGACTAGTTGACTGCTGACATCACCCTGACATAATGCTGATGTCATAATTCCATTTTCGGGTTAAATTAAATAATTAGTTAAATTCTAGAAATTAATAAAATCTTTAGAAAATCATATCTTTTAATCCGTAACTCGGATTAAAATACTTTCTACATGAAAGTTGCTCAGAACGACGAGACGCATCCGGATACGCAGTCCGTTCGTCCGCCACACCCCCTAACCTATCGAACTCGCAACTTTCCCCCTCCGGCTCCTCTGCCCGAAAACGCGAAACACTGGGAATACTTTCCCGGATGCTTTCCCCCTTCGTCGGTATCACCTACTACCGCGTTCGGGCACACCTAGCACCGCGTATTGCCTTGTTTTGTTTGTGATACTTTGTTGGCTCTGTATTTACTGTTTCTTCCCCCTCTTCTTCCCCGGTAGACCCCGAGACCGGCGCTGATGCCACCGAGTACGACTACATCAACGACGACCCCTCTCTCTTGCCAGAGCAACCAGGCAAGCCCCCCCCTTGATCACCAGATATCGCCTATTCTACTCTATACTGCTTGCATTAGAGTAGTGTAGCATGTTACTGCTTTCCGTTATTCCTATCCTGATGCATAGCCTGTCCTTGCTACTACTGTTGTTACCATTACCTGCTATCCTACTGCTTAGTATAGGATGCTAGTGTTCCATCAGTGCCCCTACACTCTTGTCCGTCTGCCATGCTATACTACTGGGCTGTGATCACTTCGGGAGGTGATCACGGGTATATACTATATACTTTACACTGTTACATTACCTGTGATACTGTTCGGAGGTAGGGGCTGAAGGGGCAGGTGGCTCCATCCCGGTAGAGGTGGCCCTGGGTTCCCGACGGCCCCCGACTGTTACTTTGTGGCGGAGCGGCAGGGCAGGTTGAGACCACCTAGGAGACAGGTGGGCCTGGCCCTGTTCGGCGTTCGCGGATACTTAACATGCTTAACGAGATCTTGGTATTTGATCTGAGTTGGCTACGAGCTTATACGCACTAACCATCTATGCGGGAGTAGTTATGGGTATCCCGACGTCGTGGTATCAGCCGAAGCACTTCAGACGTCAGCGACGGAGCGGCACGCGCCGAATTGGACTGGAACGCCACTAGGCTAGGTCTGCTTTCGGCCGCCCACGCAACGTGCAGGTGTGCTCAGGGCGATGGGCCCAGACCCCTGCGCGCTTAGGTTTAGACCGGCGTGCTGGCCTCTCTGTTGAGCCTAGGTGGGGCTGCGACGTGTTGATCTTCCGCGGCCGGGCATGACCTAGGAAAGTGTGTCTGGCCAAATGGGATCAAGCGTGCTGGGTAAGATGGTGCACCCCTGCAGGGAAGTTAATCTATTCGAATAGCCGTGATCTTTGGTAACAGGACGACTTGGAGTTGTACCTTGACCTTATGACAACTAGAACCGGATACTTAATAAAACACACCCTTCCAAGTTCCACAGACAACCCGGTGATCGCTTTTCTATAGGGCGACGAGGAGAGGATCGCCGGGTAGGATTATGCTATACGATGCTACTGGAGATGCTACTTGGAGATGATACTTGGAGATGATACTTGGAGATGCTACTTGGAGATGCTACTTGGAGGACTTCAATCTACTCTCTTCTACATGCTGCAAGACGGAGGCTGCCAGAAGCGTAGTCTTCGACAGGATTAGCTATCCCCCTTTTATTCTGGCATTCTGCAGTTCAGTCCACCGATATGGCCTTTTACACATATACCCATGCATATGTAGTGTAGCTCCTTGCTTGCGAGTACTTTGGATGAGTACTCACGGTTGCTTTTCTCCCTCTTTTCCCCTTTCCCTTCTACCTGGTTGTCGCAACCAGATGCTGGAGCCCTGGAGCCAGACGCCACCGTCGACGATGACTCCTACTACACCGGAGGTGCCTACTACTATGTGCAGCCCGTTGACGACGACCAAGAGTAGTTAGGAGGATCCCAGGCAGGAGGCCTGCGCCTCTTTTGATCTGTATCCCAGTTTGTGCTAGCCTTCTTAAGGCAACTTGTTTAACTTATGTCTGTACTCAGATATTGTTGCTTCCGCTGACTCGTCTATGATCGAGCACTTGTATTCGAGCCCTCGAGGCCCCTGGCTTGTATTATGATGCTTGTATGACTTATTTATGTTTTAGAGTTGTGTTGTGATATCTTCCCGTGAGTCCCTGATCTTGATCGTACACATTTGCGTGCATGATTAGTGTACGATTGAATCGGGGGCGTCACAGTAGCACCTCCCAATACCAGCCCGGCGGAGCCTAGTCCCGGACATGGCCCCTCTGATCAAGCCGGCCTCCTCCGCCGAGTCGACGACGAGGATGCGGGATAGGCATCATCGACGTCGATGCAGGAATAATTGCTTTAACTAAAAAATAAACTAGTTCTATTAATTTTCTTGCTAAAAATAAACTACTTCTATAGTAAAATAAACTAGTTTTATTAAATCAACTAGTTCAACTACTAATTAAGCACTTACTATAAATAAAATAAAGTAGTACTTACTTAAAATAAACTTCTTCTATATATAGTAAAATAAAGTAGTTTTATTAAATCAACTAGTTCAACTACTAAGAACTTACTATAAATAAAATAAAGTAGTACTTACTAAAAATAAACTACTTCTATATATAGTAAAATAAAGTAGTTTTATTAAATCAACTAGTTCAACTAAAAATAAACTAACCTTAAATGCACTAACAGTAGAACTAATAACATAAAATGCACTAAATCAACTAACCTTAAATGTAACTTTTGCAACACAGTTTTTTCCTCTCCTCTTCTAACCATAAACATTGAACAAAAATAAAACTATACAGCCTAAAAATGCTATGAACAAAAAACTATGAACAAGAAAAACTATGAACACATACACATACATCCATCCATATACATGCATATCCATCCATCCATCCATACATCCATATACATACATACATACAAAAAACAGGGGCGGCGGCGCGGCGCAGGGGGGTGGCGGCAGCGCACAGGGGCGGCGGCAGCGCATGGATCGGGATGGGAAGGGGTTCACTGGGGGCTCGAGGCAGGACGGCGACGATGACGGCGACGAGGACGGCGGGCTCGTGGCGGAGGGGTTACACGCGCAGCGAGGGCTCGGGGAGGAGCGGCTCGGGGTGGTGACGGTGACGGCGACGGCGAGGACGACGTCAACGGCGGGTCAAGGGCGCGGCGACGGCGTCGGGGCAGGGGCTCGGGGCGGCGACGGCAACGGCAACGACGACGAGGAACAGCCAGGTGGCATCAGGGGGAATGGGCGCAATTGGCGAAATTTTCACAAGTGCTACCTTATATAGCAAAACCAATGGTATCGGTTCGTGGCACCAACTGGTACCATTGCCCACCTATGGTCCCGGTTCGTGCCACCAACCGGGTCCAAAGGACTCTTTTCGGCAGCCCAAAGAGCGGGAAACAGAGGCCTATGGTCCCGATTGGTGGCACGAACCGGGACCATAGGTGGGCATTGGTACCGGTTGGTGCCACGAACCGGTACGAATGCCCGCCTATGGTCCCGGTTGGTCGCACGAACCGGGACCATAGGCCTTGTGCTGGCACGGTGCGGTGGGAAGTTTAGTCCCACCTCGCTAGTTGAGAGGGGCTCGGGTGGTTTATAAGCTTTGTTGCCGCCACCCTCTCGAGCTCCTCTCTATTGTAGGCTTACGGGCCTAATCTCTACTTTGCCATGCCTGTTGGGCCTATTGGGCCTTCTGCGGGCCTAAATCCTGGCCCGGACATGACACAGTGGTGTGGAGACATACTACTGACTCGAGGATAGGGCGGTGGTGGAAACCACCCGAGCCCCTCTCTATTGTAGGTTTACGGGCCTAATCTCTACTTTGCCATGCCTGTTGGGCCTATTGGGCCTTCTGCGGGCCTAAATCCTGGCCCATTGTAGGGTTTCTAGTCGTATTCAGGCCGTGGAGGTCTAGTAGGTGGCATTTTTTTTCCTTTTTTCTTTTTCTTTTTTTATTTCTACTTAAAACTAAATATTTATAGTTTTTTAGTGATTTCTTTTTGATTTTAGGTCACAAAAATTATAAACTTTCTGTTAGTGCCATTAGTTTTAAAATTTGAATTTTTTTAAATGTATGTGAATCACTAGTTTTATGAATAAATTTACTATAAAAATAGATTTTTGAGTGATTCTTTTTCCTTTGTCAGGCACAACATTCTCTGCCTTCCACTGCAGCAATTCCAGTACGGTATCGAGCTTTGTGTTGCCATCTTCGCAATTGGGGTACAACCCTTTTTTGTGATCCTCTAACATGTGATCGAACTTCAGCTTCTACTTTTGACTTTCGCATTGCGTCCTTGCATCGACAATGACCCGACGAAGATCATCATCATCGGGCACATCGTTTGGTTCCTCTTGATATTCAGCAGCTTCCCCCATTGCAGCATCAACGGGCACATTGTCTGGTTCCTCTTGATCTTCAGCAGCTCCCCCTGTTGGAGCATCATCGTATTCAGGGGGCACATAGTTGTCATCGTCCCCTTCTTCTTCGCCGCCTTCCATCACAACCCCTATTTCTCCGTGCCTTGTCCAAACATTATAGTGTGGCATGAAACCCTTGTTAAGCAAGTGAGTGTGCAGGATTTTCTGGTTAGAGTAAGACATCGTATTCCCACATTTAGGGCATGGACAACACATAAAACCATTCTGCTTGTTTGCCTCGGCCACTTCGAGAAATTCATGCGCACCCTTAATGTACTCGGAGGTGTGTCTGTCCCCGTGGATCCATTGTCGGTTCATCTACGTGCATTATATATAATTATGTGTGTCAAAAGTAAGAAAATCAGACAAGTATCTATCTAAAGTAAGAAAATCAGAAAGAAAATAAGAACAAGAGGCTCACCACGATGGTGCCGGTGACGAGATCGGCGCGGGCGATCGACGGCTATGGAAATGGGGACGGGGCGTGACAGACCGCTAAATCTAGACAAATCTTGGGAAAAATGGAACTCCGAGGTCGAGCTTTGAGAGGAGAAAGCTTAACTAGTGTCACTCGGGCATTTCATCGAACACCTCATGTGGATAGGAGGTGAGCTAGAGCACCCAAATGCCCTCCCCTCGCTAGCCAGAAAAAACAGAGCACCGTGGAGTGCTCTGCTGCGGCGACGGGTATATATAGGCAACTTATTTGTCCCGGTTCGTCGCATGAACCGGTACTAACGCCCCCCCTTCTGTCCCGGTTCTAGGCACAAACCGGTACCAATGGTTGTGGGCCAGGAGCGTGGTCCATTGGTCCTGGTTCATGCCTAGAACCGGTACAAATGGATCCAGACGAACCAGGACCAATGACCACGAGGCCCCGGCCGGCCCCCTGGGCTCATGAACCGGGACTAATGCCCCCCATGGGTCCCGGTTTGTGAAGAACCGGGACTAATGGGATGGCCAGGCCCGAACCAAAGCCTTGTTTTCTACTAGTGCAAACCCGCGTTCTAGCTCATCTTGCTGCCATTTTAGATCTCCTTGCTCAAAGCTCTACTCACAAAACTGCTTTGGGGGATTGTTCTTCGGTATGTGACTCCTCCAATGGTCCAATTAGTTTTGTTCTAGTGCTTTATTTATTGCAAATGTTTGCTGCTAAGGTGACCCTATTCTTGAACTTGCATGTCAAATTCATATGGCCCAAAGTAGTTTTAATGCATGATATGGCCTCTAGGCACTTGTGGGAGTAGTTGCTATCAATCTTGTTGAGTTTAATTCACTTCTATTTTGAGTCACGAAAAATTTCAGAAATTTTTCGAAGAAAGAAAATGTTTTGGAAAATGTACCAAGGTGGCTCCTCAAGGAAGCAAGGACCAAGGCTCGCGATACGTGAGCCAGACGATGAACCACCAAGGGAAGCTCAAGTGCGGTCGTGTGAATGGCCGTCAGAGGAGTTTATGCTCCAGGAAGGCATCAAGGATGAATTTGACGCGTATATGCGTAATGCTGATCTTGAGGACTTCGTGTCAGATAAGTGCCGGCAGTACCATTACCTAACTGATTCCTTTGTGAGGATGTTTAAATTTACATCTTCGCGCAATTCTCACACTGTTTTATTTGATCTTTATGATAAATCATATACCGTGGACCTAGAAGATTTTAATACTGCTTGTAAACTTCCGCACTGGGGCAATGTTAGTGAACCTCGCAAATCTGAATATAAAAACTTTCTTGCTAGTATCACTATGGGGGAATCTAGGGAAATCACACAAGCTACCATAGGGATCATTCATTTCCCTTCCATACATTATTTTGCTCTCTTCATTGGTAGATGCATTAACGGTAAGGACGAGGCTTGTCACATGTGCATTCCAGATCTAAGTGTCCTCAAATGTGCGGTATTATGTGATAAACAATATAACTTGGGGGCCATTGTTGCACGAAGGTTGCATCATAAAAGTATAAGTGGAGATTTGTTTGGTGGAATTTATGCAACTCGTGTAGCTAATTATCTTAATGTGCCTATACATGGAATGATATAGAGTTACCTCCTGCTTACCTAGATTATAATGCTATGGTTCGCCATCAGTTTCTTGAGAGGAACGAACAGTTCCTCCAGTATCGATTAATCTTAAACAGACAGTGCACTGTCCATGTTGCCCTCCCTTCTCCTACTTTCTTTAACTTTCAGGCAAAAAGGAGATATGTTATAACCAGGGAGGAGGCAAACGAGTATGAAAGGAGTACGGAGGGAGCTCGCCTCCAAGCTGCAGCTTTACAAGCAGTAGTTGTTGCATCTCAATACGACCCCAGCTACAACTTTGGATATCCACCAGGCCATCCGTGGGCATATACCAACTTAGGCCAAAAGCCTAAGCTTGGGGGAGTATGTATTTCTCACCGACATTACATTCATGTTCACACACTCATTCTAGTTGTCGGTGCTCATACTTTTTCATTGTACTATCCATGCTAGTTTATTTTCTTTTCTAAGCCTTCTTCTTGTGTGTTTGAAAAACCTCAAGAAAAATCAAAAAAATTAGTTGTATCTAGTTTACGTTCCATGCCCGTAGTAGTAGTAGTAAATAAAAGAAAACCCAAAAAGATTTCTCGTTCTTCTTTTGCTTGTTGGGAGCTTTCCCGTGTAAATAGTTTTATTTCTTTTATTGTTCTTTGGGGGTCGATAGGAGAAGACCATGTTAAAAATGTTGAGTGGCTCTCATATGCATTATTGTTGATTTAACCAAGAGCCCATATTACCTTGTATTCTCCCTTGAATTAAATGCTTGCGGATTCCAGCTTAGTCCAATGCACGTGCACTATTATTATTATCCACAACGTTCGGTCGTGCAAGTGAAAGGCAACACTGACGATATATGATGGACTGATTGAGATAAGACAAGCTAGTATGAACTCGACCTATCTTGTTTTTGTAAATATGATTAGTTCATCGTTCCTAATTCAGCCTATTATGAATGAAACATGTTTGCAATTGAAATTAGAGATTATAGTTGACCATGCCATGCTTAATTAGCTAGGAGTTTATAATGGCTTACCTTGTGTGCCAACATTCTATTAAAATGGTTGCGATGTGGTATGATAGGGTGGTATCCTCCTTTGAACGATTCGAGTGGCTTGACTTGGCACATGTTTGCGCATGTAGTTGAAACAAAATAAACATAGCCTCCATGATGTTTACATTAATGGTGATTTATATCCTACTCATGCTTGCACTCATTGTTGATTAATCTTAATGCATGTTCATGACTGTTGTCGCTCTCTAGTTGGTCGCTTCCCAGTCTCTTTCTAGCCTTCACTTGTACTAAGCGGGAATACTGCTTGTGCATCCATTTCCATAAACCCCCAAAGTTATTCCATGTGAGTCCACCATACCTTCCTATAAGCGGTATCTACCCGCCGTTCCAAGTAAATTTGTATGTGCCAAACTCTAAACCTTCAAATGCAATTCTGTTTTGTATGCTCGAATAGCTCATGTATCAACTAGGGTTGTCTATATCTTCCATGCTAGGTGGGTTATTCTCAAGATGAGTGGACTCCTCTCATCATTCACGAGAAAATGGCTGGTAACCGGGATGCCCAGTCCCATGCTCAAATCAAAATAATTGCAAAGAAAACTCCCCCGGGATTGTTGTTAGTTGGAGGCACCCGTTGTTTCGGACAAGCCATGGATTGATGTTTGTTGGTGGTGGGGGAGTATAAACTTTACCATTCTGCTTGGGAACCGCCTATAATGTGTGTAGCATGGAAGATGTCGAGATCTCTTGGTTGTTATGTTGACAATGAAAGTATACCACTCGAAATATTATTTATCTCTGTTTCAAAACTCGAGCTCTGGCACCTCTGCAAATCCCTGCTTCCCTTTGCGAAGGGCCTATCTGTTTACTTTTATATTGAGTCATCATGCTCTTATTAAAAAGCACCAGTTAGAGAGCACCGCTGTCATTCGCATGCATTGCTATTAATTTACATTGAGTATGACTCGATCTCTTTTACCATGAATTACAATTTCCAATCAGTCCTTGATCTTCAGGGGTGATCTGCATTTATGTTTTGCGGTCTCATAAAGGGATAATGAGATACCATCTTGTTATATCATATTATGATTGTTTTGAGAAAGTGTTTTCATCCGAGATTTATTATTATTCCTCGCTAGTTGATTATGCCATTTATATGAGTAAACATGAGACCTAAATATTATTGTGAATATGGTTAGATCGTAATCATTGCTGAAAACTTGAATGCTGGCTTTACATATTTGCAACAATAAGATCAAACAAAGTTTGTATAAGTTTTTCTTTATCACTTTTAGTTTGTCAACTGAATTGCTTGAGGACAAGCAAAGGTTTAAGCTTGGGGGAGTTGATACGTCTCCAACGTATCTACTTTTCCAAACACTTTTGACCTTATTTTGGACTCTAACTTGCATGATTTGAATGGAACTAACCCGGACTGACGTTGTTTTCAGCAGAATTGCCATGGTGTTATTTTTGCGCAGAAATATAAGTTCTCGGAATGACCTGAAAATTCATGGAGACACGTTTTGGAATTTGTAAAAAATACTGACCAAAGAATCAGCGTAAGGGGGCCCACACCCTGTCTACGAGGGTGCATGGCGCCCCCTGCATTGTGGCCCCCTTGAGGCTCCACCGACGTCAACTCTAACTCTATATATTCACGTTCGGGGAGAGAAAAATCAGAGGGAAGGATTCATCGTGTTTTACGATACGGAGCCGCCGCCAAGCCCTAATCTACATCGAGAGGGCTGATCTGGAGTCCGTTCGGGGCTCCGGAGAGGGGAATCCGTGGACATCATCATCATCAACCTTCCTCCATCACCAATTTTATGATGCTCACCGCCGTGCATGAGTAATTCCATCATAGGCTTGCTAGATGGTTATGGGTTGGATGGGATTTATCATGTAATCGAGTTAGTTTTGTTAGGGTTTGATCCCTAGTATCCATTATATTCTGAGATTGATGTTGCTATGACTTTGCTATGCTTAATGCTTTTCACTAGGGCCCGAGTTCCATGATTTCAGATCTGAACCTATTATGTTTTCATGAATATATGTGAGTTCTTGATCCTATTTTGCAAGTCAATAGTCACCTATTATGTGTTATGATCCGGTAACCCCGAAGTGGCAATAATCGGGACCATTCCTGGTGATGATCGTAGTTTGAGGAGTTCATGTATTCACTAAGTGTTAATGCTTTGGTCCGGTACTCTATTAGAAGGGGGCTTAATATCCCTTAGTTTCCAATAGGAACCCGCTGCTACGGGAGGGTAGGACAAAAGATGTCATGCAAGTTCTTTTCCATAAGCACGTATGACTATATTCGGAATACATGCCTACATTACATTGATTAACTGGAGCTAGTTCTGTGTCACCCTATGTTAAAACTGTTGCATGAGGAATCGCATCCGACAAAATTATATCATTGATCCATTGCCTGCGAGCTTTTCACATATTGATCTTTGCTTAGTTACTTTTCCGTTGCCACTGTTACAATTGCTACCAAAACTACTACTGTAATTTTTGCCACCGTTACTGTTACTTCCATATTACTTTTCTACTAAATACTTTGCTGCAGATATTAAGTCTTTCAGGTGTGGTTGAATTGAAAACTCAAGTGCTAATACTCGAGAATATTTTTTGGCTCCCTTTGTGCCGAATCAATAAATTTGGGTTGAATAATCTACCCTCACAAACTGTTGCCATCCCCTATACTTGTGGGTTATCATAGGGGTGCATCCTTTTTGTCCGTCCGGTGAGCTGCTTGAAGGCCGGAGGTTCCCACCGAGCTGTTTGTGCCTTCCAGGTGCTTTCCATTGCATTGTACTTCTGCATTATGTGTGCCAGATCTGCAAAGTGCAGTATGCCGTGGCGGTTGAAGGCATTAAGGATTACCTCATCCGTGCAATTGCTGTGAAATATTGAAACGGTGTCATCATCACGGCAGTCCTTGGTCTTGTTTTTGACAAGGAGGAACCTGGCCCGAAAGTGGTGGACTGTTTCCTCAGGTTGTCGCACGTACATTAGGTCGCATACGTCTGGAGGACCTGAATTGTTTGGGGAATATTGCATGTGGTGGGTGGGCAGGCTAAAATCCGAATCCTGACCCATTATTGCATCCGGAATTTGAAGAATTTGTGAAGTCACTGATCCAGGGTCCGGAGCGTCCTTGCAGTCTTCGGGCTCAATGCCCGGTTCTATGTTCGGAGGACATGAGGTCTCTTCCTGAAGATGGGTATCCGACTTGTATGACTCGGAAATCCGAACATAGCATGTTCTCGACTTAGGGGGAGAAGTATCTTGTTCCTCCACGACTGCTACCAGATGGGTGATCGGCGGGGACCTAATTTCCCTCTGATCCGGTTTAAGCCCAATCCGATCATAGTATGTTGCTACTCCCTGGGCGGCAATGTGATCAAGTAGTTCATTTTAAGACGAAACATCTTCTGGATCCATCTTTTCGGGGTGTTCGAGGCCGGCGCGAAGACAATGTTTAGCGATCTCGAGTGCTGCCCTTGGCTTAAAGGTCGTACGGGCGCCCATGGTGAAACCGCCGAGCTGGACGAGTTGTCCCGAAGCTAGGTGTCTCTAGAGATAATGTTGTCGTTAATGACAAGGCGAGCCATCGAGCCCACCGTCGACGACACAGTGGAACTCTCAATGAAAGCACCAATGTCGGTGTCAAAACCGACTGATCTCGGGTAGGGGGTACCAAACTGTGCGTCTGAGGATCGAAGGTAACATGAGACAAGGGAGACACAATGTTTACCCAGGTTCGGGCCCTCTTAATAGAGGTAAAACCCTACGTCCTTCTTGATTGTATTCGATGAGTATAGGGGTTACAAGAGTTGATCTACCTCGAGATCGTAATGGGTAAATCCTAGACGTCTAGCCTATATGAATTCTGATAGCCTCTACGGACTAAACCCTCCAGTTTATATAGACACCGGAGGGGCCTAGGGTTGTACAGAGTCGGTTTACAGAGAAAGGAAAATACACATCCGGACATTAAGCTTGCCATCCACGCATAAGAGAGTCCTACCCGGACACGGGGGAAGGTCTTCTACCTTGTATCTTCACAGCCATCAGTCTGGCCCAAGCTATACACCTCAGACACCCGAGGACCGCATAATTCAGGACTCCCTCAGAGGGCTCCTCCAAAGTATTAGTGTGCTCTAGTGGGAGCCATCTAATAACCCACAAGAGTAGGGATCATAATAGCCTCCAAGGGAAGTATTACAACATAAAATTTATCGATTTGACACAAGGAGGACAAAAATATTTGTAAGCCTTAGAAATTTAGTTGTTGAATCAACCACACCTGGGAACAAATACTTGCTTGAGAGAATTTATTAGTAGCAAAAGCGATGTAGTTATTGTAGTTGGATTGAAGAATAGTAACAAAAGCAGTACAGTTCTAAGCAGTTGCCAAGAACAAATGTAACTTACAGAGAGTAACAATTGTGAAAAGCACATGCATGGGAGTGGATAATCTACGTTGCATGGATAGAATCAGTTATGTAAAGTCGTAATATAGGGTGACAACAAACTAGATTCAATTCATCAATCATATGTAGACATATATTCCCTGTGTAATTATAATAAAAACTTGTGCAATATCTTTTGTTCTACCCCCACCCCCACCCCCCGTTTCAGCAGGATCCTAATGGAAATGAAACGTCATTAAGTCACTCCTTGGACATAGCATCGAATCAAAGCATTAACGATTATGGAACACATGTAATACTCAAAACATAGCGATCCCTTTTGATACCCTGATTGATGTCACTTCAAGGTCTTTGGTTCAGAGGAGTTATAGGTGCATACAACTTGCTAATATGATCCAAAACATATACATATTGATGAAAACATAAATGGTTCAGATCTGAAATCATGGCACTCGATCGGGCCCTGGTGTCAAGAATTAAGTATAGCAAAGTCCTAACAACATCAATCTCATAACATACAATGTACTAGGCAACCCTATCAAATTTGGCATCTATTACAAAAGAGATCTCATACAATTCCAATCCACCCCATGTGCCTACAGAGAAAATACTCACACATGAGTTGGGAGATCACGCTAGTGATGATGGAGAAGATGTTGGTGATGATTGATACGTCTCCAACGTATCTATAATTTTTTATTTTTCCATGCTATTATATTATCTATCTTGGATGTTTTATTTGCATTTATATGCTATTTTATATGATTTTTGCGACTAACCTATTAACCTAGAGCCCAGTGTCAGTTTTTTGTTTTTTCCTTGTTTTTGAATTTTACTGAAAAGGAATATCAAACGGAGTCCAAATGACCTAAAAATTTA
Organism: Triticum dicoccoides; assembly: GCF_002162155.2. Lineage (NCBI taxonomy): Eukaryota > Viridiplantae > Streptophyta > Magnoliopsida > Poales > Poaceae > Triticum > Triticum dicoccoides. Next base: position 215,196,575 of record NC_041392.1, on the reverse strand, counting down.
CGGTGATTTTTTATGGACCAGAAGAAGCCCCCGAAGCAACAGAGTTGGGCCATAAGAGCAACGAGGCCTCCACAAGGGTGGAGGGCGCGCCCACCCCCTAGGGCGTGCCCTCTAACCTTGTGGTTGACTCATGGACCCCCTGACACGAAACCAATGCCAAAAATTCCTATAAATACAGAAACCCCTGAAACGAAACCTAGATCGGGAGTTCTGCCGCCGCAAGCCTCTGTAGACACCAAAAACTAATCTGGACCCTGTTCTGGCACCTTGCCGGAGGGGGAAATCACACCGGTGGCCATCTTCATCATCCGACGCTCTCCATGACAAGGAGGGAGTAGTTCACCCTCGGGGCTAAGGGTATGTACCAGTAGCTATGTGTTTGATCTCTCTCTCTCTCGTGTTCTTGATTTGGCACAATCTTGATGTACCGCGAGCTTTGCTATTATAGTTGGATCTTATGATGTTTCTCCCCCTCTACCTTCTTGTAATGGATTGAGTTTTCCCTTTGAAGTTATCTTATCGGATTTAGTCTTTCAAGATTTGAGAACACTTGATGTATGTCTTGCATGTGTTTATCTGTGGTGACAATGGGATATTCATGCGATCTACTTGATGTATGTTTCGGTGATCAACTTGCAGGTTCTGTGACCTTGTGAACTTATGCATAGGGGTTGGCACACTTTTTCGTCTTGACTCTCAATTAGAAACTTCGGGGCACTCTTTGAAGTTCTTTGTGTTGGTTTGAATAGATGAATCTGAGATTGTGTGATGAATATCGTATAATCAAACTCGTGGATACTTGTGGTGACATTGGAGTATCTAGGTGGCATTAGGGTTTTGGTTGATGTGTGTCTTAAGGTGTTATTTTAGTAGGAAATCTAGGGTTGTTTGTGACACTTATAGGAATAGCCCAATAGATCGATTAGAAAGAATAACTTTGAGGTCGTTTCGTACCCTACAATAATCTCTTTGTTTGTTCTCCGCTATTAGCGACTTTAGAATGACTCTTTGTTGCACATTGAGGGATTCTTATATGATCTAATTATGTTATTATTGTTCAGAGAACTTGCACTAGTGAAAGTATGAACCCTAGGCCTTGTTTCGAAGCATTGCAATACTGTTTTCGCTCACTTTTGTTACTTGTTACCTTTCTGTTTTTATATTTTCATATTACAAAAATCTATATCTACCATCCATATTTTACTTGTATCACCATCTCTTCGCATAACTAGTGCACCTATACAATTTACCATTGTATTGGGTGTGTTGGGGACACAAGAGACTCCTTGTTATTTGGTTGCAGGGTTGTTTGAGAGAGACCATCTTCATCCTATGCCTCCCACAGATTGATTAACCTTAGGTCATCCACTTGAAGGAAATTTTCTAGTGTCCTACAAACCTCTGCACTTGGAGGCCCAACAACGTCTACAAGAAGAAGGTTGCGTAGTAGACATCAAGATCTTTTCTGGTGCTATTGCCGGGGAGGTTAGTGCTTGAAGGTATATCTTTAGATCTTGCAACTGAATCTTTTAGTTTCTTGTTTTATCACTAGTTTAGTCTATAAAAGAAAAATAAAAAATGGAATTGAGGTTGCCTCATATGCTTCATCTTTTTAATATCTTTCATGTAAATAAGGATTACGATAATTGTGCTCAATTGCTAGAGGAAGAATGCAATTAAATATTTGACATACAATCTTTGAGTGATGAGCATGATTGCAATGTTGTTAGTATGAATTCTATGAATATCCATAGTACTAATGATGATTGCACTAGTCATGATAAAAATGTTTCTTATAAGCATGTCAATTTTTGTGGAGTGCATAGAGTTTGCAGTTACATACCAAAAGAGGAAAATAGATTTTGCAAGAGGCATAAGCATTTAGAAACTAAATGGTTGTAAGAGAGGCTAGATGTTTGTGCTGAACAGTTCAATATTTTTAGCCATCCTTGTGAACTTTGCAATGAACGTGGTCATTTAAATCTCCAATGCAAATTGTTTCATGACAAAATCATGTCCAAAAATTGTGATGACTTGATTTCCCTTGCGCATCGTAATGAACTTAGTTTGCTTCTGGGATGTGAAGAAATGAAACGTATAACTAAGGGTATTTGCAGAATATAACCTTGAGAACTTTCTTGATTTTGATCTAGAGGAAATTTATATGTATTGTGTGGTAAATTGCATTGAGAATCCTTATATTACCAATTACTTAAAGACAAGAAAACAAAGAGAAGATGAAGAGTATACTAATGAAGGGGAAGAGGTTTCCCAATATCCTCCTATTTTTTCTTATGATGAATCAGGCAACGAGGAGGAGCTTTTTATTCAATGAATCGCATCAATAAGGGAGCTCCGAAAGGGTGATTAAACTCACACATGATGTGAAGAAGAAAAAGAAAAGACGGAGCAGCAAAGGTAAAAAGGTATCACTCCCAAATTATGTTGCTCCTATTATTGTTATGCCTCATGAGAGTGAATCAAAAATAAATGTGGATAATGATATACTTGATGATGATATTTATTCCTTACCTTATGATACTATGTCCAAAGAAATTATTGAGGATGATTTTGTTATGCCTATTATTCCTTGTGATGATTATGATTGGGAAAGTAATGATACTTGTTATAATCTTGAAAATCTTTTTGTCACCAACTTAGAAAGTTGTGATGATAATAATTGCTATACTATTTTTGCTATCCATACTATTTACGATGACAGTGATTATGCTTATGATATGCAAAGGCCCAAGCTTGGGGATGCTATGCTTGATGATAATGACATGTTTGAGAATTTATTTGCTGCAATTAATGTTTTTCCCAAGCTTGGGGATGCTATGTTTAATGGAGATGATATTTTTATTCCCCCAAGTCTTGATGTGCAAATTTATTATAAAGATAGCATGCCCCCTATTTATGATGATTGCAATATTTATGAAAGTAGGTTTGGAAGAGTGTCAACTTTAGGAAGTAGTGATCCCACTATTTTGGAGGGTGTTGAATCTTATTATAATGATAAAAGTGGATTTGGAGAGGTCATGACTTTAATTAGTAATGATTCCACTATCTTGGAAGGGGTTTCAATCGATTATGATGAGAACAAAGTTGCTACTTATGATGATTATTGTGATGACACTTATGTTATAAAAAGTAGTGGCGATTATGTTTATAAAGCTTGTCATAATTTTGATTACCCTTTTTCTGAACATTATTCTTTTAATATGGAAACAATTTATAGTATTCGAGTTTCTTGTGATACTCCCACCATTCCGAATGAGAATAAATTTGCTTATGTGGAGAGTAATAAAATTTCTACGCTTGTAGATCATGAAAAGAATGCTTTATGTGATGGTTATATTGTTGAATTCATTCATGATTCTACTGAAAATTATTATGAGGTAGGAATATACGCTAGTAGTAACTGCAACAATATCAAGTGTTCTCTCTATATGTTGAAAATCTTCAAGTTATGCTTGTTTTGCCTTCCTATGCTAGTTGATTGTTGCTCCAATAAGTTATTTGCTCACAAAATCCCTATGCATAGGAAGTGGGTTAGACTTACAAGTGCTAGTCATATGCTTTATGATGCTTCCATTATGTTTCAATTCTTATCTTTTATGTGAGCATCTTTGAAATCATTATGCCTAGCTATAAAGGCATTAAAGAAAAGTGCTTGTTGGGAGACAACCCAACAGTTATACCTACTTTTTTGTGTGTTCACATGATTAAGCTACTGTAGTAATCATGTTTTATATCTTTTATTTCAATGAAGTGCCAAGTAAGACCTTTGGGATTATCTATGGTGATAGTTGATTTGATCTTGCTGAAAAACAGAAACTTTTGCCCTCAGGAAAACAATTCTCATTTCTAACTGAAGCGTGATAAAATACGGATTCTTTTTGCAGAAGATTAATAAACAAATTTCCTAGGACTTCCTAATTTCTCAGGAGTTTTGGAGTAACAGAAGTATTCGAGAGTTACAGATTACTATAGACTGTTCTATTTCTGAAAGATTCTATTTTCTATGTGTTGTTTGCTTATGTTGATGAATCTATGAGTACTATCAGAGGGTATGAACCATGGAAGTTGGAATACATTAGATATTACACCAATATAAATAAAGAATCAGTTCACGCTACTGCAGGATGCTGCTAACGCGACACTACGATCAGAGACTCTTTGACGAAACTGTGTGCGATGCAATAATTGCAAACGGTGCTGTAAAAAACCCATCAAAAAAGGTGCCAAACGTTTGCGATGTAGGATGCATCAAACACGGTTCAGATTTTAGTTGCATGTGCGATGTAGGGCACACGGTTCAGATCAATTAACTGTTCGCGATGAGCAGGAACAAAAGAAACGGGCATCCAGATGAAGGTGTGTGCGATATACAACATACGGACCACTCGGATGAACAGTTTGTGATTAGGCAACACAAAAGAAACGGTTAGTCAGATCAAGGTGTGTGTGATATACGGCATGCGGTTTCACCCAGATGAACTGTTTGCGTTGAGACAAGAGAACAGAAAGGTTCAATATATCAAGATGTGTGTGATACGCGGCAAATAGGTCTGTAATTAGAAATGTGTGCAAAGACTGATAATAACACAGACGATTGCTTCTAGTAAGATGTATGTGATATGCTCTATCTACACAACATCTATTGGCCATTGGGGGATGCGCGGTCATCCGGATATGCCATAAGGATGCGAAGAGGCATCCTATATCAGCAAGGACTAGATGTTCCACCAGTAGATCATGTAAGAGAACTCTCAAGTTAAGTGTGCTCAAGCTGGAGCAGCCATCAGATGGGTGACTGGATGGGAAGTTGTGTTGATGGAGCAGCCGTGAGTTATTTAACCTCGAGGTCCTTGTTTTTTATTTTTTTTATTTTTTAACACATATTAATGAAGTCCTACTACATTACTTTTTGACAATGTGTGATACATGGCATACAGTTGATCCATCTGACATGTTTGTGATGGAATAAGCAGTGTGTGTTGTGGGCAAACACTTGCTAGTATTCAACCATTTGCGGTTGACGAATTCATCACCGATGGGTTCCCTAGTGTGGTCCGTGTTCAAATGATCATCATCTACTTCTAGTGATAGCTCGATGTTCCTTCTATGCTAAGTTTCCATCAAAGTGATGGAGTTTTATGAACATGCCACCGTTTTCGGCCATTTCCTCACATGTTTCCCGCCACCCAGCGATATTGCACATAAACCTAGGCGACGCGCGACGCACGGAGGCGACAAGCGCAGCCTGTAGCACATCCACCTTTTCCAAGCATGCCAATGAAGGAAATATGCCCTAGAGGCAATAATAAAGTTGTTATTTATATTTCCTTATATCATGATAAATGTTTATTATTCATGCTAGAATTGTATTAATTGGAAACTTAGTACATCTGTGAATACATAGACAAACAGAGTGTCACTAGTATGCCTCTACCTTACTGGCTCGTTAATCAAAGATGGTTAAGTTTCCTAGCCATAGACATGGGTTGTCATTTGATGAACGGGATCACATCATTAGAGAATGATGTGATTGACTTGACCCATCTGTTAGCTTAGCACTATTATTGTTTAGTTTATTGCTATTGCTTTCCTCAAAACTTATACATGTTCCTATGACTATGAGATTATGCAACTCCCGAATACCGGAGGAACACTTAGTGTGCTATCAAACATCACAACGTAACTGGGTGATTATAAAGATGCTTTGCACGTCTCTGATGGTGTTTGTTGAGTTGGCATAGATCGAGATTAGGATTTGTCACTCCGATAGTCCGAGAGATATCTCTGGGCCCTCTCGGTAATGCACATCACTATAGGCCTTTCGAGCAATGTGACTAATAAGTTAGTTGCGGGATGTTGCATTATGGAACGAGTAAAGAGACTTGCCAGTAACGAGATTGAACTAGGTATGATGATACCGACGATCGACTCTCGGGTAACTAACATACCGATGACAAAGGGAACAACATATGTTGTTATGCAGTTCAACCGATAAAGATCTTCGTAGAATATGTAGGAGCCCATATGGGCCCCAGGTTCCGCTATTGGTTATTGACAAGAGCGATGTCTCGGTCATGTCTACATAGTTCTCGAACCCGTAGGGTCCACACGGTTAACGTTTGTTGATGATATAGTATTATATGAGTTATGTATGTTGGTGACCAAATGTTGTTTGGAGTCCCGGATGAGATCACGGACATGACGAGGAGCTTCGGAATGGTCCGGATATAAAGATTGATATATGGGATAATAGTGTTTGGTCTCCAGAAGGGTTCCGGAATTCACCAGAAGGGGTTCCGGATGTTTCCCGAAATGTTTGGGTACGAGAACACTTTATTTGGGCCAAAAGGGAAAGCCCACAAGGTTTTTGGAAAGCGCAAAAGGAAGTTTTGCGGTGTCCATGGGCGTCTGGTCCTGGAGTCCGAGAAGGACTCTTTCCTTTTGGGTGAAACCGACTTTGTGTAGGCTTTTACTCCAAGTTTCGACCCCAAGGCTCAACATATAAATAGAGGGGTAGGGCTAGCACCCAAGACACATCAAGAAACACCAAGCCATATGCCGGCAACCCCGCCCCCTCTAGTTTATCCTCCGTCATAGTTTTCGTTGTGCTTAGGCGAAGCCCTGCGGAGATTATTCTTCACCAACACCGTCACCACGCCATCGTGCTACCTGAACTCATCTACTACTTCGCCCCTCTTGCTAGATCAAGAAGGCGAGGACGTCATCGAGCTGAACGTGTGCTGAACGCGGAGGTGCCATACGTTCGGTACTTGATCGGGACGGATCGTTAAGGTGTACGAATACATCAACTGTGTTGATAAACGCTTCCTCTTTCAGTATACAAGGGTACCTAGACACACTCTCCCCTCTCGTTGCTATGCATCTCCTAGATAGATCTTGCGTGATCGTAGGATTTTTTTTTTGAAATACTGCGTTCCCCAACAGTAGCATCCGAACGAGGTCTATGCGTTGATGTTATACGCACAAGTAGAACACAAATAAGTTGTGGGCGTGGGTATATACATATTTCTTGCGGTCACTAGTTGTTTCTTGATTCGGCAGTATTTTTGGATGAAGCGGCCCGGACCGACATTACATGACCGCGTTCATGAGACTGGTTCTACAGACGTGCTTTGCACATAGGTGGCTGGAGGGTGTCAGTTTCTCCAACTTTAGTTGAATCGAATTCAATGAACAGGGTTCTTTCTGAAGATCAAAAAGCAATCTCTATACCGCGTTGTGGTTTTTGATGCGTAGGTAAGAACGGTTCTTGCTAAGCCCATAACAGCCACGTAAAACTTGCAACAACAAAGTAGAGGACGTCTAACTTGTTTTTGCAGGGCATGTTGTGACGTGATATGGTCAATACGTGATTATATAAATTGTTGTATGAGATGATCATGTTTTGTAACACGGTTATCGGCAACTCGCAGGAGCCATATGGTTGTCGCTTTATTGTATGAAATGCAATCACCATGTAATTGCTTTACTTTATCACTAAGCGGTAGCGATAGTCGTGGAAGCAATAGTTGGCGAGGCGACAACGATGCTACGATGAACATCAAGGTGTCAAGCTGGTGAGGATGGTGATCATGACGGTGCTTTGGAGATGGAGATCAAAGGCAGAAGATGATGATGGCCATATCATATCACTTATATTGATTGCATGTGATGTTTATCCTTTATGCATATTAATTATTTTGCTTAGTACGGCGGTAGCATTATGTCGGGGAAACTGATCCACCAACACCTATGGGGACCGGGCCCCTTTCGGTTCGGAGGGGGGCGGAGGCCACGCAAAGAGCGGATCGAGGCAGTACACGCGAGCAGTTTTACCCAGCTTCGGGCCGCACGGATGCGTAAAACCCTACTGCTGCTTGTTTGTGTGTATTGAATTCTTGCTCAGGAGCGATGGACGCTGCCAGACCAAGCGTGAGAGTGTTCCTGATGTTTCGAATGAGCCGAACCCCTTCTACGTTGCGCTTGGGCCTCCTTTTATACTTTCAAGGGGTCACCGACAGGTGGCAACGTAGACTAGAAGGGTAAAAATGGAAAAGGATGCGGTAGGTGCAGCTACCGCTACTGTGGACACAGTGCACCCTACCTAACTCTGACGGCAGGGACAAGGTCATTGAATGCCCGTCTGAGTTGCCTAAACAGTGCAAAAAATGACCGTTAGGAGCGCCACCGTTTGCCACGATGGCCTTCTTTTCATCTCCGCTTGCCACCGCGTACCCCTGGCTGCACAGGCTCCCGCCACGCGCCCCTGAGGAAGCCTCATGGCGACACGCGGGTGGGTGCGCTGGAGCGTGGGTACAGAGTGGCAGCGGGCCCCCGGCGAGTACCTTGTCGGGGTCGTCGTCTTGTCGAGTCCAGAAGCTTGTCGCTCACCGGACCTTGCCGGGACGTGCGGTGCATCGCGGCAAGTTTCTTGAAGTGCCGTGGTTGGCCTTCCCGGCAAGCTCCTCTTGCCGGGGCCTTGTCTCTTCCCGGCAAGATCCTCTTGCCGGGGCCTTGTCTCTTCATCTTGAATGCTTTGTTCTTGAATGGCTCCAAAGGAACCCACGGAGGACTCCGGCGATCGTCCGGCAAGCCTTGCCGCGCGGCGCTGCAACTGCCCGTGCACAAGTTCGGGATACTAGGGTACCCCTACTCTAGTACACCGAGACATTATAAGATGATCTCTCACTAAATTTCACGGTATAAGTGTTCTCCCTGAGTATGCAACGTTGCTACAGTTCGTCGTGCCGAGACACCACGTGACGATTGGGTGTGATAAGCTCTATGTTCACATACAATGGGTGCAAGCCAGTTTTGCACAAGCAGAATACTCGGGTTAAACTTTACGAGCCTAGCATATGTAGATATGGCCTCAGAACACTGAGACTGAAAGGTCGAGCGTGAATCATATAGTAGATATGATCAACATAGTGATGTTCACCATTGAAAAGTACTCCATCTCACGTGATGATCGGACATGGTTTAGTTGATATGGATCACGTGATCACTTAGATGATTAGAGGGATGTCTATCTAAGTGGGAGTTCTTAAGTAATATGATTAATTGAACTTTAATTTATCATGAACTTAGTACCTGATACTATTTTGCATGTCTATGTTGTTGTAGATAAATGGCATGTGTTGTTGTTACGTTGAACTTTAATGTGTTCCTAGAGAAAGCTAAGTTGAAAGATGATGGTAGAAACTACATGGACTGGGTCCGTAACTTGAGGATTATCCTCATTGCTGCATAGAAGAATTATGTCCTAGAAGCACCGCTAGGTGCCAAACCCGCTACAGGAACAACTCCAGATGTTATGAACACCTGGCAGAGCAAAGCTGATGACTACTTGATAGTTTAGTGTTCCATGCTTTATGGCTTAGAACCGGGACTTAAATGATGTTTTGAATGTCATGGAGCATATGAGATGTTCCAGGAGTTGAAGTTAATATTTCAAGAAAATGCCCGAATTGAGAGATATGAAGTCTCCAATAAGTTCTATAGCTGCAAAATGGAGGAGAATAGTTTTGCCAGTGAGCACATACTCAGAATGTCTGGGTACCACAATCACTTGACTCAGCTGGGAGTTAATCTTCCAGTTGATAGTGTCATTGACAGAGTTCTTCAATCACTGCCACCAAGCTACAAAAGTTTCGTGATGAACTATAATATGCAAGGGATGGATAAGACAATTCCCAAGCTCTTCGCGATGTTAAAGGCTGCGGAGGTAGAAATCAAGAAAGAGCATAAGTGTTGATGTTCAACAAGACCACCAGTTTCAAGAAGAAGGGCAAAGGGAAGAAGGGAAACTTCAAGAAGAACAGCAAGCAAGTTGCTACCCAAGTGAAGAAACTCAAGTCTGGACCTAAGCCTGAGACTGAGTGCTTCTACCGCAAAGGGACTGATCACTGGAAGCAGAACTGCCCCAAGTATTTGGCGGATAAGAAGGATGGCAAAGTGAAAGGTATATTTGATATACATGTTATTGATGTGTACCTTACTAATGCTTGCAATAGCGCCTGGGTATTTCATACTGGTTCTGTTGCTAATATTTGCAACTTGAAATACGGGCTATGGATTAAGCGAAGATTGGCTAAGGACGAGGTGACGATGCGCGTGGGAAATGGTTCCAAAGTCGATGTGATCGCCGTCGGCACGCTACCTCTACATCTACCTTCGGGATTAGTTTTAGACCTAAATAATTGTTATTTGGTGCCAGCATTAAGCATGAACATTATATCTGGATCTTGTTTGATGCAAGACGGTTATTCATTTAAATTAGAGAATAATGGTTGTTCTATTTATATGAGTAATATCTTTCATGGTCATGCACCCTTGATGAGTGGTCTATCTTTACTAAATCTTGATAGTAGTGATACACATATTCATAGTATTGAAGCCAAAAGATATAAGTTTAATAATGATAGTGCAACTTATTTGTGGCACTGCCGTTTAGGTCATATTGGTGTAAAACGCATGAAGAAACTCCATGATGATGGGATTTTGGAATCACTTGATTATGAATCACTTGATGCTTGCAAACCATGCCTCATGAGCAAGATGACTAAGACTCCATTCTCCGGAACAATGGAACGAGCAACAGACTTATTGGAAATAATACATACTGATGTATGCGGACCGATGAGTGTTGATGCTTGTGGCGGGTATCATTATTTTCTGACCTTCACAAATGATTTGAGCAGATATGCGTATGTCTACATGATGAAACATAAGTCCGAAACATTTGAAAAGTTCAAAGAATTTCACAGTGAAGTGGAAAATCATCGTAACAAGAAAATTAAGTTTCTACGATCTGATCATGGAGGTGAATATTTGAGTCATGAGTTTGGTCTTCATTTGAAACAATGCGGAATAGTCTCGCAACTCACGCCACCTAGAACACCAGAACGTAATGGTGTGTTCGAACATTGTAACCGCACTTTATTAGATATGGTGCGATCTATGATGTCTCTTACTAATTTACCGCTATCATTTTGGGGTTATGCTTTAGAGACGGCTGCATTCACGTTAAATAGGGCACCATCGAAATCCGTTGAGATGACACCTTATGAACTGTGGTTTGGCAAGAAACCCAAGTTGTCGTTTCTTAAAGTTTGGGGTTCCGATGCTGATGTGAAAAAGCTTCAACCTGATAAGCTTGAACCCAAATCAGAGAAATGTGTCTTCATATGATACCCAAAGGAGACTGTTGGGTACACCTTCTATCACAGATCTGAAGGCAAGATATTCGTTGCTAAGAATGGATCCTTTCTAGGGAAGGAGTTTCTCTCGAAAGAAGTGAGTGGGAGGAAAGTAGAACTTGATGAGGTAATTGTACTTGCTCCCTTATTGGAAAGTAGTTCATCACAGAAATCAGTTCCAGTGATTCCTACACCAATTAGTGAGGAAGCTAATGATGATGATCATGAAACTTCTGATCAAGTTAGTACCGAACCTCGTAGGTTAACGAGAGTAAGATCCGCACCCGAGTGGTACGGTAATCCTGTTCTGGAGGTCATCTTACTTGACCATGACGAACCTACGAACTATGAGGAAGTCATTATGAGCCCAGATTCCACAAAATGGCTTGAGGCCATGAAATCTGAGATGGGATCCATGTATGAGAACAAAGAGTGGACTTTGGTTGACTTGCCCGATGATCAGCAAGCCATAGAGAATAAATGGATCTTCAAGAAGAAGACTGACACCGACGGTAAGGTTACTATCTACAAAGCTCGACTTGTTGCAAAAGGTTTTTGACAAGTTCAAGGAGTTGACTACGATGAGACCTTCTCACCCGTAGCAATGCTTAAGTCCGTCCGAATTATGTTAGCAATTGTTGCATTTTATGATTATGAAATTTAGCAAATGGATGTCAAAACCGCATTCCTTAATGGATATCTTAAAGAAGAGCTATATATGATGCAACCAGAAGGTTTTGTCGATCCAAAAGGTGCTAACAAAGTGTGTAAGCTCCAGCGATCCATTTATGGACTAGTGCAAGCATCTCAGAGTTGGAATATACGCTTTGATTGTGTGATCAAAGCATATGGTTTTATACAGACTTTTGGAGAAGCCTGTATTTACAACAAAGTGAGTGGGAGCTCTGTAGCATTTCTGATATTATATCTGGATGACATATTGTTGATCGAAAATGATACTGAATTTATGAATAGCATATAAGGATACTTGAATAAGAATTTTTCAATGAAAGACCTCGGTGAAGCTGATTATATATTGGGCTTCAAGATCTATAGAGATAAATCAAGATGCTTAATTGGACTTTCACAAAGCACATACCTTGATAATGTTTTGAAGAAGTTCAAAATGGATCAAGCAAAGAAAGGGTTCTTGCCTGTGTTACAAGGTGAGAAGTTGAGTCAGACTCAATGCCTGACCACTCCAGAAGATAGAGAGAAAATGAAAGTCATTCCCTATGCTTCGGCCATAGGTTCTATCATGTATGCAATGTTGTGTACCAGACCTAATGTGTGCCTTGCTATAAGTTTAGCAGGGAGGTACCAAAGTAATCCAGGAGTGGATCACTGGACGGCGATCAAGAAGATCCTGAAATACCTGAAAAGGACTAAGGATATGTTTCTCATTTATGGAGGTGACAAAGAGATCGTCGTAAATGGTTGCGTCGATGCAAGCTTTGACACTGATCTAGATGACTCTAAGTCACAAACGGGATACACATTTTTATTGAATGGTGGAGCTGTCAGTTGGTGCAGTTCTAAGCAAAGCGCCGTGGCGGGATCTATGTGCGAAGCGGAATACATAGCTGCTTCGGAAGCAGCAAATGAAGGAGTCTGGACAAAGGAGTTCATATCCGATCTAGGTGTCATACCTAGTGCATTGGGTCCAATGAAAATCTTTTGTGACAATACTGGTGCAATTGCCTTGGCAAAGGAATCCAAATTTCACAAGAGAACCAAGCACATCAAGAGACGCTTCAATTCCATCCGCGATCAAGTCAATGAGGGAGACATGGAGATTTGCAAGATACATACAGATCTGAATGTTGCAGACCCATTGACTAAGACTCTCTCACAAGCAAAACATGATCAGCACCAAGACTCCATGGGTGTTAGAATCATTACAATGTAATCTAGATTATTGACTCTATTAAAAGTGGGAGACTGAAGGAAATATGCCCTAGAGGCAATAATAAAGTTGTTATTTATATTTCCTTATATCATGATAAATGTTTATTATTCATGCTAGAATTGTATTAACCGGAAACTTAGTACATGTGTGAACACATAGACAAACAGAGTGTCACTAGTATGCCTCTACTTGACTGGCTCATTAATCAAAGATGGTTAAGTTTCCTAGCCATAGACATGAGTTGTCATGTGATGAATGGGATCACATCATTAGAGAATGATGTGATTCACTTGACCCATCCGTTAGCTTAGCACTATGATCGTTTAGTTTATTGCTATTGCTTTCTTCATAACTTATACATGTTCCTATGACTATGAGATTATGCAACTCCAGAATACTGGAGGAACACTTAGTGTGCTATCAAATGTCACAACGTAACTAGGTGATTATAAAGATGCTCTACAGGTGTCTCCGATGGTGTTTCTTGAGTTGGCATAGATCGAGATTAGGATTTGTCACTCCGATAGTCGGAGAGGTATCTCTGGCCCTCTCGGTAATCCACATCACTATAAGCCTTGCAAGCAATGCGACTAATAAGTTAGTTGTGGGATGTTGCATTATGGAACGAGTAAAGAGACTTGCTGGTAACGAGATCGAACTAGGTATGATGATATCAGCGATCGAATCTCGGGCAAGTAACATACCGATGACAAAGGGAACAACGTATGTTGTTATGTAGTTTGACTGATAAAGATTTCATAGAATATGTAGGAGCCAATATGGGCATGCAGGTTCTGCTATTGGTTATTGACCAGAGAGATGTCTCGGTCATGTCTACATAGTTCTCGAACCCGTAGGGCCCACACGCTTAACGTTCATTGACGATATAGTATTATATGATTTATGTATGTTGGTGACCGAATGTTGTTCGGAGTCCCGGATGAGATCACGGACATGACGAAGAACTCCGAAAAGGTCTGGATATAAAGACTGATATATGGGATAATAGTGTTTGGTCTCCAGAAGGGTTCCGGAATTCACCGGAAGGGGTTCCGGATGTTTCCCGAAATGTTTGGGTACGAGAACACTTTATTTGGGCCAAAACGGAAAGCCCACAAGGTTTTTGGAAAGTGCAAAAGGAAGTTTTGCGGAGTCCATGGGCCAGACGCCATGGTCCCCAGCATCTGGGTCCAGACGCCGGGAACCCTGGCGTCTGGTCCTGGAGTCCGAGAAGGACTCTTGCCTTTTGGGTGAAATCGATTTTGTGTAGGCTTTTACTCCAAGTTTCGACCCCAAGGCTCAACATATAAATAGAGGGGTAGGGCTAGCACCCAAGACACATCAAGCAACACCAAGCCGTGTGCCGGCAACCCCGTCTCCTCTAGTTTATCATCCGTCATAGTTTTCGTAGTGCTTAGGCGAAGCCCTGCGGAGATTGTTCTTCACCAACACCGTCACCAGGGTGTTGTGCTGCCGGAACTCATCTACTACTTCACCCCTCTTGTTGGATCAAGAAGGCGAGGATGTCATCGAGCTGAAGGTGTGCTGAATGCGGAGGTGCCGTACGTTTGGTACTTGATCGGGACAGAACGTGAAGGTGCACGACTACATCAACCGCGTTGATAAACGCTTCCGATTTCGGTCTACGAGAGTACGTAGACACATTCTCCCCTCTCATTGCTATGCATCTCCTAGATGGATCTTGCGTGATCGTAGGAATGTTTTTGAAATACTGCGTTCCCCAACAGCCAACCCACCAAATCGCCGCCTCTGCCATCAACCTCGTCGACGCGGAAAACAAGCAGGCGCCATGGCCCGTCGAGTCCGAGGCGCTCCCCGCCAACACGATGGACGACGCCGTGATGCGCGTCATCGCCATGGTTGAGCAGACCTTTGGCACATGTCTCTTGACCGCCATGGATCAAGATAGCCATGTCAGCGTCGACAGGCTTCAGCTCGCCGCACAACATGATCGATGGCGGGCCGTAGAGCAAGCTAGGTGCGTCCGCGCCGATGGGCTGTGGCTCGCCGCACGGCGAGACCATTGGAGCGCCGCAGAGCGAGAGGTGCGGCATGCCGCACAGCAAGAGCGGATCCATCAACGCTTGCCTGCTGTCGACACGGTGTCGCGGCTGGGTACACGTCCCATCAGTACCCCCATTCCTTGCCAGGAGTGGGTAGAGGCCCTCAACGATGTACTTGCACCAGGGGTTGGCCGCGCCGTACTTGCACTGGACGCCCGCCGCGCCATTCCCATGGGTGGCGCCGTTCGCCTTGTCCGCGGCCTGCTGGATACCAACGCGCTGGTCCGTAGGCTCGACTGCCTCCTTGGCCCAGGTATCCACCTGGGCGTAGCAGAGGAACATGGTCGTCGCATCCTTGAGTTGGTGATCTCTAATGAAATAGCCAACTTGGAGCTCGAGATCATGCTCCAGATGTACCGCGAGCGTGTCGACCGCTTGGACGAACGCCTACATGAGTTCAGGTAGAGCCAAGAGCTACCGTAGGCAAGGGCTGCTGGTCATGGTCTCATGGACGCCTTTTATTTTGTTGAGTCATTTCAACGTGGGTAGCTATCTATTCACAACAATCATGGTATTGCTTCATTTATTCCTCTGTTTCAATGTGTGTACTCTGTTTTTCGTTCTTATATGTTCTATTTCAATGTGTGTATATACGTTTTTCATTCTGTATATGTGGATGATAACAGCTAGATTCAAATTAGTATACAAAAACAGATAGAAAATGAAATTCATAATACATATATATATATATATATATATATATATATATATTAATTGTTCATTAGTTCATCACAGAATATATATATATATAATATCATCACATATATGTGATGATACTTAACTACTATGTACAATGCATAAAATTAAAAATGAACAACACTAAAACTAATAATCCCTCCTCGGGCCAGTATTTCGGTAGCCCCTCACGAGCAGCTCCCTGGTGCGCGACGTCTTCCCAGTGCGGAGGCAGTACTCCGCCTCCTCCGCCTCATAGCGCTTGACGTAATGATCTGCCTCTTACTGGCGGACGCGCGTGAACGATCTTGCCATTTCGTTGGGCGCCCACTAGAGCTCCTCGTCGGTGACATGCTAGAGCTTATCATCCCACCTTCATGAAGCGACGAGGCGCCCAGCGTATATGACCTTCCTCGCGAAGTACCCATCTTCGTACACCTCCCCGGCATGACGATGCGCCCGCTCTCAAAGCTCCGCCGCCTCCTTTTTACAGGCGGCATCACGGGCTTCACAGGCCACCTGGTACCTGGCTTCCTCCTCTGCCATCTCCTTCTTGAACGCCACTTGCAAGGCTTTCTTAGCTGGCGGCAACGACTTCCACAGACAAAGATTGTACTGGCCCCAAAACCAATCCAAAGTTGGGGGGTCCGTGATATGTCTCCGTCGTATCTATAATTTTTTATTGTTCCATGCCAATATTCTACAACTTTCATATACTTTTGGCAACTTTTTATACTATTTTTGGGACTAACATATTGATCAAGTGCCCAGTGCCAGTTCCTGTTTGTTGCATGTTTTTTGTTTCACAGAATATCCATAACAAACGGAGTCCAAACAGAATAAAAACTGACGGAGATTTTTTTGGAACATATATGGTTTTTGGGAAGAAAAATCCATGCGAGACGATGCTCGAGGGGGCCACGAGGCAGGGGGCGCCCCAAGGGGCAGGCGCGCCCCTGACCCTTGTGGCCACCCCGTAAGGCGGTTGATTCCCTTCTTTTGCTGCAAAAAGCTAATATCCAGATAGAGATCATGTCCAAAATTCAGCCCAATCGGAGTTACGGATCTCTGGGAATATAAGAAACGGTGAAAGGGTAGAATCTAAGAACGCAGAAACAGAGAGAGACAGAGAGACAGATCCAATCTCGGAGGGGATCTTTCCCCTCCCATGCCATGGAGACCAAGGACCAGAGGGGAAACCCTTCTCCCATCTAGGGAGGAGGTCAAGGAAGAAGAAGACGAAGGGCCCCCCTCTCCCCTTTTCTTCCGGTGGCGCCGGAACGCTGCCGTGGCCATCATCATCATCATCACCGCGATCTACTCCAACACCTCCGCCATCTTCACCAACATCTCCATCACCTTCCTCCCTCTATCTATAGCGGTCCACTCTCCGGCAACCCGTTGTACCCTCTACTTGAACATGGTGCTTTATGCTTCATATTATTATCCAATGATGTGATGCCATCCTATGATGTCTGAGTAGATTTTCGTTGTCCTATTAGTGGTTGGTGAATTGCTATGATTAATTTAATTTGCTTGTGGTTATCTTGTTGTCCTTTGGTGCCCATCATATGAGAGCGCGCGTGGATCACACCATAGGGTTAGTTGTATGTTGATAGGACTATGTATTGGAGGGCAAGAGTGACAGAAGTTTCAACCTAGCATAGAAATTGATGCATACAGGATTGAAGGGGGACCAATATATCTTAATGCTATGGTTGGGTTTTACCTTAATGAACGTTAGTAGTTGCGGATGCTTGCTAATAGTTCCAATCATAAGAGCATAGAATTCCAAGTCAGGGATGACATGCTAGCAGTGGCCTCTCCCACATAGTACTTGCTATCGGTCTAGTAAAGTAGTCAATTTCTTAGGGACAATTTCGCAACTCCTACCACCACTTTTCCACACTCTCTATATTTACTTTACTGTTTCTTTATCTAAACAGCCCCTACTTTTTATTTACTTGCTCTTTATTATCTTGCAAACCTATTCGACAGCGCCTACAAAGTACTTCTAGTTTCATACTTGTTCTAGGTAAAGCGAACATCAAGCATGGGTAGAGTTGCATCGGTGGTCGATAGAACTTGAGGGAATATTTTTTCTACCTTTAGATCCTCGTTGGGTTCGACACTCTTACTTATCGAAAACTGTTTTGATCCCCTATACTTTTGGGTTATCAAGACCATTTTCTGGCGCCATTGCCGAGGAGTTATAGCGTGGGGTGAATATTCTCGTGTGTGCTTGTTTGCTTTATCACTAAGTAATTTTTATTTTCTGTTCTTAGTTGTTCTTTATCTTTAGTTATGGATATGGAACATGAAATACCAAAAAAATTAGGTGTACTTGCTACTCATGGAGATGAGCAACCTCCTAAACCCTCGATGCTCAATATGTGAAAAATATTATGTACCACTTTGATAATCCTGAGAAAACCTCATTCAATTTGGTAATGGGAGTAACGTTGGATCAACGCGAATACTTTAGGGATTATTGCTTGACACAAAAAGGGAAACTATTATGGGATCAAATTTATATATTGATGTGGTATGCTCGGCAAGTATGCTTGAGTTATGATTATACTTGTTGCTCTAGGATGAAGGCTCCACACGTTCCCTTTTTATGCAAATTTCATGATAATAAAACCTTAGCTTCTTATGCTAGAGGTATATATGATTACTATGATGTGGAACAAATAGAAGAATTTATTGCTTTTAAGGGTGCTTATGAAATTGAATTTTTGTTTGAAAAGAATGAAGCTTTTGATGATGATGTTTATAGGCCTGAAAATTTAGCTATCCTAAAATATTACTATGATAATTATGAATATAATTCCTATATTAATGCGTTTATTGAGAAAGTCTCCGCTGTCCAAGAAGAGACTAATATATTGCAGGAGTCTATGGAAGAAGAAATTGATGAAACTGTGACCTCATTGGATTAAAAAGATGAGGAAGAGAGCGAAGAACAAAACGAGGAAGAGCGGATTGATCACGAGTGCCCACCTTCTAATGAGAGTAACTCTTCAACTCATACATTGTTTAATTTCCCTTCGTGCTTACCGAAGGATGATTGCTATGATGACTATTATGATCCCGTTGATTCTCTTGAAATATCCCTTTTTGATGATGCTTGCTATGCTTTTGGCCGAGATGCCAATATGAATTATGCTTATGGAGATGAACTTGCTATAGTTCCTTATGTTAAACATGAAATTGTTGCTATTGCACCCACACATGATAGCCCTATTATCTTTTCGAATTCTCCCAATTACATTATATCGGAGAAGTTTGCCCTTGTTAAGGATTACATTGATGGGTTGTGTTTTACTACTACACAGGAAGATTTTGATAGATATAATATGCATGTGCTTGCTGCTCCTACATGCAATTATTATGAGAGAGGAACTATATCTCCACCTCTCTATGTTTCCAATACAACAAAATTGCAAGAAACTGTTTATACTATGCATTGGCCTTTACTATGTGTGCATGAATTGTTCTTTTATGACATGATGATGCATAGGAAGAGAGTTAGACTTCGTTGTTACATGATATATGTTACTTTGTGCCGACTACTAAACTATAAATCATTATTAATTAAAATTGGCTTTGATATACCTTGGGATCTGGGTGGATTCACTACTTGAGCACTATATGCCTAGCTTAATGGCTTTAAAGAAAGCGCTTCCAGGGAGACAACCCATAAGTTTTAGAGAGTCATTTATTTATATTGAGTGCTTTTATATAGTTTAAAAACAACAAAAATAAAGAGGGGAACCCAAAACTTTTTCAAAAAGGAAAGTGAAAGTGAGAAAGACAAGCATTGTTGAAGTGGGAGAGCTCCTTGAACTTTGTTCATGCTCACTGAAACTTTGTGAATCTTGATTACATAAAATTTTCAATAAAAATAATTATCCCCTTGTACAATTCCATTGTATTATACAAATAATGTGCCAAGGTTTGCCTTTAGGATGTTTACATTTGCTTGATGGTTTGTACGGTGCAGGATAGAAACTCTGGCTGTAGTGCGCGATTTTACATTTTTAGTTGGAATGTCAAATGGTTCTGATTCTTTTTGCACTGTCTTTCTATAATTTTTTTTATTTTTCCTAATTTTTGTAGAATTTTTCATGTATCAGAAGTATGGTGAATGTTCAGATTATTACAGACTGTCCTGTTTTAGATAGATTCTGTTTTTGATGCATAGTTTGCTTGTTTTAATGAAACTATCGATTCATATCAGTGGATTAAGCCATGAAAAAGTTATATTACAGTAGACACAATGCAAAAAAAAATATGAATTGGTTTGCAACAGTACTTAGAGTAGTGATTTGCTTTATTATACTAACGGATCTTACCGAGTTTTCTGTTGAAGTTTTGTGTGGATGAAGTGCTCGATGATCGAGAAGGTCTCGATGTGAGAAGAAGGAAGAGAGGCAAGAGCTCAAGCTTGGGGATGACCGAGGCACCCCAAGTAAATATTCAAGGAGACTCAAGCGTCTAAGCTTGGGTATGCCCCGGAAGGCATCCCCTCTTTCTTCAACAAGTATCAGTATGTTCTCGGATTTATTTCGTTCATGCAATATGTGCAATCTTGGAGCGTCTTTTGCTTGTAGTTTTCATTTTTCTTTTATGCACCATGCTGGTATGAGATAGTCCTTGGTTGATTTATAGAATGCTCTTTGCACTTCACTTATATCTTTTGAGTATGGCTTTATAGAATGCTTCATGTGCTTCACTTATATCATTTGAAGTTTGGATTGCCTGTTTCTCTTTACATAGAATACCGCCATTTGTAGAATGCTCTTTTGCTTCACTTATATTTGTTAGAGAGTGGGCATATATTTTGTAGAAAGAATTGAACTCTCTTTCTTCACTTATATCTATTTAGAGAGATGACAGGAACTGGTCATTCACATGGTTAGTCATAAAATCCTACATAAACTTGTAGATCGCTGAATATGATATGTTTGATTCCTTGCAATAGTTTTGTGATATAAAGATGGTGATATTAGAGTCATGCTAGTGGGTAGTTGTGGATTGTAGAAATACTTGTGTTGAAGTTTGTGATTCCCGTAGCATGCACGTATGGTGAACCGTTATGTGATGAAGTCGGAGCATGCTTTATTTATTGATTGTCTTCCTTATGAGTGGCGGTCGGGGACGAGCGATGGTCTTTTCCTACCAATCTATCCCCCTAGGAGCATGCGCGTAGTACTTAGTTTCGATAACTTATAGACTTTTGCAATAAGTATGTGAGTTCTTTATGACTAATGTTGAGTCCATGGATTATACGCACTCTCACCCTTCCACCATTGCTAGCCTCTCTAGTATCGCGCAACTTTCGCCGGTACCATAAACCCACCATATACCTTCCTCAAAACAGCCACCATACCTACCTATCATGGAATTTCCATAGCCATTCCGAGATATATTGCCATGCAACTTCCATCATCATCATATACATGACTTGAGCATTCATTGTCATATTGCTTTGCATGATCGTAAGATAGCTAGCATGATGTTTTCATGGCTTGTCCGTTTTTTGATGTCATTGCTACGCTAGATCATTACACATCCCGGTACACCGCCGGAGGCATTCATATAGAGTCATATCTTTGTTCTAATATCGAGTTGTAACTAAATAAAAGTGTGATGATCATCATTATTAGAGCATTGCCCCAGTGAGGAAAGGATGATGGAGACTATGATTCCCCCACAAGTCGGGATGAGACTCCGGAACTTAAAAATAAATAAAAGAGGCCAAAGAAGCCCAAATAAAAAAAGAGGCCAAAGAAGCCCACCAAAAAATAGAAAAAAAAATGAGACAAAAAGAGAGAAGGGGCAATGTTACTATCCTTTTACCACACTTGTGCTTCAAAGTAGCACCATGTTCTTCATATAGAGAGTCTCTTGAGTTATCACTTTCATATACTAGTGGGAATTTTCATTACAGAACTTGGCTTGTATATTCTGATGATGGGCTTCCTCAAATGCCCGAGGTCTTCATGAGAAAGCAAGTTGGATGCACAGCCACTTAGTTTCAGTTGGAGATTTCATACACTTATAGCTCTAGTGCATCTGTTGCATGGCAATCCCTACTCACTCACATTGATATTCTATTGATGGGCATCTCCTCCTTTTTGTCTTCTCCACCACCATATTCTATTCCACCTATAGTGCTATGTCCATGGCTCATGCTCATGTATTGCGTGAAAGTTGAAAAGGTTTGAGAACGTCAAAAGTATGAAACAATTGCTTGGCTTTTCATCGGGGTTGTGCATGATGTGAATATTTTGTGTGGTGAAGATGGAGCATAGCCAGACTATATGATTTTGCAAGAATAACTTTCTTTGGCCATGTTATTTTGAAAAGACATGATTGCTTTATTAGTAGACTTGAAGTATTATTGCTTTTATGTCAAATGATAGACTATTGCTCTGAATCACTCATATCTTAATATTCATGCCATGATTAGATATGTGATCAAGATTATGCTAGGTAGCATTCCACATCAAAAATTATCTTTTTTATCATTTACCTACTCGAGGACGAGCAGGAATTAAGCTTGGGGATGCTGATACGCCTCCGTCGTATCTGTAATTTTTGATTGTTCCATGCCAATATTCTACAACTTTCATATAATTTTGGCAACTTTTTATACTATTTTTGGGAATAACATATTGATCCAGTGCCCAGTGCCAGTTCCTGTTTATTGCATGTTTTTTGTTTCGCAGAATATCCATATCAAACGGAGTCCAAACGGAATAAAAACCGAAGGAGATTTTTTGTGGAATATATATGATTTTTGGGAAGAAAAATCCACGCGAGACGATGCTCGAGGGGCCCACAAGGCAGGGGGCGCGCCCCTGACCCTCATGGCCACCCCGTAAGGTGGTTGATGCCCTTCTTTCGCCACAAGCAAGCTAATATCCGGATAGAGATTGTGTCCAAAATTCAGCCCAATCGGAGTTACGGATCTCCGAGAATATAAGAAACGGTGAAAGGGTAGAATCTGAGAACGCAGAAACAGAGAGAGACAGAGAGACAGATCCAATCTCGGAGGGGCTCTCGCCCCTCCCATTCCATGGAGGCCAAGGACCAAAGGGTAAACCCTTCTCCCATCTAGGGAGGACGTCAAGGAAGAAGAAGACGAAGGAGCCCCCTCTCCCCTTATCTTCTGGTGGCGCCGAAACGCTGTCCAACACCTCCGCCATCTTCACCAACATCTCCATCACCTTCCTCCCTCTATCTACAGCGGTCCACTCTCCCGCAACCCGCTGTACTCTACTTGAACATGGTGCTTTATGCTTCATATTATTATCCAATGATGTGTTGCCATCCTATGATGTCTGAGTAGATTTTCGTTGTCCTATCAGTGGTTGGTGAATTGCTATGATTGATTTAATTTGCTTGTGGTTATGTTGCTTTCCTTTGGTGCCCATCATATGAGAGCGCACGTAGATCACACCATAGGGTTAGTTGTATGTTGATAGGACTATGTATTGGAGGGCAAGAGTGACAGAAGCTTCAACCTAGCATAGAAATTGATGCATACGGGATTGAAGGGGGACCAATATATCTTAATGCTATGGTTGGGTTTTACCTTAATGAACGTTAGTAGTTGCGGATGCTTGCTAATAGTTCCAATCATAAGAGCATAGAATTCCAAGTCAGGGATGACATGCTAGCAGTGGCCTCTCCCACATAATGCTTGCTATCGGTCTAGTAAAGTAGTCAATTGCTTAGGGACAATTTCGCAACTCCTACCACCACTTTTCCACACTCGCTATATTTACTTTACTGTTTCTTTATCTAAACAGCCCCTACTTTTTCTTTACTTGCTCTTTATTATCTTGCAAACCTAACCAACAACACCTACAAAGTACTTCTAGTTTCATACTTGTTCTAGGTAAAGTGAACGTCAAGCGTGTGTAGAGTTGTATCTGTGGCCGATAGAACTTGAGAGAATATTTGTTATACCTTTATCTCCTCGTTGGGTTTGACACTCTTACTTATCAAAAACTGTTGCGATCCCCTATACTTGTGGGTTATCAAGATGGCTCAACCTCGTCCGGCGGCACGTAGGGGTCCTCGTTGCTGCTATTTTAGTGAGCGTCCTCGGGGGGCGGCGACTCCTCGTCGGCGCATGGACAGACCGGCGGCGCCATGGCACAGATTTGAGAGAGAGAGAGAGAGAGAGAGAGAGAGAGAGAGAGAGGGCGAGCAAGGGGAGGATGTAGATGAGAATGCAGGCGGGACGACGTGAGCAAGGTAGTATTTATTGGCGGCTGGAATCTAGATCGACGGGGACGGTACACATGCCGGTCGCTGGAATTTACGAGTACTGTAGTTTGAATTTCACACGATTCCCGCAGCAAAATCCGTGTGTGAACATAATAGCCAAAATCCGTGTGTGAACATAATAGGTAACAGTTCGTAATGCAGAACTGTCTCTGATTAATGATCCCCGCCACTCACCTACCAAACCTTGAGTCACGCGATAGAGTGCCAATCGTGTGGGGACTGGTTGTCTTGCCACATCTTTATATTTTCTTTTTTGAACACCGGATATTTACATCATCTGATGATTTTTTAACTCGCACACAAGTACACAAAAGTATGATTTTTCAAACCGTTATGGTTATGCGTTGCATGTAGATGTAGTTCAAATTTGAATTACGGTAATATGTGAAAAGCTAATCCATGAATGGCTCTCCCATCACCCACCCCGTCTCTGACCTCATCGCCGGCGATCTCCAACATCATCCACTAATCAGTGGATCCCTTCCGATCATCCTCTCCGGCATCTCTTCGGGATCAGGGTAATACCCATCTTCAATGGGTTCGTCTGGTGGATCTACTCTTGGCTTGGATTTCTCCAAGGGGATGGCTTTTTCTGAGGAGGTTTTCAGATCCACTGGTCAAACGATTCATCCAATGGGACGAAGGAGGGCTTTCACATTGATTGTGTCCTTTAGCCGTCACACTTTCCGTTTGTCGGAGGACTCTGTGGCGGCAGCTTTGGAGTCTGCAATTGGTGGATCGGCAATAGATCTACGAGTTCTCCACGTCAAAGACAAGGTTTTCTCTTTCCAAGTCTCATGCAAGCAAGTTGGTTTTCTTATTGTTGATCTGCGTTCATTTGCTTGTGATCTGTTCAAATGCTATTTCAATCTTTGGGGCAATGGAGGACCTAATTGGGTTTGGGAGTTTAAGATTTGGCGTAAGGAATGTGATGCTGAGTGGATTTTGATTAATCCTACTAAACATAGATCTTCTTTGGGTCTTTTGGCCATGCACAAACATCCAGTTAGATCCTCTCTCAAGTCAGCTACCACAGTTCGCAAGAGATTGTCTTTTGCCACGTTTGAACAGTATTCTGCCTGCAAGGGTTATAGATATCCTGCTTCTCAAAATTGCATTGATACTATTATGGATGGGGGTTATAATCTTTCGGCTCATGAGCGTGTTGTTATTGGACAAGCGCCACCGCCTGAATTGCACTGGACGGTGGCGCGACCACCTATTGAGTTTGGTTCTGTTCAACCATTGCCGGAGTTGCACCGGTTGGCCATGTCATCCACACCGGATCTAGTAACTGTGGATCTGCGGCCCGTGGTTTCTGGTAATCTTTCTGCACAATTTGCAGAAGTGGGAATTTCTCCAGTTCAAAATGATAGATTGGGGTCTAGCCCATCTTCTTTGGATGCGCATCGTGCCGGCCCAATATCTCATGAGTTATTGGTTGGGCCAATCCCTGGTCTTTTGGCTAATGGGCCTGCCTCGTTGCACAATACCCCAATTTCTGAAATGTTGGAAACATCTATTGGCCCGAGCCCACCATCCCCCCACAGGAAATACCCACCTCTCAAGAAGCAGCACAACAGTTTGATGCCATGGTCAATGACATGGTCGACCGGGTTTTAACTTGTACCCTCTGTATTCTCAGGGGCCACCTAGCAGCCTCTTGTGGAATGCGAGCGGTCTGCTCGGCTTGCTCATGCTCAGGTCACTTTAGCAGAGATTGTAATGATTTTGCGCGCACCAATGGATTGGCTTGGAGAACAATTTCTCTGCAACAAGCGCGAGTATATTGGAAAACCCTGCCGGTCAGGGGAACGGTGCCGGAGTTATTGGGATAGCTTGCCCAGTCCCATCATCGCCGCCCACATTGCACCAATCCCCCCTCCTCTTCTCAGCGAAAACCCCATCCCATCCCAGCAGCACCCGGCTATGGCGAACTATGAGCTCGACCCGCAGCGTTTTGTGCCGGCAGGCCACCACATCATCGATGGTGGAGAAAGGCGGCTTCCACGCACCTTCATCACACCTGCAACTCGCCCTCCTCGCCGCCATGAGGATTACATGGTCACCGAGGTCATGCCTACTCCGGAGGGACCGCTAGGACCTGTGAAGGAAGAGATTGTTTAGTTTCTTTAGCACAGAGGTACTCTAGTCCGCTCCGCTCAGCCTTGGTTTCATGGGGTAGGATTATTTCAAGTGAGGGATCCATCTGTCAGATATACATTGATTCAGCATGCTCCTTTCCCTCTGGGCAATGGCCGCTTTGTTAGATTTATGAAGCATGATGAGGGAGATAACTTTAAGGGAAATCATGGGTTTCGCAAGGGTTGGATCATGTTCATTGGTATTCCTCTAGATTACCGCAATACAGAGTTCATATCACATGCGGTGGGCACTTTTGGGAAATTTCATTCATGGGATAGTGAGGATCCATATCTGGTTCGGACACTGGTGGAGGCAAGTTTTCCTGACGCACCATTGGTGCCACGTGATGTGGTCTTCGGAGATTATGCAGAATGGGGAGGAGCCCAGGTCTCATGGACTGCGGCTTGCTATGTGATAGGTGCTTATTTTGCCGATCAGATGCCAAACAATGAAGATCCAACGCCGCTAGATGGAAATCCACACCCTCTGCCTGGAAACCTACTACAGGACAATTTGATGTTTGTTCTTCCGCCATATCTGATGTTGGGGTGGAATGATGCGCCCATAGCACCCCCATTGCCTTTGGAAAATAACTTAGGAGGTGCTGGATGGGGGAATGCAGTCTGGGGTGACAATGAGGATGAACACCCACAGCCGCCACAGCCTGATGGGTGGGGAAATGTTGCGCATGTGCAAGATCAGGTTTCTATTGTCATTGATCAACCGGAGGGCTCTGGGTCTGTGGAACAACAAGTGGAGGTTCAGTATGAGGAGCAAAATCAGCTGCAGCCGGTTCAGCAGATGCAGAACAACGTGCAGCAGATTGTGGAGGAAAATCCTTTAGCAATTGTTCCTTATCAACCTCCTGTCGTTCAGCAGCACCAGATATTCATTGGCATGGCAAGGATTGTGGCTGGGCCACCCCTTCCTCCAGAGATGACACGGAAGAGATCTTTTGAAAATTTGTTACCTGAATTTACTGTCAAGGAGGTGCCTCGCCCTATCTTCTTCAAGCCACTTAGGACTGTGACATACTCCAAGCGCACATGGACAATTGCTTTTGATGATTCACAGAGAATGTCTTCTTTGGTGCCCTGCTTGCCCACTAATCTTATGCTCAGGAAGCCTATGGTGGCCAAGCGACTAGTTGCCAGAGCTCTTTTTGGAAGTTCTTCTGATGAGTTTCTCAGTGCTAGTGTTAATGCAGTGTCTGATTCTGTTGGGTCTGGTGAGATGCGCTCTCAAGATGTTGTGGCTAGTAGCATGGAGGAGAACTCCGTTGGAAATATGCCCTAGAGGCAATAATAAATTGGTTATTATTATATTTCCTTGTTCATGATAATCGTTTATTATCCATGGTAGAATTGTATTGATAGGAAACTCAGATACATGTGTGGATACATAGACAACACCATGTCCCTAGTAAGCCTCTAGTTAACTAGCTCATTGATCAATAAGATGGTCACGGTTTCCTGACCATGGACATTGGATGTCGTTGATAACGGGATCACATCATTAGGAGAATGATGTGATGGACAAGACCCAATCCTAAGCCTAGCACAAGATCGTGTAGTTCGTTTGCTAAAGCTTTTCTAATGTCAAGTATCATTTCCTTAGACCATGAGATTGTGCAATTCCCGGATACCGTAGGAGTGCTTTGGGTGTGCAAAACGTCAAAACGTAACTAAGTGGCTATAAAGGTACACTACAGGTATCTCTGAAAGTGTCTGTTGGGTTGGCACGAATCGAGACTGGGATTTGTCACTCTGTGTAAACGGAGAGGTATCTCTGGGCCCACTCGGTAGGACATCATCATAATGTGCACAATGTGACCAAGGAGTTGATCACGGGATGATGTGTTACGGAACGAGTAAAGAGACTTGCCGGTAACGATATTGAACAAGGTATCGGATACCGACGATCGAATCTCGGGCAAGTACAATACCGCAGGACAAAGGGAATTGTATACGGGATTGATTGAATCCTCGACATCGTGGTTCATCCGATGAGATCATCGTGGAACATGTGGGAGCCAACATGGGTATCCAGATCCCGCTGTTGGTTATTGGCCAGAGAGTTGTCTCGGTCATGTCTGCATGGTTCCCGAACCCGTAGGGTCTACACACTTAAGGTTCGGTGACGCTAGAGTTGTTATGGGAAATAGTATGTGGTTACCAAAGGTTGTTCGGAGTCCCGGATGAGATCCCGGACATGACGAGGAGCTCCGGAATGGTCTGGAGGTGAAGATCGGTATATTGGACGAAGGGTATTGGAGTCTGGGATTGTTCTGGGGGTACCAGGTGATGACCAGCGTGTCCGAAAGGGGTTTCGGAGGCCCCGGCAAGTGTTGGGGGGCCTTATGGGCCAAGGGAAGAGGGCACATCAGCCCACTAAGGGGCTGAGCGCCCCTCCCACCCCATCTCACGTAACCAGGAGAGGTGGGGGCGCCACCCCTAGGGCAGCCGCCCCTCCCGGCTTGGGGGGCAAGTTTCCTAGGGGGTGGGGGCGCCCAAACCCATCTAGGGTTTCCCCTGTGGCCGCCGCCCCTCCCCTAGGGAACCCTAGGGCGCCTCCCCCTCCTCCCTTCCCCCTATATATAGTGAGGGAGAGAGAGGGCAGCCGCACCCTTCCCCTGGCGCAGCCCTCTTCCTCCTCCAACACCTCATCCTCCTCCGTAGTGCTTGGCGAAGCCCTGCCGGAGAACCACGAGCTCCATCACCACCATGCCGTCGTGCTGTCGGAGTTTTCCCTCAACTTCTCCTCTCACCTTGCTGGATCAAGAAGGAGGAGACGTCTCCCAACCATACGTGTGTTGAACGCGGAGGTGCCGTCCGTTCGGCGCTAGGATCATCGGTGATTTGGATCACGACGAGTACGACTCCATCAACCCCGTTCACTTGAACGCTTCCGCTTAGCGATCTACAAGGGTATGTAGATGCACTCTCCTTCCCCTCGTTGCTAGATTACTCCATAGATTGATCTTGGTGATGCGTAGAAAATTTTAAATTTCTGCTACGATCCCCAACAGTGGTATCAGAGCTAGGTCTATGCATAGTTTCTATGCACGAGTAGAACACAAAGCAGTTGTGGGCATCGATATTGTCAATTTACTTGCCGTTACTAGTCTTATCTTGATTCGGCGGCATCGTGGGATGAAGCGGCCCGGACCGACCTTACACTACTAGGAAAAGGGCTATAGATGATGTGGTCACTAATGGCTCACCAGACATATGGTGCGCCATTAGTATATACTAATGGTGCACCATGTGTTGGTGCGCCATTAGTGTCCAAATACTAATGGCACACCACATCCACGATGCGCCACTAGCAAAAAAAATTATTATTTTTCAAAAATACCAATGGCGCATCAGGGGTTAGTGCGCCATTACTAGTTTTAACTAGTAATGGCGCACCAGTAAGAGATGCGCCATTGCTATCTATACGTATGGCACACCCCTATCAATGCGACATTGCTATCACCCCTTATCCCCTCCCTCTAGTCACGTTCTCTCCCCTCCCCTTCCTCCTGACACACCCACCCACCTCCCTCGACTTTGATCTAGATCGGGAAGCCCCGACCGCCCGCCTTTTCCTCTCCCTCCCGACCACGGCGAGCCACCTTCCATGACGAGCAATCCGAGGAGCTCCGCCTCACTCTTCTTCTCCCCCACCCCCACTGGCGACAGATGTGAGGTGAAAATTCCCCGCCAATCGGAGCGCTTGCCTGCCGATGGAGGTCTCAGCCAGGCTCCGCCCGCCGTCTCCCGCCTCGACGGTGCCGCCCCGCCGCAGTGGAGGGTCCCTGCGGCGGCTGCTCCCTTCGGCCCGGCCCGCCTCCCGAGCGGTCTCCGCCAAGGTGCTTCCCAGTGCGGAGCCTCACCACTCTCTAGCCGCCGCGCCCCTCTCTCCCCTCTCCTCGCAATGGTGGCCGCGCCTCCCCAGCCCACCGCGCCCGCCCCCGCCCCCACGAGCGGTGGCGACGCATTTCGCCTGGGCTTCGTCAGCGCGGGGAACCTAGCCGAGAGCATTGCACGGTGCGTCACGGCGTCGGGCGTCCTCCCGGCCTCCGCCGTCCGCATCGCGCCCCACCGCTGCCCTGAGCGCGGCGCCGCCTTCGCCTCCCTCGGCGCCACCATCCTCGCATCCAACGCCCAGGTCGGTCCGCCGGCCTCCTGCTCATCCCCACATCTGATTCACCCAGCCTTCCCTCACTCCGCTCGAAGCAGCCAAGCATCTCTGTCTCTGTCACGTGTTCACGCTTGACAGCCACTCCGTATCTCATGTGATGTTTTTTCCTTCTCGTCGTAGGTTGTCGACGACAGCGATGTGATCGTAATCTCCGTCAAGCCCCAGATTGGTAAGTGTACAAACTCGTATCATTAGCCCCTCAAGGCAATCAATCACTGATGCGTTTCTTGTCCAGATAGTATTTTCTTAGTCCCTGAAAGCAATCAGTGACGCCTCAGATTTAACGATTTGGGCTTTTGTTTTGCACGCTTATGAGATTATCCACATATGAAATTGCAGTGAAGCAGGTTCTGGTTGAGCTCAAGCCCTTGTCTGAAGAAAAGCTTCTAATCTCCATTGCCGCTGGCATCAAAATGGAAGATTTGCAGGTCAGTCAGTGTGCATTCACGGTCTATTCCCTTTAATGATAGAATCTTATGCACATATGTAGTACTATGAAATATCAGAGCTATCCTGGTAAGATTGATAAGTAGGTTGTAGCATTGAAAACATGACAATGCCGGTAGTATTATTAATGGTTCAGTTAGCGCCTCAACAGCGTCTGCACTACTTCTGATATTGTTTTTCAGTAGCTTTTTTCTGCACCTTTTTCTTTCAGTTCTTAGTGCTGCTGCCCCATGAACACATTTTTTTAATTTGACTGTACATTCAAATGAAGC
Source organism: Triticum dicoccoides (assembly GCF_002162155.2). Taxonomy (NCBI): domain Eukaryota; kingdom Viridiplantae; phylum Streptophyta; class Magnoliopsida; order Poales; family Poaceae; genus Triticum; species Triticum dicoccoides. Next base: position 215,165,326 of record NC_041392.1, on the reverse strand, counting down.
CTTTGTTAAGTATACACTCCAAAATTCAGTTAACAGTAGCCTATATGAATTTTCTGTTTCTGAATTTATAAACTCACTTTATATTCAGTTTATAAATTAACAGTACCTTCAAAATTAAGTATCATTCGCATGGATCAACTGTTATTTTATTTTGTGGAGGATAAAGTTTAGATCATGAATAATGGCATTACAAGTGAACTTGGCACAATTACACATGTCCTGAACCTCATAGAATCTGACACTAGCAAGTCTTCATTGGCATGCAAGTACTACTTTTACATTGTCATGACAGGAACAATTAATTTGACATGTATCATTGGTACTGCTAAAACATTTCGTTCATGTTTCAACAAATTTGGTGAAGACCACTTCATATGTATTTTGCATATATGAATTATCTCCTGTTGCTTTCTAAGATGTTAGTTCTTTCAGTTCTAGCCCTCCTATCTTTAATTCCTGGCTGCTGGACTACCTGCAGGACAACGAGTTCATCTGCGGCAGCTATCGCTGTGAGCAGTCCGTCCACGACGCGCTCCGCAGCGTCTTCGCTGGGCACAATGAGATCCTCAACGTCTGGAAGTAAGTCACCGGCCATCTGTTTCCTGATGAATTTTCTTTCTAGCTCAATATGATCGGATCTGACTAGTACATTCAGATTTACTCTTGTTTTCTTTTCAAATAGTACTTGTAGTCTATATTCCAGCTGTGCGACTACCTGTAGCCACTTGAACCGATGAGAATTCTTCAAGCCTACATATAGCCACTTGAACAAATGTCTATCTCAGATCTGCTCATCTAAAAAATCCAAGTGGAGTAGTATACTGGTAGTATAGTATAATAATATTATCGAAAGGTAAATGCCCTGATTATTTAGCTCTTTCAGATAAATACTCGTCGAAAGTGAGCTCCTATCAAAATTCATTTCCATTATAATCTTACTCATACAATATTCACACCATGTAATTCTGGAAATATATGCTCATATCTAGTTCTGCATAAAAAATGACAGTGTTGACATGTTATAAATAGTTTGTTTGTGTTTCTATTTATTTTGTTACATTTTGCAGGGATAAAGTGAAGAAAAAGAAGAAAAAATTACTATAAGATTAGTTTTAGGATTTTCTTTTATTTCCTTGCAATTTTCCTTTTATTGGAAACTTGTAAAGACATTGTAATATTCTTACTATAATAAAAATTATGGTTCTATTTCATTTTTTGTTTTTAAATTATTTTTCTTATAGGTTGTTTTCTGTAAATTTAGATATTTTTTGTTTTTCAAATACATTACTAGTGGCGCATTTAAGCCCTTATTAGTGGCGCACCTTCCTTTATTACTAGTGGCGCACCTGTAAGGTTATTAGTGGCGCACCTGGAGGGAATACCAGTGGAGCACCTCTAGGCATACTAATGGCGCACCACATGGTGCGCCATTAGTATCTGGTATACTAATGGTGCACCAGTGGTGCGCCATTAGTAAAAAATACTAGTGGCGTGATACTAATGGCGCACCAGTAGTGCGCCATTAGTAGGCAAAACTGGTGCGCCATTAGTAGGCCTTTTCCTAGTAGTGTTACACGTACTCTTACGTGAGACTGGTTCCACCGACTGACATGCACTAGTTGCATAAGATGGCTAGTGGGTGCCTGTCTCTCCCACTTTAGTCGGATCAGATTCGATGAAAAGGGTCCTTATGAAGGGTAAATAGAAATTGGCATATCACGTTGTGGTTTTGGCGTAGGTAAGAAATGTTCTTGCTAGAAACCTATAGCAGCCATGTAAAAACTTGCAACAACAATTAGAGGATGTCTAACTTGTTTTTGCAGCATATGCCTTGTGATGTGATATGGCCAAAAGGATGTGATGAATGATATATGTGATGTATGAGATTGATCATGTTCTTGTAATAGGAATCACGACTTGCATGTCGATGAGTATGACAACCGGCAGGAGCCATAGGAGTTGTCTTAATTTATTTATGACCTGCGTGTCAACATAAATGTCATGTAATTACTTTACTTTATTGCTAAAGCGTTAGCCATAGTAGTAGAAGTAATAGATGACGAGACAACTTCAAGAAGACACGATGATGGAGATCATGATGATGGAGATCATGGTGTCATGCCGGTGACAACGATGATCATGGAGCCCCAAAGATGGAGATCAAAAGGAGCAAATGATATTGGCCATATCATGTCACTATTTGATTGCATGTGATGTTTATCATGTTTTACATCTTATTTGCTTAGAACGACGGTAGCTTAAATATGATGATCCCTCACTAAAATTTCAAGAAAAGTGTTCCCCCTAACTGTGCACCGTTGCGAAGGTTCGTCGTTTCGAAGCACCACATGATGATCGGGTGTGATAGATTCTAACGTTCGAATACAACGGGTGTAAGCCAGATTTACACACGCAATACACTTAGGTTGACTTGACGAGCCTAGCATGTACAGACATGGCCTCGGAACACGGAAGACCGAAAGGTCGAGCATGAGTCGTATAGAAGATACGATCAACATGAAGATGTTCATCGATGTTGACTAGTCCGTCTCACGTGATGATCGAACACGGCCTAGTTGACTCGGATCATGTTTCACTTAGATGACTAGAGGGATGTCTATCTGAGTGGGAGTTCATTAAATAATTTGATTAGATGAACTTAATTATCATGAACATAGTCTAAATTGTCTTTGCAAATATGTTGTAGATAAATAGCTCACGTTGTAGCTCCCTGTTTCAATACGTTCCTAAAGAAAGATTAAGTTGAAAGATATTGTAAGCAATGATGCGGACTAGGTCCGTAATCCGAGGAGTGTCCTCACTGCTACACACAAGGCTTATGTCTTTGATGCACCACTCGATGTGCAAACCCCTACAACATCGTCTGTGGATGTTGTGAACACCTGACAGACACATTCTGATGACTACCTGATAGTTTAGTGCACCATACTTTACGGCTTAGAATCGGGATTCCAATGATGTTTTGAACGCCATAGAACATATGAGATGTTCCAAGAGCTGAAATTGGGATTTCAGGCTCATGCCCGTGTTGAGAGGTGTGAGACCTCTGACAAGTTCTTTTGCCAACAAGATGGAGGAGAATAGCTCAGCTAGTGAGCATGTGCTCAGAATGTCTCGGTGCTACAATCACTTAAATCAAGTGGGAGTTAAACTTCCAGATAAGATAGTGATTGATAGAGTTCTCTAGCCACTATCACTAAGCTACTAGATCTTCGTGATGAACTATGACATGCAAGGGATGGAGTTGATCCCGGAGCTGTTCGCGGTGCTTAAGACCGCAAAAGATAGAAATCAAGAAGGAGCATCAAGTGTTGATGGTTTGACAAGACCACTGGTTTCAAGAAGGGCAAGGGTTAGAAGGGAAACTTCATGGATGGCAAACCAGTTGCCGCTCCAGTGAAGGAACCCAAGGTTGAACCCAAACCCAAGACTAAGTGCTTCTATTGTAAGGGGAACGGTCACTGGTAGCGGAATTACCCCAAATGCATGGTAGATAAGAAGGCTGGCAACTTCAACAAAGTATATACATGTTATTAATGTGTACCTCACTAGTACTCCTGGTAGCACCTGGGTATTGGAGACTGGTTCGGTTGCTATTATTGGTGACTTGAAGCAAAAGCTACGGACTAAACGGAGACTGGCTAAGGGCGAGGTGACGATGTGTGTTGGAAGTGTTTCCAAAGTTGATGAGATCACCATTGCACGCTCCATCTGCCTTCGGGATTAGTATTGAACCTAGATAAATGTTATCAGGTGTCTACGTTGAGCATGAATATGATTAGATCACGTTCATTGCAATACGGTTATTCATTTAAGTTAGATAATAATGGTTGTTCTGTTTACATGAATAATACCTTTCATGGTCATGCACACTATGTGAATGGTTCATTGAATCTCGGTTGTAGTAATACACATGTTCACGCCAAAAGATGTAGAGTTAATAACGATAGTACCACTTTCTTGTGGCACTGCCGCTTAGGTCATATTGGCGTAAGATGCATGAAGAAACTCCATGTCGATGGATGTTTGGAGTCACTTGATTTTGAATCGCTTGACACATGCGAGCCATGCCTCATGGGCAGGATGACTAAGACCCCATTTTCAGGTACAATGAAACGGGCAAGTGACGTGTTGGAAATCATGCATGCGGATGCGTGTGATCCAAAGAGAATTGAAGCGTGCGATGGATATTGCTATTTTCTCATCTTCACTGACGATTTGGGTAGATATAGGTATATCTACTTAATGAAGCACAAGTCTGAAACGTTTGAAAAGTTCAAGCGATTTCAGAGTGAAGTTAAGAATCATCATAACAATAAGATCATGTTCCTACGATCTGATCAAAAGGGGATTTTCTGAGTTATGAGTTTGGCAATCACTTAAGACATTGTGGAATTGTTTCACAGTTGAAGCCACCTGGAACACCACAAGGTAATGTTGTGTCTGGACATCGTAATCGAACCCTATGAGATATGGTGCGATCTATGACGTCTCTTACCAATCTACCGTTTTCATTTTGAGGTTATGCGTTAGAGACAGCTGCATTCACTCTAGATAGGACACCATCTAGGTCCGTTGAGACGACGTCATATGAACATTGGTTTGGCAAGAAACCAAAGTTGTCGTTTCTTAATGTTTGGGGATGCGATGCTTAGGGCTTCAGCCGAAGAAGCTCGAACCCAAAGCGGACAAACACATCTTCATAGGATACCCAAGGGTGACAGTTGGGTATACCTTCTATATCAGATCCGAGGGCAAATTGTTTGTCGCTAAGAACGAGTCCTTTCTCGAGAAGGAGTTTCTCTCGAAAGAATTGAGTGGGAGGAAGATAGAACTTGATGAGGTTGTCGAACCTTTACTTCAACCAGAGAGTGATGCAACACAGAAAGATGTTTTATGTGGCGCCTACGTCTGTTGAATAGGAAGTTAATGATAGTAATCGTGAAGCTTCGGATCAAGTTGCTATCGAACCTCGTAGGTCGACAAGGATATGTACTACTGCTGAGTGGTACGGTAATCCTGTCTTACATATCATGTTGTTAGACAATAATGAACCTACGAGCTATGGAGAAGTGATGGTGGGCCCGTATTCCGACAAATGGTTAGAAGCCATGAAATCCAAGATAGGATCCATGTATCAGAACAAAGTATGGACTTTGGTGGACTTGCCCGTTGATCGGCAAGCCATTGAGATAAATGGATCTTTAAGAAGAAGACGGGCGTGGGAGGTAATGTTACCGTCTATGAAGCTCGACTTGTGGGAAAGAGTCTTTTCACAAGTTCAAGGAGTTGACTACGATGAGAATTTCTCACCTGTAGCGATGCTTAAGTCCGTCGGAATCATGTTAGCATTAGCTGTATTTTTTGATTATGAAATCTGACAGATGGATGTCAAAACAAGTTTTCTTACCAGTTTTCGTAAGAAAAGTTGTATGTGATACAATAAAAGGTTTTGTCGATCCTAAGGATGCTAAAAGGTATGCTGGCTCCAGCAATCCTTCTATGGACTAGAGCAAGCATCTCGGAATCGGAATATATGTTTTGATGGAGTGATCAAAGCTTTTAGGTTTATACAATGTTTGTTAGAAACTTGTATTTACAAGAAAGTGAGTGGGAGCACTACAACATTTCTGACAAGTATATGTGGATGACATATTGTTGATCCGAAATAATGTAGAATTTCTGGAAAGCATAAATGGTTGTTTGAAGAGTGTTTTTCAAAGGAAGACCTGGATAAAGCTGCTTACATATTTGGGCATCAAGATCTATAGAGATAGATCAAGACGCCTGATGGTGCTTTCAAAGAATGCACACCTTGACATGTTTTTGAAGGAGTTCAAAATAGATCAGTCAAAGAAGGGGTTCTTACCTGAGTTGTAAGGTGTGAAGTTGAGTAAGACTCAAAGCTTGACCACGGCAGAAGAAAGAGGAAGGACGAAGGTCGTCCCCTATGCTTTTTTCATAGGCTCTATACAGTATGCCATGCCGAGTACCGCACCTGATGCGTGCCTTGCCACATGTCTGGCAAGAGGGTACAAAGGTGATCTAGGACTGGATCACCAGATAGCGGTCAAAATTATCCTTAGAAGAATAAGGAAATGTTTCTCGGTTATGGAGGTGATAAAGAGTTCGACGTAAAGAGTTACGTCGATGCAAGCTTAACACCTATCCGGATAGCTCTGAGTAGAGATACTGGATACGTATAATGGAGCAACAATTTGGAATAGCTCCAAGTGGAACATGGTAGCAGCATCTACGATATAAAGTTTTGCGAAATACATAGGGATCTGAATATGGCAAGACTTGTTGACTACAACCTCTCTCACAAGCATAACATGATCAAACCCAGAACTCTTGGAGTGTTTATCACATGATGATGTGAACTAGACCATTGAGTCTAGTAGACTCTTGGATGTTGGTCACATGGCGATGTGACCTGTGAGTGTTAATCACATGGCGATGTGAACTAGAATATTGACTCTAGTGCAAGTGGGAGACTGTTGGAAATATGCCCTAGAGGCAATAATAAATTGGTTATTATTATATTTCCTTGTTCATGATAATCGTTTATTATCCATGCTAGAATTGTATTGATAGGAAACTCAGATACATGTGTGGATACATAGACAACACCATGTCCCTAGTAAGCCTCTAGTTGACTAGCTCGTTGATCAATAACATGGTTACGGTTTCCTGACCATGGACATTGGATGTCGTTGATAACGGGATCACATCATTAGGAAAATGATGTGATGGACAAGACCCGATCCTAAGCCTAGCACAAGATCGTGTAGTTCGTTTGCTAAAGCTTTTCTAATGTCAAGTATCATTTCCTTAGACCATGAGATTGTGCAACTCCCGGATACCTTAGGAGTGCTTTGGGTGTGCCAAACGTCACAACGTAACTGGGTGGCTATAAAGGTACACTACAAGTATCTCCGAAAGTGTCTGTTGGGTTGGCACGAATCGAGACTGGGATTTGTCACTCTATGTAAACGGAGAGGTATCTCTGGGCCCACTCGGTAGGACATCATCATAATGTGCACAATGTGACCAAGGAGTTGGTCACGGGATGATGTGTTACGGAACGAGTAAAGAGACTTGCCGGTAACGAGATTGAACAAGATATCAGATACCGATGATCGAATCTCGGGCAAGTATAGTACCGCTGGACAAAGGGAATTCTATATGGGATTGATTGAATCCTCGACATCGTGGTTCATCCGATGAGATCATCGTGGAACATGTGGGAGCCAACATGGGTATCCAGATCCCGCTGTTGGTTATTGGCCAGAGAGTTGTCTCGGTCATGTCTGCATGGTTCCCAAACCCGTAGGGTCTACACACTTAAGGTTCGGTGACGCTAGAGTTGTTATGGGAAATAGTATGTGGTTACCAAAGGTTGTTCCGAGTCCCGAATGAGATCCCGGACATGACGAGGAGCTCCGAAATGGTCCAGAGGTGAAGATCGGTATATTGGACGAAGGGTATTGGAGTCTGGAATTGTTCCGAGGGTACCAGGTGATGACCAGCGTGTCCGAAAGGGGTTTCGGAGGCCCCGACAAGTGTTGGGGGGCCTTATGGGCCAAGGGAAGAGGGCACATCAGCCCACTAAGGGGCTGAGCGCCCCTCCTACCCCATCTCACATAACCAGGAGAGGTGGGGGCGCCACCCCTAGGGCAGCCGCCCCTCCCGGCTTGGGGGGCAAGTTTCCTAGGGGGTGGGGGCGCCCAAACCCATCTAGGGTTTCCCCTGTGGCCGCCGCCCCTCCCCTAGGGAACCCTAGGGCGCCTCCCCCTCCTCCCTTCCCCCTATATATAGTGAGGGAGAGAGAGGGCAGCCGCACCCTTCCCCTGGCGCAGCCCTCTTCCTCCTCCAACACCTCATCCTCCTCCGTGGTGCTTGGTGAAGCCCTGCCAGAGAACCACGAGCTCCATCACCACCATGCCGTCGTGCTATCGGAGTTTTCCCTCAACTTCTCCTCTCACCTTGCTGGATCAGGAAGGAGGAGACGTCTCCCAACCGTACGTGTGTTGAACGCGGAGGTGCCGTCCGTTCGGCGCTAGGATCATCGGTGATTTGGATCACGATGAGTACGACTCCATCAACCCCGTTCACTTGAACGCTTCCGCTTAGCGATCTACAAGGGTATGTAGATGCACTCTCCTTCCCCTCGTTGCTAGATTACTCCATAGATTGATCTTGGTGATGCGTAGAAAATTTTAAATTTCTGCTACAATCCCCAACAAACTCCTCTTCTTCTGTGGTTTTTTCTTCCTCTATGCAGGCCAAGGAGATGAAATAGACAAGAAGATGGAAGGTTGTGGCCCCTTTAGTGGATACTTATGTACGACGATGTACAAGAAGCGCGGGAAAGCTGGATGGGTTCAAATCAATGACTTTTGAGCAGCTTTCCCTCTAGCCCACCAAAAGGCGTCCTCGGTCCAACCCCATACATGTGAAGGCCCAGCCAACACCTGAAGACGCAGATGACGCTGGCAAGTCTGCAGATGCCCCTCCACCAACGCATATCAACGTACTGCAAGCAATTGGAGCGGAGCTGGAGATTGACCCCAACCTGCTATCCAAGGAGAAGCTTACGTTAATCCCAAGGACGACTCCTCCTCCTGTGGTGTTTGAATGTTGCAGTTTAAAACTTTAGCTAGGTGTAGCGAGCCTTTTAACTTCCCTGTCGTCTGTGTCATTCTAAAACTTTATGCTGCGTGGTCTGAACTAGATGCATTTTGTTTTTTATGGTGTGGGATGTATGACATTGTGTGTCATGAAGTTGCTGAGACATCGCTTTTGGTTATCTCATGAATCAAAGGTCTATGCGTAATTGGAAGGTGCTTTGTTGGAATGTCCATGGTTTAAATTCTGAAACACGACAATGCTTTGTTAGAGAGAAAATTTCTGACAGTCAGTGTGCGGTTTCTTGTTTGCAAGAAACTAAGTTGTCAGATTGCCATCATTCTTTAATTAAGAGCATTTGTCCTAGGGGTTTTGATCAGTTCATTGAAACACCCTCCAGAGGAGCCTCGGGTGGTATTCTGACAGTATGGCGTTCAGATGTTTTTAGGGGTACATTAGTGGAAGTAAAGCCTTTTGGGATGATCATCAGTTTCAATTCTGTGCATAATAACGATCAGTGGTTTTTAGTCAATGTATATGGACCTTGTCAGGGTGTATTGAGGGATGAATTTGTTAACTAGTTGTATAACCTTCAAGTGGAGCCGGAACAAAAATGGCTGCTACTGGGAGATTTTAATTTTATCAGGTCCATGGACAATCGTAATCTTCCGGGAGGGGATGTTAATGATATTTTTATCTTCAATGAGATCATTGGCCATTTAGGTCTGCTGGAACTTCCTCTAAAGGGTAGAAGGTTTACCTGGTCAAACATGCAGGATGTCCCACTCCTCGAGCAATTGGAGTGGTTTTTTACTTCTGCAAGTTGGATAACCCATTATCCTATGACACAAGTTACACCACTTGCTAGAACTGCGTCTGATCATGTTCCTTGTGCAATTTCCATCAGCACCACAATTCCTAAAGCACATATCTTCAGGTTTGAAAACTATTGGGTACATCAACCTGGCTTCATGGACTGTGTAAGGGAAGTTTGGAACAAACCTTCACATAAGTCTCATATATCTGTAGTTATTATGGACAAATTGAAATCCTTGAGGTTTGCACTCAAGAAATGGCAGAAGGGGCTCTCACACATTAAATCTTTGATTGAAAAGTGCAATTGGGTAATTCTATGGCTGGATGATTTGGAGGACTAGAGGCCCCTATCCATACCTGAACACAACTTCAGGAAGATATGTAAGTTACACCATGAGCACCTTCTACATTTGCAGTTTTTATATTGGAAGAAAAGGTGTACTATTAGATATATAAAGGTGGGAGAGGAAAATTCTAAATTCTTCCAGGCCATGGCAACAGAGAGGTATAGGAAGAATTCTATTGCTAGTCTTCAACTGTCTGATGGAACAGTTTCTTCAGATCATGGGGAAATAGCTAAGGAGTTTTTGATTGCTTTCAAGGGCAGAATGGGAACTGTTAAACCAATATTGATGGGTAATGAAATAATCTCACTTATCCCAAGAGTGCAAGGTCTTGAGGGACTCACGCAACCCTTTCAACTTCAAGAGATTGAAAAGGTCATAAAGGAAATGCCCATTGATAAAGCCCCAGGGCCAGATGGTTTATTGGTCTGTTCATGAAAAGATGCTGGTCAATCATTTCCAATGATTTTATTCATTTGGTAAATGAGTTTCATGCTGGAACTGCTCGTTTGGAAAACCTCAATGAAGCTTTCATTACTTTGATCCCAAAAAAGCAAACACCTGAGGGTGTTGGAGATTTTATGCCAATCTCTTTGATCAGTGTGGGACTGAAGTTTCTGACTAAACTGGCAGCTAATAGGTTTCAAGAGGAAATCACCAAGTGTGTTAATAAAAATCAGTATGGCTTCATTAAATCAAGAAAAATTCTAGACTGTATTGCTTGGACGTTTGAGTATATTCATCAATGCAATCATTCCAAGAAACCAATTATATTGCTCAAGCTTGACTTTGAAAAAGCGTTTGACTCTATTCAGCATGAGGCAATTTTGAAAATCCTTGTAGCAAAAGGTTTTGATAGCAAATGGATTAAATGCGTTCAGCAGCTCCTATCTTCTGCAACATCCTCTATCCTGCTAAATGGTGTGCCTGGAAATCATTTCAAGTGCAAATGTGGTGTCAAGCAAGGAGACCCTATCTCTCCTTTGCTTTTTTTCATTCCTGCTGATCTTCTACAAACTATGATCAATGATCTATTATGTAGGGGTCTGCTTACCTTGCCATTGCCAACACATGATCCTAATTACCCAGTTGTACAATATGCAAATGATACCTTATTGTTTGTAAATGCTGACTCAACTCAGCTGGAGGTCCTCAAGTCAGTGCTCAACTCCTTTTCCTTGGCAACTGGACTGCAAATAAACTTCCATAAGTCTTCAATGTACCCAATCAATGTGGAAGCCTCTGTTGCTTCTGCCCTTGCTGTTCAGTTTGGGTGCCAGCTTGGTTCTATGCCCTTCACTTATTTGGGACTTCCTGTTGGAACCACGCGACCCAAAATTGTTGATTTGCTACCTTTGGTGGACTGCATGGAAAGAAGGCTAACTGCTAGTTCCTGGTTTTTACCACAGGGCAGTAGGTTGCAGCTGGTAAATTCAGTGATTTCCTCTCTCCCTATATTCTTCCTTTGCAGTCTATCCCTCCCACAAGGTATTCTAAAACAGTTAGAAAGGATTCAAAGACAGTGCCTTTTGAGTAAATATGGTCAGGAGAAGGGACACTCTTTGGCTGCATGGCCCCTGGTCTGCAGGCCTAAGATGAAAGGGGGACTTGGAATTCTGAATTTGGGACTGCAGAACGATGCACTACTCCTTGAATACCTCAATAAATTTTATAACAAGGCAGATGTGCCATGGGTTAATTTGGTGTGGGACTCATATTATTTTCAGAGAATTCCTCATGACACTATTCTTTGTGGCTCATTCTGGTGGAGGGACATTTGCAAATTAATGGACAAGTTTCGGACTGTTACTTCTGTCACTGTGGGAAAAGGGGATTCTGTTCTGTTTTGGTCTGATCGGGAGATTGGCCAGTCTTGCATTCCTCTACAAGAACGGTTTCCGAGGCTTTTTTCTTTTTGCCTGCAGAAGAACCTTTCTGTCAGGGAAGTGGTACAGGCAGGATATTTGCAACAAATGTTTTCTTTACCTTTGTCTCAACTGGATTTTAGGGAGTTCAATCAGTTATCAAGTTTGTTATTTGAGACTTCATTCAACATTGATTGTAATGATGACTGGGCTTGGAGGCACGGGAAGATGGCAGAGTACTCAGCCAAAAAATACTATGACTTTGTCCACCAGCCAGTTCTGGCCAATCCTATTCTTAGCTGGGTTTGGAAAAGTTGCTGTACCATGACAATAAAAATGTTTGCCTGGCTGGTAATTATGTACAGAGTTAACACCAAGGATATGATCCAACAACGCAATTGGAGGATTGATGATGGACCTGATTGTGTCCTATGCCCGACTGGAGTACTTGAGGATAGGAATCATCTATTCTTCCAATGTAACTTCAGTATGAGAATCTGGAACTATCCGCAAGTCCCCTGGATGGATAGTAATGATATGGTGCAAATTGCATTACATGCAAGGAAGGAGTTTCAAAAGCCCTTTTTCTCAGAGGTGGTTTTTCTTGCATGGTGGAATATTTGGAACGTTAGGAATGACAGGGCTTTTAGGCATGTCAAACCAACTTTTAGGCAGTGGAGGAATGGATTCATTCATGACATTACTCTTCTTTCATACCGAATCAAAAGCAAGTACAAGGAGGCTCTGCTAAAATGGATTGATTTTCTGCCTCCTTGAAGGACATCTTTTAACTCATCTTCCTCTCCTAGTTGTACATTGTAATGTTTTTTTCTTTTCTTTTGTGTCTCTTCTTTAGCCTTTCTAGTTTAGCTTTTCCTTTTCTTTGTTCCTCCCCTTGAGGAATTTTGTAATTGTTATCTCTCTTCTTTCAATAAAATGTTGTGGGGTGTAAGCCCTGCAGTCTTCCAGGTCAATTTTTTTTTGAATTACGGTCATTAAATGTCTAGAAAATCACTTAAATGTCTTTAAAAGGTCAACTGACCCATGAAATTTTCCAAATTTGCACATGATAATTGTATTAGTGCACGCTAAACGTAGAAAACAATTTGAAGGCCATAAGAGGAAGCTATCTCCCGTTCGTCATCAAGTATGCATTGTTCCCTCTCGAAACCACGAACCTTCTAGTGAGTTGCTCCGGTTTGTGAGGGGTGTGTGTCCAAAATTTTGTCAAACAGACCAATTTTTTTACCATATCATCTTGGTGGCATGACATTACATCAAGCAAGGTTTCAGGTTTTTCTGATCATTTTTTAATTTTTTGGAATTAAAATGCCATGGCACTCCATGCATGTGCCTATGCCGTGAGACCAATATGTTTGAAAATTCCTTCTAATTTACTGCACATGGAATTAACTCGCACACAAGTACACAAATATGATTTTTCAAACCGTTTTGGTTAGGCGTTGCATGTAGATGTATTTAAAATTTAAATTACGGTCATTAAATGGCTAGAAAATCACTTAAATGTCTTTAAAAGGTCAAATGACCCCTAGAATTTTCCAATATTTCACATTACAGTTGTAGTAGTGCATGTTAGACGTAGAAAAAAATTAAGGTCGTAAGAGGAAGCTATCTCCCGTTCTTCATCAAACATGCATTGTTCCCTCTCGGAACCACGAGCCTTCTAGTGAGTTGCTCTGCTTTGTGAAGGGTGTGTGTCCAAACTTTCGTCAAACAGGCCAATTTTTTACCACATCATCTTTGTGGCATGACATTACATCAAGCAAGGTTTCATGTGTTTCTAATATTTTTAAATTTTTTGGAATTAAAATTCCATGTCACTCCATGCATCATATGCATGTGGCCATGTCATGAGACAAATATGTTTGGAAATTCCTTATAATTTACTGCACATGGAATTAACTCGCACACAAGTACACAAATATGATTTTTCAAACCGTTCTGGTTAGGAGTTGCATGTAGATGTAGTTCAAATTTGAATTACGGTCATTAAATGGCTAGAAAATCACTTAAATGTCTTTAAAAGGTCAAATGACCCCTAGAATTTTCCAATATTTTACATCACATTTGTAGTAGTGCATGTTAGACGTAGAAAAAAATTGAAGGCCGTAAGAGGAAGCTATCTCCCGTTCATCATCAAACATGCATTGTTCCCTCTCGGAACCACGAGCCTTCTAGTGAGTTGCTCCGGTTTGTGAGGGGTGTGTGTCCAAACTTTCGTCAAACATGCCAATTTTTTACCACATCATCTTGGTGGCATGACATTACATCAAGCAAGGTTTCATGTGTTTCTGATATTTTTTAAAATTTTTGGAATTAAAATGCCATGTCACTCCATGCATACATATGCATCTGTCCATGTCGTGAGACAACTATGTTTGAAAATTCCTTCTAATTTACTACACATGGAATTAACTCGCACACAAGTACAAAAATATGATTTTTCAAACCGTTTTTGTTAGGCATTTCATGTAGATGTAGTTCAAATTTGAATTACGATCATTAAATGGCTGAAAAATCACTTAAATGTCTTTAAAAGGTCAACTGACCCCTAGAATTTTCCAAAATTTCACATTACAGTTGTAGTAGGGCATGTTATACGTAGAAAAAAATTGAAGGCCGTAAGAGGAAGCTATCTCTCGTTCGTCATCAAACATGCATTGTTCCCTCTCGGAACCACGAGCCTTCTAGTGAGTTGCTCCGGTTTGTGATGGGTGTGTGTCCAAACTTTCGTCAAACACGCCAAATTTTTTACCACATCATCTTGGTGGCATGACATTACATTAAGCAAGGTTTCATGTGTTTCTGATTTTTTTTATTTTTTCAAATTAAAATGCCATGTCACTCCATGCATACATATGCATCTGTCCATGTTGTGAGACAATATGTTTGAAAATTCCTTCTAATTTACTGCACATGGAATTAACTAGCACACCAGTACACAAATATGATTTTTTGAATAGTTATGGTTAGACGTTGCATGTAGATGTAGTTCAAATTTGAATTACGGTCATTAATGGCTAGAAAATCACTCAAATGTCTTGAAAAGGTCAAATGACCCCTAGAATTTTCCAAAATTTCACATTACAGTTTTAGTAGTGCATATTAAACGTAGAAAAAAAATTGAAGGTCATAAAAGGAAGCTATCTCCCATTTGTCATCAAACATGCATTGTTCCCTCTCGGAACCACGAGCTTTCTAGTGAGTTGCTCTGGTTTGTGAGGGGTGTGTGTCCAAACTTTCGTCAAACATGCCAATTTTTTACCACATCATCTTGGTGGCATGACATTACATCAACCAAGGTTTCTTGTGTTTCTGATTTTTTTTATTTTTTGGAATTAAAATGCCATGGCACTCCATGCTTAATTGTGGCATAGCCGTTAGACCAATATGTTTGACAATTCCTTCCAATTTACTGCACATGGAATTAAATCACACACAAGTACACAAAATATGAGTTTTCAAACCGTTATGGTTAGCTGTTGCATGTACATGTAGTTCAAATTTCAATTACGGTCATTAAATGTGTAGAAAATTACTTAAATGTCTAAAAAGGTCAAATAACCCCTGAAATTTTCCAAAATTTGACATGACAGTTGTATTAGTACTACAAAATTTCTCGTACATTTAAAACACCATCCGTTGCCACTTTACTCCAAATTCATCTTTCACAGCTAATAAAAAGTATCTACAACATCACACACAGTTGTTTTCTAGGAACCGTTTGCGATGAAAATATATGGGTCTATTTAAGTCTCCCTCCTTAAGCTTCACCGGCTCGTCTGCTCCAGTGCCGGCAACCCCCGAATCCACGAATCCCGATCCCCTTCCCGGCACCCCCTTCTTGCAAAGATGACGCCATGGAAACGCTTCGTGAAGGCCCATACGATGGTCGCGTCTCCCCCGAGCGCCGCCGCCTGCGCCGAGAGCGCGGCCGCCTACGCCGAGAGTGACGCCGCATCCGCATTGAGAGCAGTCGCTTCCGTCGAGAGGGCGTCTGCGGCAGCCGATAGGGTAGCTGCAGTAGCTGAGATGGCTGCAGCTTATGTTGTGACAGCGACTACAAACACCGAGAGTGCTCTAGCTATCGTCTGTGCCGCTGATGTCGCCCTGGCCCAGGTCGAGTCCATCCACGCCAAGATCGAGGATGCACACGCCAAGATATTTCAGGCCACCTCGGACTCCAGCATGCAACCCACGTCTGAAAAGGTGGCGGTGTCCATGGAGCACCGTCTTCCTCATTAGGTCGCCGAGCGGGAGCTGGAGATTCAGGAGGCGGCGGAGATCGAGGAGCGCCGGGAGGAGGAGTTTCCCGTGGCCGAGGTCGAGGTAGAGAAGAGTCTGTCCATCGAGGAATCGGCGGAGGAGTACCAACGCGAGCTCTGGCACAGCCACTACTACGAGTACTACAACCTTGAGGGCGGCACCAAGGACGAGGACGAGGACGCGGTCGACTTCAGCAGGGGGGACGCGGAGCCCACCAATGGCGGCATGTCGCCAGGACAAGTCATCGACGTCTCATCTCACACCGGCGATGCATAGGCCGGCGCGGTGGCGGATTTGTTAAAATTATGCATACTTAGGCTTTGTTTTTAATGCTGGTCTTTTGTTAGAGCAATGTTTAGGTCAACTGGCTCTGTTTAATTACTAAAATTGTTTGATTCAGTTAGTGTGGTATGTCTGCTGTACGCTCTTTTGTGTGCCCAAATTAGTAAGCGATGTTAAATTATGCAATGACGTACCGGGGGGAATTTCCACCAAAATTTGAATTATCAAACTCATGCCATGCGCGTAAAGCATAAGAATTGTTTGCGATGCACACAGTCGTTCAAAGTGAATGGTCCGGCGGCACCGCGCGCAAAGTTTCCCTCCACATTTCCAAAATGTTGGCCTACCGCCAAAATATCTACCCCCGCCCCTCCCCCCTTCCCCACCCCCTTTTCTCACCGACCACAAGTTACATTTACCCTATTTCCTCCTTCCTTCCTTCCTTCCTAAGCTATAGCCGCTTCCTCGCTCTCATTGTCTCGCATCCTACCGTCGGGGTCGCCATGGTCTTCTTCAAAGACCTCTCCAGCAGTTCCTCCTCCGGCGACGACACCTTCACCACCCGGGTATGCCTCTCTTCTCTCTCTCGGGCTATGACTTGGAATGAAGGATTTTTACCCGTTGGTCGATTTGAGTCATTTCTACCTCTTGTAGCTCCCTAGGACCATCAGTGGCAACCAATGGAGCGGGGTGGCTGAAGATCTACCTGCTTGTTATCACCATCAATCTCCATGTGTGAAGCTAGTTGCATTTGAATCTATGGACAGTGGGAGGAAGTTTCTGGCATGTGCAGAGAAGGTTAGAGCCTCTTTCGTTGTTACAAATCATTTGTTAGATGTGATTCAGACACTGTCACGGTCCCAAGCCATTCATACCACACCTTCAACCAATGCATTCTAAGACAGTGTCATAGTTTGTACCTAGTATCTTAAATTGTCGTCATCTCATCAGCGGTGCCATTAGAAAATTAGTTGGCACCGCTTCAGTAGTTTGTGCAGCCAACTTTGGTCCACACATCTGAGCAGCCAAGTAGTAAAATACTAAATATTTATGGCACGAAGGAACTGGGCATCGGAGCAACTACGTGCTCCGGAGTCCGGGTCCCTGATTTTTTTCGCTGCATCGGCTCGCCACTGCAGGGCACCGGTGCGAGATGTAGCAAAAGTTGTCTTTACCCCAGTTTTTGCATACATAGTGGACGGCCTTAGTACTATTTGTTCTATGTTACTAAATTTGTGCATGTGCACACCTGTTAGTATCAATTTGTTGTCATCCAAACACTGTCGCTATGTTGTTGCAGTTATATTTACCTTCCTCATAAAATGTTCAATTTGTTATTTATTATACATGAGTAAGAACTTGTAGCATTGTTGTAGTTAATTATAGCTTTTGATGTTCCAGAATTTGCTTGTTGACTCAGTAGCAATTAATTCATTTGCACATTGATCTTTTTGAGAAGATATGTCATAATTAACATGTTTCTTCAGTTTTTCAAAATAAGCATTGGTGATTTTCTATGTTGCTATAAACCCATTTCCCCTACAATTGTTACTGATCTAGTTTTAAATATTATAGGATGAACGGAAGTCTTCTTACCCGGAGTGGGTTGATCAAGAGTGGCCATAGTCTTTGAAGATGTGCCTAGCGAAGCCCTGGAGCATGTATGAGGAAGAGAACAGACGTAGGCTTAGAGAAACTATTGTCAACACTGAAGAATATTTGCAGATGCGGGATAAAAAGTTGAAGGTGGAGAATGATCTAAAATTTTCTAAATTAGACTTTGCTAAGATGGTGTTGGCGAAGGAGGCGGCACTTTCCCAGTTGGCCCGTGCAAAACAGGTTCTTACTGAACTGAAAGCAGATGTGGATAAGATGAGTCTGGATGATCTCGGTTAGGGAAATGATTATATTGTTCTTATGAAGTTGAACTAGCTATATGTTGTACTGTCTTGTTTTCATGTAGCTATCTTACTGTGATGTAATAATATATTTATGTGCCTGATATGAAATTGACAAACAATTGTTCGATATGAAATGTGAATTTGCATAATACTGGAATTATTAATTGTAAACTAATAAACCTGCTAAATGTGTCATGGAACTTTGCAAAAGGTTCTAGCAGTAAAAGCGCTTGCGATGGATAGCCCAATGCCACACGGTTTTCTTCATCAAATCGTGTGTGATCTAGTTGATAAAAGCAAACAGTTAACCAAGGCAGACCGTGTGTGATAGTTACACCTTTCACACACGAGCCTACACATAAAACTGTGTGGGATGTACATACGAACGGAAACGTTTTCCTTGGATTGACTGTGTGTGATATACATACCTATGGAAATGTTTTTGGGATTCACCGTGTTGGATGTACATACCTACGGAAATGTTTTTCTTGGATTCACCGTGTGGATGTACATACCTACGGAAATACTTTTTTGGGATTCACCGTGTGGGATGTACATACCTACGGAAATGTTTTTCTGGGATTCACCGTGTGGGATGTACATACCTACGGAAATGATTGGGTTTCGATGCCTCGCCTGATCGCACACGGCCCCAGCCAGTGTCCCAGGAGGGCCTATCCTCAATGATTTCTAGGTCGTGTGGGAAGGACCCCCCTATCGCCCACATTCACTTAGAGACGGTTCCAAATGCCGTCACAGAAAGGGGTTAAAAACCGTTTGTATAGCACCGACGCATACCAGTGTCACAACAGCACCAAAAGTGGTGATTTATTTTCTTATACTAACAGAGCTTATGATATTTTCTGTTGAGTTTTGTGTTGTGAAGTTCTCAAGTTTTGGGTAAAGATTTGATGGACTACGGAATAAGGAGTGGCAAGAGCCTAATATTGGGGATGCCCAAGGCACCCCAAGGTAATATTAAACGACAACCAAGAGCCTAAGCTTGGGGATGCCTCGGATGCCATCCCCTCTTTCGTCTTCATTCATCGCTAACCATACTTGGAGCTATATTTTTATTCACCACATAATATGTGTTTTTCTTGGAGCGTCATTTTATTTTATTAGGATTTGCTTGTTGTTTGATTAATATCCCAAGATCTGAAATTCTTAAATGTTAGAGAGTCTCTACATAGTTACATAATTATTCGACTACTCATTGATCTTCATTTATATCTTTTGGAGTAGTTTGTCTTTTGCTCTAGTGCTTCACTTATATAATTTTAGAGCACAACAGTGGTTTTATTTTAAAAAATTAATGAACTCTCATGCCTCACTTATATTATTTTGAGGGTCTTTAAACAACATGGTAATTTTCTTTGAATACTATGAGAAGTTTGATTCCTTATGATTGTTTTGAGATATGAAGATGGTGGTATTAGAGTCATGCTAGTTAGTAGTTGTGAATTTGAGAAATACTTGTGTTGAGGTTTGTGAGTCCCGTAGCATGCACGTATGGTGAACCGTTATGTAACGAAGTTGGAGCATGAGATATTTTTTGATTGTCTTCCTTATGAGTGGCGGTCGGGGACGAGCGATGGTCTTTTCCTACCAATCTATCCCCCTAGTAGCATGCGCGTAGTACTTTTCTTTGATGACTAATAGATTTTTGCAATAAGTATGTGAGTTCTTTGTGACTAATGTTGAGTCCATGGATTATATGCACTCTCACCTTTCCGCCATTGCTAGCCTATCTAGTACCGCGCAACTTTCATCGGTACCATAAACCCATCATATACCTTCCTCAAAACAGCCACCATACCTACCTATTATGGCATTTCCATAGACATTAAGAGATATATTGTCATGCAACTTTTGACCGTTCCGTTTATTATGACACGCTTCATCATTGTCATATTGCTTTGCATGATCATGTAGTTGACATTGTATTTGTGGCAAAGCCACCGATCATAATTCTTTCATACATGTCACTCTTGATTCATTGCACATCCCGGTACACCGCCGGAGGCATTCATATAGAGTCATATTTTGTTCTAAGTATCGAGTTGCAATTCTTGAGTTGTAAGTAAATAAAAGTGTGATGATCTTCATTATTAGAGCATTGTCCCATGTGAGGAAAGGATGATGGAGACTATGATTCCCCCACAAGTCGGGATGAGACTCCGGACGAATATATATATATATATATATATATATATATATATATATATATATATATATATATATATATATATATATATATATATATATATAGAAGAGGCCAAAGAAAAGGGAAGGCCCAAAAAAATAACAAAAATGAGAGAAAATGAGAGAAGGGGTAATGCTACTCTCCTTTTACCACACTTGTGCTTCAAAGTAGCACCATAATCTTCATGATAGAGAGTCTCCTATATTGTCACTTTCATATACTAGTGAGAATTTTTCATTATAGAACTTGGCTTGTATTCCCTCTGTAAACTAATATAAGAGCGTTTAGATCACTACTTTAGTATTCTAAACGCTCTTATATTAGTTTACGGAGGGAGTATATTCCAACGATGGGCTTCCTCAAATTGCCCTAGGTCTTCATGAGCAAGCAAGTTGGATGCACACCCACTTAGTTTCTTTTCGAGATTTCATAAACTTATAGCTCTAGTGCATCCGTTGCATGGCAATCCCTACTCACTCACATTGATATCTATTGATGGGGATCTCCATAGCCCGTTGATACGCCTAGTTGATGTGAGACTATCTCCTTATTTTTGTCTTCTCCACAACCACCATATTTTGTTCCATCTATAGTGCTATGTCCATGGCTCACGCTCATGTATTGCGTGAAAGTTGAAAAGGTTTAAGAACATCAAAAGTATGAAATAATTGTTTGGCTTGTCATCGGGGTTGTGCATGATTTGAATATTTTGTGTGATGAAGATGGAGCATAGCCAGACTATATGATTTTGAAAATTAAGCTTTCTTCGGCCATGTTATTTTGAGAAGACATAATTATCTTGTTAGTATGCTTGAAGTATTATTCTTTTTATGTCAATATTAAACTTTTGGTTTGAATCATACAGATATGAACATTCATGCCACAATAAAGAAATTACATGGATAAAAATGTTAGGTAGCATTCCACATCAAAAATTATGTTTTTATCGTTTACCTACTTGAGGACGAGCAGGAATTAAGCTTGGGGATGCTTGATACGTCTCCAACGTATCTAGAATTTTTTATTGTTCCATGATATTATATTATCTATCTTGGATGTTTTATATGCATTTATATGCTATTTTATATGATTTTTG
Organism: Triticum dicoccoides; assembly: GCF_002162155.2. Lineage (NCBI taxonomy): Eukaryota > Viridiplantae > Streptophyta > Magnoliopsida > Poales > Poaceae > Triticum > Triticum dicoccoides. Next base: position 215,143,877 of record NC_041392.1, on the reverse strand, counting down.
GGACTAACCTATTAACCTAGAGCCCAGTGCCAGTTTCTGTTTTTCCTTGTTTTTGAGTTTTACAGAAAAGAAATATCAAACAGAGTCCAAATGATCTGAAAATTTACGGTGATTTTTTATGGACCAAAAGAAGCCCCCAAAGCAAAAGAGTTGGACCAGAAGAACCACAAGTCCTCCACAAGGGTGGAGGGCGCGCCCTCCGACCTTCTGGTTAACTCGTGGACCCACCTGACGTGAAACCGACGACAAAAATTCCTACAAATACAGAAACCCCCGAAAAGAAACCTAGATTGGGAGTTCCGCCACTGCAAGCCTCTATAGCCACCAAAAACCAATCGGGACCCTGTTCCGGCACCCTGCCAGAAGGGTAAATCATCACCGGTGGCCATCTTCATCATCCGGGCGCTCTCCATGACAAGGAGGGAGTAGTTCACCCTCGGGGCTGAGGGTATGTACCATTAGCTATGTGTTTGATCTCTCTCTCTCTCTCTTGTGTTCTTGATTTGGCACGATGATGATGTACCGCGAGCTTTGCCATTATAGTTGGATCTTACGATGTCTGTAGCGACCCGACCCGAATGGATCAAGTCTCTGTGCTTAAGTGTCATCCCTGGATCGGTATGCTGACACACACAGTACTTGAGGAATTATAACAGAGGTAAATCACATGTAAAAGTAACGTAAATACTATTACCTCAATCCAAATAGCGGAAGTAACAACAAGGTTGTGGATTCCCATCAACACCAATGGCAAAGTTGAGTGTAGAAATCGTAACCCTAACATATCACTTACTCGTCGTAAGAAATCCTGCAACATGAGACGTTGCAGCCACAAAGGGTCAGTACATTGAATGTACTGGCAAATTCACACCATAGAGAGAAATGATGAACAATGGCTATCTCTACATGCATATTTGGCTGGTGGAAAATCTCTATGGTTATAATGTTTTTGCCAAAAGCCAATTTTTCCCTACTGCAAAGGAATAAATTTTATTTAACTATCTTGGTGGTTGTTAAACATTAAGAATGGTTGACGGCATTCTCAATCCCAATTAAGTAACATCATTAAAACCCAACAAATTATTTAAGTAACGTGATGAGATCAACGGGATAATCCAATAACTAGATACTCAAGACGTCCATAACCAGGGACACGGCTAATCATGATTAGTTTATACACTCTGCAGAGGTTTGTGCACTTTCCCCACAAGACTCGATCTCCTTCGTTTGGATTCTCGCACTACATGGTGTTTGAGAAACGGATGACCGACATAGTCTTTCAGAAGCGCTAGCACCTTACGATCGGGTAGACCATTACACCTACTTTCCCCTACATCTGCTAGTCTACCACTGTAAGAGTTCACACGACTTACTCAACTATGCTAGAGCCCATAGTAGCTTGTGGCTGCACACGGAAGTTTCTAGCATGAATAATCTCATGATCCCTTTGAGCCTGGGTGGCGGTCCATAAAAAACAAGCAATCCTGAAATACCCAGGTGCCTAGACAGACAATCGCTGGAATACCCAGGTGCCTCAGTCCACCCAGAGTGTGTTAAAGTTGCCACCTTAAGTAAACCATTAATTAACAATCTCACATCTGTCATGAAATACTCTCAAACCCAATCCACGTCTATGAGCATAGCATGGAAATATAAGCATAACGTAATAGTAACTCCCAAGGGTTGAATGCAGGGCAATAGGTTCCTACCTCATCAACTACTTCCCAATACCCACATGTTATCAATCCTACTCATGCAATGTTTGAGGGTGAAACTAATGCATAAAACTGGGTATAAAAGGGATATGATCAAAGTGTGAACTTTCCTGCAATGTTGATGAAGATGATTCGCACTCAAAACTCTTGATAGTTCTACTCGTCACACTCCGTTCAATCTATCGTGAGCAAGCAATAGTAACCACACATAAGCAATCACTCAGAAGATCGGGAAAAACGAAGAAGACAGTTCGGAAAACATCAAAACCAAGCAAATAACTCTTGCAGCATAAAACAATTTCTAACAGTACCAAAATTATGTGAATTTGGCCTTATCAGAAAGTTCAGGTCAAGAGCTTCAATTTGCAAAAAGAATCAACTCAAACGGAGCTACTAAACTCAAGTTATGATCAAACGAAGTCTGAATTCAAATCTGGTCTAATTGAAATTTTAAATTTTCAAAAACATGTTTGGGCTGGATTATTGGATAGAGGGGATCATAACGAAGATGTGAGCGTTGGTTTCATTGGATTTGGACAAACGAGTAAAAAGTAGTGGTTGTTTGAAAAACATGGACTAACCTATAAGTAAGATATTTTCGTATAGGTCCCTGACGTAAATAAACAGAAAACGAAAAGACTAAATAATGAACGTTCGCTTATAAGGTCTAAACAGTGGACGTTCGCTGTTTAATAAAACCTAAAAAAACAGTTCTAGTCTAGGGTTTTAAAGAAAAAAACCGAACCTAAAAAAACATCGGGGTCGGTTTATACCGGTTCGCGGTGCTTCAAAGAAAACCGGCGGTTCACGAAGCGGATCGGACCGGCGAGCTCCGGCGAGGCGGCGCGGGCCTCCGGTGGGCTGCTCCGGTCGTTGGAGGAGACGGCGATGCGCACCGGGAGAGGCGGCGCGGGCGGCGGGTGCGCTGGGGGCGCCAGCGGCGGTCGGAGGCGGCGGTGGGGTCAACGGCATGGCGGGCGGAGCGATGCGGAGCAGCGGCGTCGGCGGTTGTCGGCGTGGTGCGGCGGCGCGTTGCGAGAGGAGGAGAGGAGAGGCGGTGGGGCTGCGGGATTTATAGGGGGAGGGCGAGGCGATGGCGTGGGCGAGGGGGCAAAGCAAGGCGGCGCGGAGGTGGCCGGGTCAGGCACGGCGGCGGCGATGCGTGCAGGCGGCGGAGTCCGGGCGGAGTCCCGCGGGAGCTCGCGGAAGGGCGCGGAGGTGGGCTGGGCCGCGGCCTGGCTGGGTTGGCTAGGCCGGCCCAGTCGGGAAAAGGGGTTTTTTTTAAATAAAAGTTTTCTAGTCAAACAAAAAAAGCTAAATAAGCAAAAATAAGATATAGGCATATAATATATCAAAATTTTCAAAAAAAGATTTTCTACAAGTTGAACATTTTCCTAGCATTAAATAAAATTCACACAAATTCAGATAATTCAAAGAGTGCTACTGGTCTAATAAAATCCAATAAAAACATTATAAAAATACCAAGATTAATTCAAATTTATTTCTCTGCAATTTTCTGATGTAGGGAATCATGTTTCCCTATTTTCCATATATTTTATTCTTGGAGAAAAATAATTTGAATAAAACCCAAATAACTCCAATTGGAAATAAATTCAAAGGGGCTTTGAATTTAATTCTTTGAAACTTCGACTCATATTTCATATGTTTTGAAGAAGTCATTTTATCTTTGCTCTTGAAAATCATTGAGTTGCATGAAGTTTATTAATTTGAAATATTTCCAGATGAAATTCAAATATTTTCAACACCCCTTTTCATTTAAATAAATGGAAGAAGTCATGTCATCTTCTCTCCAGGGTTTTGTGATGAAAAGAATTTGAATTGACGGGGATCAAAATGCAAAAGGTGAAAGTTTGGGAAAGTCGTTTTATTCCCTCTCATTTAACTTTCAAAAAGTTTCGAATTTCACTCAATCAATCACACAACAATCAAACAATCAATCTATCTATCTATTTATTATAACATTCCAAAATTTAGAATTTTGGGATGTTACAAACCTACCACCCTTAAAATGAATCTCGTCCTCGAGATTCGGAGAGGCTAGCAAGGGATAGGTTAGGGTTTGGGGGTCTCCTTAAAATCCATTGATCATCACACGGGGGGTCGGGGGTGCTACCACCCTTAGAAGTATGGTTACAATTCCATCAAAACTCATATACTCCATTCTTATTGTTAACAGTGTCAGTCTTCTTAGATCTTCAGGATAATTCCTTATCCGGGCTCTTCCGGTAGTGGCATACACTAGTGCAGAACCGGGCAATAGCACCGGTTCGTAAGGCCCTTTAGTGCCGGTTTGGTAACCGACGCTAAAATGTAGGCACTAAAGCCCTCCCCCCCTATAGTACCGGTTCAGCACAAACCGGTGCTAAAGGGCAACCACGTGGCACCAGCCAGCTTTGGGGGCAGGGAGTCCTTTAGTACCATTTGGTGTCACCAACCGGTATTAAAATGTTTGGGGGGTTTTGGGTTTATGATTTCTTTTTCATTTAATTTTGTGTTTTCCATTTAATTCTTTTTTGTTTGCTAGTATTTTACGATACTACATATTGTACACGTTATGCATATATATAAATAGAATTTCTAGTAGAACGACCGATCATAATATATATATATATATATATCATCGAATGTCTCACAACCACCATTAATTAATTCACACATATATACACACATGTATATATATATACAATTTCTCCTAATTGGTGCCTTCGGAGCCAGTGGCATTAGCCTAGCTAATTAGTGCCTTCGGAGCACGATAACAATTGGAAGTGGTTCATGGGGGCGGTAGCGGGTAATAGTATTCTCCTTTGGGATCTATGACCTGGTCGAGCAAAAATCCCGCTATTTCCTCTTGAATTGCTTCTATGCGGTCCTGTGCTAGGAGCTTGTCCCGCACCTCTTTGAACTGTTAAGAAGGAGATCAATATGCATGTGTATTAGTTGTGTGACTAGATATCGATAATGGTGTAAAAATTGTGAATAGTGTTCTGACAATCGATATCGTACCTACTCCTGTCTTTGATATTTGCTCCTTTCGGACGCTATCAAGCGAATGTTCTCGCAAATGTAGTATGCACATAGATCATTCCTCGGCGCCTGCTTCAGGGCCTTTACGAGAATGGAATTTGATCAGATAATAATTAATCAAGCATGATAATTAAAGAGATGGCAGCTAGCTAGTACTACTTAATTACTTACCTTGGGTCGATACCATTTCAGATTTTGTTTCCATGCGCCTGGAGTGGCCCTGATGAACTTTGCCCAAGCCCTGCCCGCCGACAAAGAAAATGAATAAATGGGTTATTAAATAGTTGTTATCAGGAAATGACAAACTAAGTAAATAGGCCGAGATATAGTTAATAATGATTGAAATTACCTGTTGACTATCCCCTTCACGATGCCGTAGTCACTTGCTTTCTTAAGTAGCGAGTCTAGTACTTCAACTGTTCCTTGATCAACTTTAATGATTAACAAGATCCAGTGAAATCTGCATGCACACACGTTTGCATGTCTTAATTAAGCGGGCATATGTAAGCAAAAACATGTAGCTATAGCTAGTAGGAAAAAACATAATTTGTAGTACAAGATAGTGTGACTCACTGGAAGTTGTAAGGAAGTAGTATATCTTCATTGTATTTGAGTTCCTTGAAGAACTGTAGCATGCTTTCCTCTACACATTTTGCATGATATGGATCTATTTTCCATGTGTATTCATTAATGGTATTTGGATCAACGAACCCAATGCCATAGCATCCACCTTTTTTCATTTCATAAATCTTCATCCTGCATAATACCACAAAAAAGAATATAGTGAGGATAATTACAGGTAATGATTGATCAAAATGATCAACTAGCTTGAGACTTAAATTACAGAAAGAAATCACATACAGACAATAGCAACTGACGATAGATTTGTCGAGTGCGTCTTTATTGTATAGCTGAAAAAGTTCTGAATAGTCAACGGTCACAGCTTTCTTATGGTAGTAATGCTCCTCGTTGACATTCACCATGAGGGACTCTCGATTGGAAATCTTGGTAATGTCCATGTACCATTGATGCAATGCATACATTCTTGTTGGGAGCTTATTGACCTCCTCTGGCTCGACCAAAGGTTGGCCCGGGCATATTTCCGTTTTATTTCCTCCTCTCTAGTCGGAGACATGGGCTCGATATCGAGGAGTTGTCCAACAGTGATCCTGATCGATTCAGCCTGCACAATATGCTCCTCGGTTATTATGACATCGCCCAGCCCGGGAACTTTAACGGTTTGCCCACAATAATATTGGGCGCGCCTACTCTCATGTGTTGTTGGCACAACAAGCAGGGGGATTGATTGCGCGGCCTGTTCTCTCAGCTGGGGAACGGTTTTACCGCTCCTTTTGCCAGCTGATTTGCTCGAGCTCGAGCTTGCCTCTTTCTGTAGACGTGCTCGATTTAACTTATTGATGTGGTGCTCATAGTCTGAGTCAACAGGCTTGGGAGCTGGTGGTCTAGCCATACGAATGAAGTGGTCAATCTTTTCCACAGGCACTTTCTCCCTTGGCGGCAGTGGCGGTTTCGGTGCAAAATGGGCTTCCACCTCGGCCTTCGATATGGCTACGTTTTCCTCCTCGGACTTGTCGTAAGGCCTCTGCGGAAGAGGCGCGAGGCTTCTTGGACCATATTGAAATCGCTTGCCTCTGCCTGTACCTGCAGTACTACCTCGACTTGTACCGCTACACACCATAGCTGAGGCGTCTCTCTTCCGTGATTGCTGAGGAGGCGAAGACGGCTGATGTGGCTGAGTTGGAGGAGGAGTGGCCTGAAGCTGTGCCGGACTTGGAGGAGGAGTTGCCTGAAGCTGTGCGGACTTGGAGGAGGAGTGGCATGACTCTTTGCCGGACTTGGAGGAGGAGGGGCCTGAAGCTGTGCCGGACTTGGAGGAGGAGTGGCCTGACGCGTTGGTGGACTTGGAGGAGCGGGAGTATGCTGACTCGGTGGCGGACTACGACGAGGAGTCGGATGACGCGGTGTCGGTGGCCTTGGAAAGATGATGCAATCCTTTCTCCATAGGATGATACGATGGTTGGCCTCTCCTAGTGTGTGCTCATCGTCACCTCCAGGAATGTCAAGCTCTAGCCCCGAATATTGGTCCACCACCTCATCAACCAAGACACGAGCATATCCCGCTGGAATCAGGTTGCAATGGAAGGTTGTCTCGGGGGGATTTGTAAAAGCAAGGGCGTTCGCCACCTTCATGGATATGTTCTTCATTTTGAAGTGTAGCTCGCAGTTAGTGTTCTCGATGATGTCATCCACTGGGTAGCTATCCAGCAATGCGTCGCCCGAGGTGGAACCCACGCTGCTTCTCGGCATGGATGGGATGGTGCTATCCATTGGTGGATCATCCGCTAGCTGCTGAGACCCCCTTTGCTGGCTAAGTGAGTCGATCTGCTCCTGCTGCCGCTGGAATTTGATTGCCAAGTCCACGTGCGCTGATTCTAGGCCTTGAAGGTGTTCATAGTCTAGCTTCCTCTGCTCCTCCTCCATCTTCCTCTTCTTCTCCTCCGCAATCTTCTTTCTCGCACGGGTTCTGTAGTCGGTGTTCCAGTCCGAAAGCCCCTCATACCATGGAATAGCGCCCATGCCTCGTGTTCTTCCCGGGTGTTCAGGATTTCCCAAGGCACGCATAAGCTCGTCGTTCTCTCTGTTGGGCTCGAACAACCCGGATCGAGCCTCTTCTATTGCAACAAGTAGCTTATCTTCGGCTCCGTCCAGACATGCCTTCTTGGAAACTTTGCCTGTCTTCGGGTCCAACTCCCCCCCAAGCGCATAGAACCAAGTCCTGCACCTGGGGGGCCAGCTCAATGTTTCTGGAGTGACACCTGCATCCAGCATCTCTTTCTCAGACTTATCCCACTTAGGCAATCCCACCGCATAGCCACCTGGCCCCAGCTTATGGAACTTATCCTTTTTTGCGGCATTGGCCTTGTTTATTCTCAACCGTTCCTTAGATAATTCCGAATCCTTGAATTTCATGAAATCGTCCCAATGAGCACTTTGCTTCTCTAGTACTCCCTCGAATACTAGAGTCTTCCTTCCTCCATTGACGTACTTGGCCCATTCACGAATCTTGTGGTTCTTGAATGCAACCGCCATCTTCCTAAGAGCATGGTCCTTGACTTTGTCCACATATGCTTTTGTGAAATGATCTGGTAGGGTGAAATGTTCCATGAGCGTTTCCCAAAGCATATGTTTTTGTCTGTCGTCGACAAAAGTAACTCATGGAGGTGGCTTTGATGTCTCTCTCCATTCTTGAAGGGAGATCGGGAGTAGGTCCTTCACAAGAACTCCGCACTGACGAACGAACTTGTCCGCAATCTTCTTAGGCGCGAATGGTTCACCATTAGGTTTGATTGCCTCGATATTGTACTTTATGCCCTCCTTCAACTTTTTGTTCGGGCCTCGTTTCGTCCTGTTGCCTGAAGATTTGCTCGATCCAGATGGCTGAAATAAGAAAGATCGATTCATTAATATATCTTCAAGTCATTTAAAACATGTGATGATCACAAGATGCCTGCTTATATAAATATATATACCTCGCCGGTCTTTGTTGTTTCAAGATCAACATTTTCTTCGTCATATTCATAGTTCACGACTTCATCAATTCGGTCGTCGCGATCGAATATCATATCACCCTCCCCGGTGTTGTTTAGATATTAGGAGCCGTCATAATCTTCTTCATTCTAATCATCATCTGGCCCGCGAGGATTGCGTACGATATTGAACAGGGCCTCTTCTCCCTCTCTGCCGGTATTGTCCGCCATAAGTTTTGCTTAACTAATCCAGAAGAAATATATTCAAATTACAATTCATGGATGCAATCAATTAATAAGGAAAAACTGAATCAATCATAGTACATAATAAGCATCATCGAATATAATCTCGAATACGTCGTCTCGAATAATAGATATAATCTCGAATACATCGTCTCGAATAATAGATATAATCTCGAATACATCGTCTCGAATAATAGATATAATCTCGAATACATCGTCTCGAATAACATATAATCTCGAATACATCGTCTTGAATATTATATATCGAGTACATCACTGGCTAGGTAGCTAATAAAGATTGAATACTACAGAAGAATCTAGGACACTCGTGGTTCCTTCGGCGCGGGCGGTGGACACCCAAAGAGAAGGAACCCTCACAGGATCATAGCTGAAGTGAGATCCCTGAAGAAATTGCCAGGTATTGGAGAACCTGCCGCCCTCTAACGCAACCATGTAGCGATGGACATGCTCGTCCTCCTCCCTGACACGGCGACGTACCTCCTCCGGCGGGGCCGGCTCCCTCCGCACCGAAACTGGCCCACGCGAACGCCACCAAATGAGATCAGGGTCGACGACGGGACCCGGGGCCGGGTTCCTCATCAAGCGGCGCACCCCTCCAGGCAGCACCTCCCAGTGCCAGCCCGGCGGAGCCCAGTCCCGCACATGGGTCAGCCGGACGTCGTCGCGGACGGGTCGACAGCGAGGATGCAGGCCAGGCATCGTCCAGAACAAATACTAGTTATATGCCCACAAAAAGTAATATTTTTTTAATGATTGGATTTTGATAACTAAAATTTCTAACATTTCTATATAACTAACATGCCTATAACATTTCTAACAATGCTATATAACTAACATTTCTAATATTTCTATAACTAAAAAACAGAAGAAAAAAATTTATAACATTTCTATATATATAACTAACATTTGTATAACATTTCTAATATTTCTATAACTAAAAAACAAAAAAAATTCTAACTTTTTTATAACTATTTCTATAACAAAAAAACAGAAAAATTTCTAACAATTCTAACTATTTTATAACTATTTCTATAACTAAAAAACAGAAAAATTTCTAACTATTCTAACTATTTTATAACTATTTCTATAACTAAAAACAGAAAAATTTCTAACAATTCTACCATTTCTATAACATTTCTAACATTTCTATAACTAACTATGTGTGTGTGTGCTCACCGGCGAGGCGAGAGGCGAAGGGCGGCGGCGACGGGGACGTCGACGGGCGCGGCGACGACGGGGATGGCGACGACGGGGACAGGGACGGGGCGGCGACGACGGGGACAGGCTGGGGCGGCGACAACGGGGACGGGGTGGCGATGACAGGGACGGGGACGACGCGGGACGGGCCGGGATGGTGCGGCGGTGACGACGGGGACGACGGGGATGGGGACGACGGGGCGGCAACGACAGGGACGGGGGCGGCGACGAGGGTTATGGAGACGGGGGCGGCGGGCGATGGGGCAGAGGAGAAGAAGGAGAGGAGAAACTGAAATTTTTGAAGTGTTTAGTTATATAGGATGGACCTTTAGTACCGGTTGGAGCCACCAACCGGTACTAAAGGCCTGTTTTGGCCAGGCCAAGCGGCTGGAACCGCACCCCCTTTAGTGCCAGGTGGTGGCTCCAACCGGTACTAAAGGCCCCCCCTTTAGTACCGGTTGGTGCTACCACCCGGCACTAAAGGGGGTGCGCTGGCGCAGGTGCGGTGCAAAATGTTTAGTCCCACCTCGCTAGCCGAGGGGCGTCCGCACTGGTTTATAAGCCCCAGTGCGGTAGCTCCCTCGAGCTCCTCTCCAAAGCAGGCCTACTGGGCCTAAATGTTCTGTGCTGCCCTGCGGGCCTACTGGGCCTTTGTGGGCCTGCATCCTGGCCCAACAACAGGTTGGGTTTCTAGTCGTATGCAGGCCGCTGTGGGGCAGTAGGTGGGCTTTTTTCTTTTTTTTTGCTTTATTTATTTTTGTTTGAGTTGTTTTTTTGCTTTATTTAGAGTTTCTTTGTGAATATTTTTGCTTTAGGTACAAAAAATTACAAACTTTCTGTTAGTACCGGTAGTTTACAAATTTGAATAGTTTAAATTTTGATTTATTTGAAATTTGTGTGAATCTCTAGTTTGTGAATAACTTAACTTTGAGAATAGATTTTTCAGTGATTCTTTTTTCTTATGTTTAATATTAGTGTGTTTTATCATTATATTCAATTTGGTAATGCTAAGGTTATTTAAAAAAATGAAATGCCTTTTGTAACGGATGAGTTTTCGTCCGAAACCCTGATACTTCGAAAGAGATTGTCCATTTAGTACACGAAGTGCATCCAGTTTTTGCGGTAACCCTCTCTACTTTTTTGCACATGCTATGTGGGTGAAATTATGATACCATGCCAACTTTCAACCATTTCTGAGTTCATTTGAAATGCTTTTCAATTTCAGGGTCATTTAGCTTTAAAAAATCAGTAAAGGCATGAAAGAATTTGTTTGCACATAAAATTTCTTCGCGTTTCAAATGCCAAAACACATAACTACCCTAACTATTACAGAGATTCCCTCCTGGGTGTGAAACACAGAAGAATGTGATTATAGTGAAGCCGATCACATCCCAGATCTTTGGGTGTGAAACTTTTTCTTCGTGTGTGTCCCTTTGCGCCGTAACCATGGAAAATCTTCATCATCTAACGGGATGCTCGGGTCAATATTCACTGTGAATGGAGCAATTTCATCAAACTTTTCATAATCTTCTGACATGTCTGTCTTGTCATTCACTCCCACGATATTTCTCTTCCCAGAAAGAACTATGTGTCGGTTTGGCTCATTGTACGATGCATTCCCTTCCTTATCTTTTCTTTTCCTTGGCTTGGTAGACATGTCCTTCACATAGGAAACCTGTGCCACATCATCACATGTAATCCAGTCATCAGACCGCTCCGGGTGTTTGGAGCGTAGCAAATTCTTGTGTTCATCCATATACAGAGCCACCAAGGCGGAATTCTGTAGAACTGTGTAGTGTGCTTCAGTGAGAGAATGTCCGTCCATACATATTATTTGTTCCCCTCCTAGTGTGCCTTTTCCATCCAGTCTGCCCTTATGCCGCGATTCGGGAACACCAATCGGCTTAAGGTCAGGAATAAAGTCAATACAAAACTCAATGACCTCCTCATTTTCATGGCCCTTGGAGATGCTTCCTTCTAGCCTAGCACGGTTATGAACATATTTCTTTAAGACTCCCATGAACCTCTCAAAGGGGAACATATTGTGTAGAAATACAGGACCCAAAACGTTAATCTCTTCGCATAGGTGAACTAGGACGTGCATCATGATGTTGAAGAAGGATGGTGGGAACACCAACTTGAAACTGACAAGACATTGCACCAAATCATTCTCTAACCTTGGTATGATTTCCGGATCGATTACCTTCTAAGAGATTGCATTGAGAAATGCACATAGCTTCACAATGGCTAATCGAACGTTTTCCGGTAGAAGCCCCCTCAATGCAACCGGAAGCAGTTGCGTCATAATCACGTGGCAGTCATGAGACTTTAGGTTATGGAACTTTTTCTCTGCCATGTTTATTATTCCCTTTATATTCGACGAGAAGCGAGACGGTACCTTAATACTAAGCAGGCATTCAAAGAAGATTTCCTTCTCTTCTTTGGTAAGAGCGTAGCTTGTATGACCCTGATGTATGCCATCTTTTCCGTGCATATGTTGCTGGTCCTCCCATGCCTCAGGTGTATCTTTTGTCTTCCCATACACGCCCAAGAAGCCAAGCAGGGTCACACAAAGATTCTTCGTCACGTGCATCACGTTGATTGCGGAGCAGACCTCTAGGTCTTTCCAATAGGGCAGGTCCCAAAATATAGATTTCTTCTTCAACATGGGTGCGCGTCCGTCAGTGTCATTCGGAACAGGTTGTCCACCAGGACCCTTTCCAAAGACCACCTTCAAATCCTTGACCATATCATGTACATCAGCACCAGTACGGTGGTGAGGCTTCGTCCGGTGATCCTCCTCACCTTTGAAATGCTTGCCTTTCTTTCTTACGGGATGCCTACTCGGAAGAAATCGACGATGTCCCAGGTACACATTCTTCTTACAATTAGCCAAATATATACTGTCGGTATCGTCCAAACAGTGCGTGCATGCGCGGTATCCCTTATTTGCCTGTCCTGAAAGGTTACTGAGAGCGGGCCAATCATTGATGGTCACGAACAGCAACGCCTTTAGGTCAAATTCTTCCCCCATGTGCTCATCCCACGCACATACACCTGTTCCATTCCACAGTTGTAAGAGTTCTTCAACTAATGGCCTTAGGTACACATCAATGTCGTTGCCGGGTTGCTTAGGGCCTTGGATGAGCACTGGCATCATAATGAACTTCCGCTTCATGCACAACCAAGGAGGAAGGTTATACAAACATAGACTCACAGGCCAGGTGCTATGGTTGCTGCTCTACTCCCCAAAAGGATTAATGCCATCTACGCTTAGACCAAACCATACGTTCCTTGCATCATCTGCAAACTCCTTCCCGTACTTCCTTCGATTTTTCTCCACTGCGACCCGTCAGCGGGTACTCTCAACTTTCCGTCTTTCTTACGGTCTTATCCGTGCCATCGCATCGCCTTGGCATGCTCTTTGTTTTGGAACAAACGTTTCAACCGTGGTATTATAGGAGCATACCACATCACCTTGGCAGGAATCTTCTTCCTGGGGCGCTCGCCCTCGACATCACCAGGGTCATCGCGGCTGATCTTATAGCGTAATGCACCGCATACCGGGCAAGCGTTCAAATCCTCGTACTCACGGCGGTAGAGGATGCAATCATTAGGGCATGCATGTATCTTCTGCACCTCTAACCCTAGAGGGAAGACAACCTTGTTTGCTTGGTACGTACTCTCAGGCAATTCGTTGTCCTTTGGAAGCATATCCTTTATCATTACCAGCAACTTTCCAAATCCCTTGTCAGATACACCATTCTATGCCTTCCATTGCAGCAATTCCAGTGTGGTGCCCAGCTTTTTCTTGTCACCTTCGCAATTCTGGTACAACAATTTTTTGTGATCCTCTAACATGCGCTGCAACTTCTTCTTCTCCAAATCACTTGCGCAGTTTCTCTTTGCATCGGCAATGGCCCGACCTAGATCATCAACAGGCTCATCCGATGCCTCTTCTTCAGCTTCTTCCTGCATTGCCGGCTCAGCTTCTTCCCGCATTACCGGCTCAGCTTCTTCCCTCATTGTTGTATCATCGTATTCAGGGAACCCATGGCTAGGATAGCTGTCGTCGTCCTCTTCTTCTTCATTGTCTTCCATCATAACCCCTCTTTCTCCATGCTTGGTCCAAACATTATAGTGGGGCATGAAACCGGACTCAAACAGGTGGACGTGAATGGTTCTTGACGTAGAGTAATTGCGACCATTCTTACAGTCAGCACATGGACAATGCATAAAACCATCCGCTCGCTTGTTTGCCTCAGCCGCAAGCAGAAAAGTATGCACGCCATTAATGAACTCGGAGAGCATCAGTCATCGTACATCCATTGCCGGCTCATCTTCAGTACACAGCACCGAAAACATCAAATTAATACAATACATAAAGCTCATACATAAAGAGCATACAACACTTCAATGCAACAAACAAATAACTCTCTAGCTAAAGAACTTAAATGCAACAACAAATGCGATCAAGATCGCAACTAAGGTAACAATTGATCCAACAACATAATGATACCAAGCCTCACTATGAATGGCATATTTTCTAATCTTTCTAATCTTCAAGCGCATTTTCTCCATCTTAATCTTGTGATCAGCGACGACATCGGCAACATGCAACTCCAATTCCATCTTCTCCCCCTCAATTCTTTTCAATTTTTTCTTCAAATCCTTGTTTTCTCTTTCAACTAAATTTAACCTCTCGACAATAGGGTCGGTTGGAATTTCGGGTTCAACTACCTCCTACATAGAAATATCTATGTCAACTTGATGGGCATAATTTGTCATAAAAACAAAATGCAATGAATAGTTTTAAAAGAGAATATACCACATCCGAATCATAACCCGGACGAGGGCCTACGGGGACGGATATCAAAACCATGGCACTATGCATAACAAACAACGTATGGGTAACATAATTATACGAGTAACTATATATCCAAATCACACAAACATCAATTTTTTATATAAAACTTCATGAACAAGAGGCTCATCACAAGGTGGTGCCGGCGACGGGACGTTGCGAGCGATCGACGGTGGTTACGACGGAGATTTAGAAGGTACTAAGTAAACCACACCTACATATGCAAAACTAAGTGCTATTTTTGACCTCAAATTGCATATAAATCAAATACTAGCACATATATATAATTCCTCCCAAATTACTAAACTCAAAAATCAATCACTATATAAAGCATTGCATGAGCTAATCTAGCAATGAGAGATGAAAGGAAAGAGTTGCTAACCTTTGTGATCATTTGAATGGATGGGGGCCTTCAAATCTTGGGCAAAATGTGTGATGAGCTTGAGAGGAAGAGGGAAAAGAACAGAGAGGAGAGGGGAAAGGGGAAGAACAGAGCGAGCTCGGGTGGACGAAGGGTCTATGTAGGACGACCTTTAGTACCGGTTCGTGATACGACCCGGTACTAAAGGTGTTGGAGGGGCCCTGGACTGACAACATCCTGCCACCACTCACTTTAGTACCGGTTCGTGGCATGAACAGGTGCTAAAGGTTCGCCACGAACCGGTACTAATGAGAGCGGCCCGGCTAGCCGTTGGAACCGGCACTAATGTACACATTAGTGCTGGCTCAAATTAAAACCGGCACTAATGTGCTTCACGTTTGACCCTTTTTCTACTAGTGATAACGTTTACCACAATTATTCCGTCCTTTCATCTTGGTAAGGTTCTTCCATGACTGGATCTTCTTAGCTGACGGGTCTGGCGCCAATACTAAACAACTATCGATATATCATGGTGGTCAACAATTTAGGGTTTCTCCTGTAGGAAATGGGTCTGGTTGATCCTCACTTTATAACCTACGGTTAACAAAGCTGCCTTGTACAAGGGAAAATTGCTATACCATTCTATGGTTCAAACAAGGTTTTGATCGTCGTCTCTCTACTATAGGTAAGTCACTCAGATTTACCATCCCATATAGCAAAGCAAATAATAAGAGTAAGTCGGTATGGTGATCAATCCATCCCGCACCCAAATCATTACCATGTATGCAGTTTAGCGAATCTCGCATACTAACACTCGGTCATCCTCACAAGCATTGCAGAATTTCTCTTGTCGATGAACCAAGTTCGGATAAATCGATAGATTCTGCAAGCCAAACAAACATCTATCGTTACTTCACAACTCTCAGGTTTTGCGTAAACTCCTATAAAATCATCGGTTGTTAAAGTCGCAACTCCTTCCAGGGTTTTTCATTCAGCAAGAGGGTGTTTACCTCTTGGCAGGTCCTAGGGCCTGTGGGTTATGGCCCATCTCATCATTTGAAATCCTTGAACTCATCCTCGGGGCAACTAGTCATTATTCCAACATCCAGCTTCCAGCTTCCTAGCATACTTAAAATCCATCCAATTGTATTGTCTCCGTTCCTTCTATTTGTACAAGACTAAGACGTGATTACTCAAACTCATCATGGAGTTATAATCGTTCCATAATACCAACATCATACCTCCTTTATATCCAATAGTAATTCATCTCTTCATCCTCGTGGGTTATCCCACATACCGAGATAAAAACTTATACTTATGAAGTCCATATTCCACTTCGTGGAACATCATTATCCTTTTCAGGGTCAAGCGTCCTTACAGGGGAATATTGGCCATCTCTGCATGGCACTTCTTCAACTGGGAAACGTGAAACACATCATGAACTCCTGACAGTCCTTCGGGTGACTCCAACTTGTTGGCCACTTCTCCCATACGCTCCAAAACTCGGTATGGTACTACAAATCTCGGGGCTAACTTTCCCTTAACTCCAAATTGTTTAACTCCTCGCAGAGGGGACACACGAAGACATGCTCTATCTCCAATTTCATAGACTACCTCCTTGCGTTTTTGAGTCTGCATAACTCTTCTGCCTGGACTGAGCTACCTTCAGTCTATCTCGAATCAACTTAACATTCTCTTTTGACTCCTTGATCACATTTGGTCCAACAACTGACAATCTCCAACTTCATCCCACATACTCTTGGGGCATCACACATATCGAGACAAAACTTGTATTCATTTTGTCCAAAATCCACTCAATGGAGTATCCTTATCTTTTCCAGGGGTCAAGAGTTCTTACAGGGTACTACCACCCTTAAAATGCACAAATCTTCCATAGACCATATTTCTCATATCCTCAAAAATGGCCAAAATCCTTCTTCATAGAGTAACAACTCATAAAATCCATATCAGTACCAACGATGCTAACTTTATTCACTCTCAATTGATTACAATCTCTCGCTTTTCCATTACATGTCTCAACTCAACACCTCAATATAAAAGAAAATGTTCTCACTTCTACTACTCCATTTATTTTGTTGCAAACTCACTATCTAGCACAAGTCTCCTTCTCCTTGGGGAATCCTCTGGAAAAGTGCCCTGCTCCATTACAACATATTACTTCTGACAAGTCTCGAGTTTTCCTTTTTGGGCAACTGTTGAGGTAGTGCCCTGACTCCTTGCACCTATAACAGGTGATATGACTCAGGTCCCTCCTGGGCTCCAATCGGTTTCTCTTCCTGGACTTTTCCATTCCAATCAGGGCTTCTATTTCTTGTAGGTCATATTCTACTTCCTTTGTCGGGAATTCTACTAGATCCCCATTCAAACAATTCTGGGAGATGTGTCCTTCTTCTCCACATGAATAGCATGACTTGGTGCAGGGTTTAATTGGTTCTTCTTTGAGTGTGTCCTCCACCTCTTCCTTCATCAAAGTTTCTTCTAAAATTTCCATGAGGGCTCCTTTCATTATTTCTTTCTCCTGCTGGATGGGTCGTTGTACCATGGGGTAAATGTGACACTGAGCAGGATAGTGGGTAGTCCCTTCACACAAGAGACAAGTAATCTGCCTAGTTGGGCATTCTTCAACTAGGTGACTTCCTTCACAATTAGGGCATTCATCCTTGTGTTCTTTATGGGTGTGTCCTATTTCTCCACAAATCTTGCATGCACAAGGTTTCTTCATATCCTTTCCATAAGGCTTCAACTTCTGGGACACAACCTGAGACTTTGGCAGAGTCAACTTAAATTCTTTCCAAGTGGTTACTCCTTGCCATCCATTGATGGTTTGGTACGTCCTCCACCAAGTAGCAGCACCTCTTTCAAAGCACTGAAGAGCATGCTGGGTCATATCCTTTTCGACTATAAGGTTATTCTTCATGTGATCCTCCATGTTCTGAATCCATTGGTCCGTCTCCAATTGACTCATCGGTCCAGAAAATATAAGCTCATTTTCGTTCATCCTCTATTGGGTCCATGGGTTTGGGGTGAGATAAGAGAGATAGAGAGGGATACACACAATACAAACAAAAGTTTTGAAAAGACAGATTTTATTTGTGGCTGTCGGGAAAAACATCAAACAAATGACAACTCACAAACGTCGCATCTAACGTAGGTATATAACTGGGGTTTGGTCTTCTAAAGGTCAATAAATCTTCAACGTCATCTAACTCTTCAAGTCTTGTTCATGCCTCCAATGGCTTCTTCTGATCATGCTTGTCTTTCTCAAGTCCTTTTGCCAGCTCATCTCTGTTGTAGCAAAGTCTCTCGTGACATCCTTGAATATTCTGGAGTTGCATTCCAAACTTCTGGGTTTCAACATCCTTGGCATGAGCCATGGTCATACTGTCCGTCAGTTCCTAACGAATCTCCTGTATCTCATGGTTTTACTCCTCTAGCTTGGCTGCTTTCAACTTCTGGGTCCTGAGTTCTTTACGAAACGCTTCCTTATCAAATACTGCTTCCTGCAGGTCCATCGTAACTTCTTGATGTAACACTCCAGATACTGGCGATAAACCAGCTAAGGTTAAAACTTCATCTTGCTGATAGATGCTCCATCAGTATTCTACCATCCAATCCTTCCCTGCATATGCATGCTTAACTCAGCATGGTGACAAATAGCATAAGCGGGCAATAACATCATGGATAGTCGTGTTTCTGCTCTTGTCATTTCCATGATCTATCATTCCATAGTTGATATCTCCTGCCTTAGGGTTTTCAAAACTTCGAGTTCTCATGCTCCTTGTTTTAGTCTTTCTCTGATACACCTTGATCTCAGGTATTGACGGCTTCCTTAGTCTGCCAAGTTCCTTAAGGGTAGCCTTCATACAAATCTAGGAGCTCTTTGGATCCTCCAATTCTCCTAGTCTTCGGAGCCTTCAACTGTTGTAGTTTCCATTATTATAATGCACGGTAAAATTTGCTCTTCATTCCAAAGTGGTCTTACTTGTCCGATATCTTGTACCTCTTGGAGTGGTCTCATCAGTCGAATCCTCGTGGTCAAAAGGGAAAAGGGGTATGGTCTCACTAAAAGGGAATATTTGAATAAGCTCAGAAGAGAAGAGAGGTAAAAGATCTTTTGAAAATGAAGTTGTAGAGAAAATCTTTCCTATGGGCTTGCCAATCTCTAGGGTCACGTCCTACAGTCAACATGTGCTCTGATACCATCTTGTAGCGACCCGACCCGAATGGATCAAGTCTTTGTGCTTAAGTGTCATCCCTGGATCGGTATGCTGACACACACAATACTCGAGGATTTATAACAGAGGTAAATCACATGTAAAAGTAACGTAAATACTATTACCTCAATCCAAATAGCGGAAGTAACAACAAGGTTGTGGATTCCCATCAACACCAACGGCAAAGTTGAGTGTAGAAATCGTAACCCTAACATATCACTTACTCGTCGTAAGAAATCCTGCAACATGAGACGTTGCAGCCACAAAGGGTCAGTACATTGAATGTACTGGCAAATTCACACCATAGAGAGAAATGATGAACAATGGCTATCTCTACATGCATATTTGGCTGGTGGAAAAGCTCTATGGTTATAATGTTTTTGCCAAAAGCCAATTTTTCCCTACTGCAAAGGAATAAATTTTATTTAACTATCTTGGTGGTCGTTAAACATTGAGAATGGTTGACAGCATTCTCAATCCCAATTAAGTAACATCATTAAAACCCAACAAATTATTTAAGTAACGTGATGAGATCAACGGGATGATCCAAGAACTAGATACTCAAGACGTCCATAACCGAGGACACGGCTAATCATGATTAGTTTATACACTCTGCAGAGGTTTGCGCACTTTTCCCCACAAGACTCGATCTCCTCCGTTTGGATTCTCGCACTACATGGTGTTTGAGAAACGGATGACCGAGACATAGTCTTTCAGAAGCACTAGCACCTTACGATCGGGTAGACCATTACACCTACTTTCCCCTACATCTGCTAGTCTACCACTGTAAGAGTTCGCACGACTTACTCAACTATGCTAGAGCCCATAGTAGCTTGTGGCTGGACACGGAAGTTTCTAGCATGAATAATCTCATGATCCCTTTGAGCCTGGGTGGCGGTCCATAAAAAACAAGCAATCCTGGAATACCCAGGTTCCTAGACAGACAATCGCTGGAATACCCAGGTGCCTCAATCCACTCAGATGTGTGTTAAAGTTGCCACCTTAAGTAAACCATTAATTAACAATCTCACATCTGTCATGAAATACTCTCAAACCCAATCCACGTCTATGAGCATAGCATGGCAATATAAGCATAATGTAATAGTAACTCCCAAGGGTTGAATGCAGGGCAATAGGTTCCTACCTCATCAACTACTTCCCAATACCCACATGTTATCAATCCTACACATGCAATGTTTGAGGGTGAAACTAATGCATAAAAACTGGGTATAAAAGGGATATGATCAAAGTGTGAACTTGCCTGCAATGTTTATGAAGATGATTCGCACTCAAAACTCTTGATAGTTCTACTCGTCACACTCCGTTCAATCTATCATGAGCAAGCAATAGTAACCACACATAAGGAATCACTCAGAAGATCGGGAAAAACGAAGAAGACAGTTCAAAAAACATCAAAACCAAGCAAATAACTCTTGCAGCATAAAACAATTTCTAACAGTACCAAAATTATGTGAATTTGGCCTTATCCGAAAGTTTAGGTCAAGAGCTTCGATTTGCAAAAAGAATCAACTCAAACGGAGCTACGGAACTCAAGTTATGATCAAATGAAGTTTGAATTCAAATCTGGTCTAATTCAAATTTTAAACTTTCAAAAACATGTTTGGGTTGGATTATTGGATAGAGGGGATCATAACGAAGATATGAGCATTGGTTTCGTTGGATTTGGACAAACGAGTAAAAAGTAGTGGTTGTTGAAAAACAGGGACTAACCTGTAAGAAAGATATTTGCATATATGTCCCTGACGTAAATATACAGAAAACGAAAAGACTAAATAATGAAAGTTCGCTTATAAGGTCTAAACAGTGGATGTTCTCTGTTTAATAAAACCTAAAAAAGCAGTTCTAGTCTAGGGTTTTAAAGAGAGAAAAACCGAACCTAAAAAAGACGGGGGTCGGTTTATACCGGTTCGTGGCGGTTCGAAGAAAACCGGTGGTTCACGGAGCGGATCGGACCCGCGAGCTCTGGCGAGGCGGCGTGGGGCTCCGGTGGGCAGCGCGGGGCTCCGGTGGGCGGCTTCGGTCATCGGAGGAGACGGCGAGGCGCACGGGGAGAGCCGGCGCGGCGGCGGGTGCGCTGGGGGCGCTAGCGGCGGTCGGAGGCGGCGGTGGGGTCAACGGCGTCGCGGGCGGCGCGATGCGGAGTAGCGGCGGCTGCGGTTGTCGGCGTGGTGCGGCGGCGCGATGCTAGAGGAGAAGAGGAGAGGCGGCGGGGCTGCGGGATTTATAGGGGGAGGGCGAGGCGATGGCGTGGGCGAGGGGGCAAAGCAAGGTGGCGCGGAGGTGGCCGGGTCAGGCACGGCGGCGGCGATGCGTGCAGGCGGCGGAGTCCCGCGGGAGCTCGGGGACGGGCGTGGAGGTGGGCTGGGTCGCGGCCTGGCTGGGTTGGCTGGGCCGGCCCAGTCGGGAAAAGTTTTTTTTAATAAAAGTTTTCGAGCCAGACAAAAAAAACTAAATAAGCAAAAATAAGATATAAGCATATAATATATCAAAATTTTCAGAAAAAGATTTTCTACAAGCTGAACATTTTCCTAGCATTAAATAAAATTCACACAAATTTAGATAATTCAAAGAGTGCTACTGGTCTAATAAAATCCAATAAAAACTTTATAAAAATATCAAGATTAATTCAAATTTATTTCTCTCCAATTTTCTAATGTAGGGAATCATGTTACCCTATTTTCCATATATTTTATTTTTGGAGAAAAATAATTTGAATAAAACCCAAATAACTCCAATTGGAAATAAATTCAAAGGGGCTTTGAATTTAATTCTTTGAAACTTCCACTCATATTTCATATGTTTTGAAGAAGTCATTTTATCTTCGCTCTTGAAAATCATTGAGTTGCATGAAGTTTATTAATTTGAAATATTTCCAAATGAAATTCAAATATTTTCAACACCCCTTTTCATTTAAATAAATGGAAGAAGTCATGTCATCTTCTCTCCAGGGTTTTGTGATGAAAAGAATTTGAATTCACGGGGATCAAAATGCAAATGTGAAAGTTTGGGAAAGTCCTTTTACTCCCTCTCATTTAACTTTCAAAAAGTTTCGATTTTCACTCAATCAATCACACAACAATCAAACAATCAATCAATCGATCTATTTATTATAACATTCCAAAATTTAGAATTTTGAGATGTTACAATGTCCCCCCTCTACCTTCTTGTAATGAATTGAGTTTTCCCTTTGAAGTTATCTTGTCAGATTGAGTCTTTAAGGATTTGAGAACACTTGATGTATGTCTTGCATGTGTTTATCTGTGGTGACAATGGGATATTCACGTGATCTACTTGATCTATGTTTTGGAGATCAACTTGCGGGTTATGTGACCTTGTGAACTTATGCATTGGGGTTGGCACACGTTTTCGTCTTGACTCTCCAGTAGAAACATTGGGGCACTCTTTGAAGTTCTTTGTGTTGGTTTGAATAGATGAATCTAAGATTGTGTGATGCATATCGTATAATCAAACCCGCGGATACTTGTGGTGACACTGGAGTATCTAGGTGACATTAGGGTTTTGGTTGATGTGTGTCTTAAGGTGTTATTTTAGTACGAACTCTAGGGTGTTTGTGACACTTATAGGAATAGCCCAATAGATCGATAAGAAAGAATAACTTTGAGGTGGTTTCGTACCCTACAATAATCTCTTTATGTGTTCTCCGCTATTAGTGACTTTGGAGTGACTCTTTGTTGCATGTTGAGGGGTTTTTATATGATCTAATTATGTTATCATTGTTGAGAGAACTTGCACTAGTGAAAGTATGAACCCTAGGCCTTGTTTCGAAGCATTGCAATACCGTTTACGCTCACTTTTGTTACTTGTTACCTTGTTGTTTTTATATTTTCAGATTACAAAAATCTATATCTACCATCCATATTGCACTTGTATCACCATCTCTTCACCGAACTAGTGCACCTATACAATTTACCATTGTATTGGGTGTGTTGGGGACACAAGAGACTCTTTGTTATTTGGTTGCAGGGTTGTTTGAGAAAGACCATCTTCATCCTACGCCTCCCACGGATTGATAAACCTTAGGTCATCCACATGAGGGAAATTTGCTACTGTCCTACAAACCTTTGCACTTAGAGGCCTAACAACGTTTACAAGAAGAAGGTTGCGTAGTAGACATCAATGATGACGACAAAGAATCCTCCTCTCCGGAGGCCAGATCAGCCTCGAGTCAGCCCTCTAGGAAGGCGAACTATGATGACGGCAGCTCAGTGTAAAAAAAATCTGGAAAAATTATATCGAGGGTTTTCGAGGCGAAGGAAAAATATAGGCGCCAAAAGGCAGTTCTGCGGAGCCCTATGGGCCCCATGCAGGCTCACCACGCGACCTAGGGGTGGCCGCGTGGCCATGCTACGCGGGCCCCACAAGTACCCCATGGTACCATCTTTTGGCTCCGTTGCTCTTTTCTTATGAAAGAATTTTCTATATTGTTCACAATTTATTAGGCACCTTTTCTACACAAAAGATAACACTATGGAAAACTTGCTGGAAACAGCGTCAGTCTAGATTAGTTTCATTCAAATTATACAAGTTAGAGGGCAAAAAATAGCAAAAGAGCTCGATAAAGTTGATATGTTTGAGACGTATCAGCTCCCCCAAGCTTAGCTTATTGCTTATCTTCAGCAATCCAGTTAACGAACTGACAAAGAAAACTTCTACAAACACTTTTGTTAGGTATATGCAAAAAAAATTAGTCCATGATCACTTAACAACTATCTTATGAGAAATACCGCATGAATAACAAAAGCTTAAAAACTATTTTCTCTCATGATAATATATCAATCAACCAGCAAGTCATAAATAAATCATCTCAAACACCAACGTGATCAAAATGAACGTGATACAATATGACAACATGGTATCCTGCTAGTCTTTTTTGTGAAGCAAAACATAAATGCAAGACACCATAGAAGTCCAAGCAGTGACTAAATATCATGAATTAGTATGAAGCATCACATTAATGTGGCACCTAATGTTACTTAGACAACATGCATGTTAAACTAAGAATGAGAACTTTTATCTCAGAGTTGGTGCTATAGGAAAGTGATGACACAACATAAAGTAAATAGATAGACCCTTCAAAGAGGGAAGCAGGACTTGCCATGTGCTATTTTTTATAAGACTGGCAAACTTATGATGCCTTATTTTTATTTCATAGAACTTGTGATTTCCCACAAATCTAAAAAACAATCATATAGTAGTGTAAATTTAATAATAATTGTGATTCAAGAAGATCAATTCCTAAAATAAATTCCATTTAGCTTTCTAACACAAAATTAAGTTAGTGTCACGCTTTCACATACACAAATATAAGAGAAACCCGAGAGGCCGAAATATAGGAAAATACTCAGAGGCCCAAAAAATAATTAAGAATAAATAACTAATGTGAAAACAAAATAAGTATGCAAAAACCATTTATGAACAAATATATTATTCTAAGGTAGATTGAATTAAGAGAATTGGTATTACCCTAAAGAAGAAAGAAACTTAAAATAAATGATGAAAAAACTTACACACATATTGCATAGAACTTGCACTTTTTCACAATATAAGGACAAACATTTAACAGTGTAACTTCTAGACACTAATACGACTTGCACATAAATTACACAAAACATACATGTTAAACAAAACAAGAATATTAGAGATTAACTTTCCATCAACACTTCGAAAATGAAGCGCATCCTATATAGGTGGTGGATCCTCCATCATCTCTCTCGCACACAGAGACGCACACACACCCACAAGATGCGTGCACACATGGAAAAAAAAATAGTGACTCACAAAGAGAGAGAAAAGACTAGTGCACAGAGGAATAGACATGAATCACTCGGAATCTCGTGCGCACACTCAAGAAAAACAATACTAGCACATAAATAAAAAAGTAGCACACTAAAAAACATGAATCACCTAGACAACCATAAAACAAATCAAAACAAACACGAAACCTTAATATCACCATCACATTTGCTAGTAAAATGAAATAGGAATTTCTACAAAAAATGGAGAGGGAGAGCGATCGAAGCTACAACAAGCATTCTACTTTTTTTGAGGGAAAACAAGCATTCTACTAAACAAAAAAAGGACTACTACTGAGGCATGGCTCACTAGTTTAAAACTAACGGGCTGAAGCCCATCCCATATCGACTAAAAACAAAAATCGTAGGAATATCCTATATGACGCATGCTGCGTCAACCAACGACTAGACTCACAGTGTAGCCATGATTGGGCCAGCTCATTTTAGCATAGACGGTAGTGAATGACACTGCATCGACTGCACTGTGGCACCGTTTTTTACCCCTTCAAAAAATGTAGCACCGTTTTACACTTGTTTTTTTAGTTCTGAACTTTTTTGTCATTGGGATTTTTTTAAAATTCCGAACATTCTCTGGAAAAGTGATTTTTTTTAATTTGGACAAGAACATTTAAAAAAAAAATACAAACATTTTTGAAAAAACGTGAACAAGTTTTGAAATTACAAATATTCTCTGAAAATGTGATTAATTTTGAAATCCGAGCAATTTTTCAAATTTGCAAACATTCTCTAAAATTGCGAACATTTTTTAAGAAATTTAGAATGTTAAATTTTAGAACATCTTAAAATATGATTCTTCTCAAAAATGCGTGAAAAATTAATATTTTTTAAAAAATGAAGAAAATTTAGAAAAAAAGAATTTTTAAATAAAATTAAAAATAAACCAGCAAAAGAAACCAACATGTAAAAGCCGGTTCCTTCTAGAAGGTTCACAAAACTGGTAAAAGAACTGTACACAAAAACACTACGCTAGCTAATGGGCTAGCCCACTCCGTCGCTCCCTCGGGCATCCTCTGTGCGTTTCAGCGACATTACGTCGCATCGAGCGTAGTATAGGGAAACCTATATATCTAGGAAAGTCATCCCACTAATTTATTTTAAGATGCAAGCATACCACCTCACCATATAATAATGAACGGGATAAGGTCCACCTCAACATGCAATCATGCATGGATAAAATCCACCACAACATTGAACCATGCATGGAAAAATATTTCTCATTCGATTATCCTACATATTTAAATAAATAATTTATAACTATACATAACCAAATATAATAAGTCTTACCTATCTTTTTGGTTCACATGTTATCAAATCAAATTTTCATCAATCAATTCATGCAGTAACGTGTTGGGTATCCTCTTGTTCTAGTACTAGACGGTTGCAGATTGTCTGAAGGATAGAATTTTTTTCAGGTGGCTGCTATATAGCAAAACCGTGATGGTTTACGTAGAGCTACTTCTATCTTTGGGACTGTCATGATAACAGAGAGCGGAGCGTGCGCCCAAATAAAAAATGTCAAGACAGAAGTCGACTTTCACAAGATGGCCCGCCCACTAGGCCATAATCTTTATTAGTAAAATGCCCGCCCACATACGGCCACAAGTCGGGACGCCTATAAAGAAGACATGACTTTCATAAGATTGTAGCCTCAACATTACTATCGAAGGCAGGAGATAATGCCCCGCTCACACGCAGTTACCTAATTTTTTATTCGAGAAATAACTTTTTTTAGTACGTGCGTCGCATGGATCGCTCCACGCTCACCGCGGCGAGCGTGCGTGGGCTACGGAGGGGTTGGCTGACCCAGACACACCCGGTTTGCACGCCCTCCTCGCAATGACAGGTGGGCCGTTGCTTGTGCTGGCCCTGCTCGCCCTCCTCGCTGGCTGGAATGGACTACTCTATTTGTTACTCCCTTTATAAAGAAACATATTTTCATAAAGCATGTATTTTGTTACTCATATCATTATAAACAACATTCCGTGTTTCCTATTAGAGAGGATTAAACAATGGGTTTTTTTCATCGCGAACATGGTTTTAGTGTGCCTCTGCTTCATTTGGCGCAACGGGTCCACTAGTAGATTGATACGTCTCCGTCGTATCTACTTTTCCAAACACTTTTGCCCTTGTTTTGGACTCTATCTTGTATGATTTGAATGGAAGTAACCCGGACTAACGCTGTTTTCAGCAGAATTACCATGATGTTGTTTTATGTGCAGAAAACAAATATTCTCGGAATGACCTGAAACTCCACGGGAGGTCTTAGAAAAAACAATAAAAATCCTCGCCAAATATGAAGACCAGGGGGCCCACACCCTTTCCACGAGGGTGGGGGGCGCCCCCCCTAGGGCGGCCCCCTACCTCGTGGGCCCCCTGTTGACCCTCCGACGCCAACTCCAACTCTATATATTTGCTTTCGGAGAGAAAAAACGAGAGAGAAGAAATCATCGCGTTTTACGATACGGAGCCGCTGCCAAGCCATAAAACCTCTCGGGAGGGCTGATCTGGAGTCCGTTCGGGGCTCCGGAGAGGGGGATTCGTCGTCGTCATCATCATCAATCATCCTCCATCACCAATTTCATGATGCTCACCGCCGTGCGTGAGTAATTTTATCGTAGGCTTGTTGGACGGTGATGGGTTGGATGAGATTTATCATGTAATCGAGTTAGTTTTGTTAGGGTTTGATCCCTAGTATCTATTATGTTCTGAGATTGATGTTGCTATGACTTTGCTATGCTTAATGCTTGTCACTAGGGCCCGAGTGCCGTGATTTCAGATCTGAACCTATTATGTTTTCATGAATATATGTGAGTTCTTGATCCTATCTTGCAAGTCTATAGTCACCTACTATGTGTTATGATCCGGCAACCCCGAAGTGACAATAATCGGGACCACTCCCGGTGATGACCATAGTTTGAGGAGTTCATGTATTCACTATGTGCTAATGCTTTGTTCCCGTTCTCTATTAAAAAGAGGTCTTAATATCTCTTAGTTTCCAATAGGACCCCACTGCCACGGGAGGGTAGGACAAAAGATGTCATGCAAGTTCTTTTCCATAAGCACGTATGACTATATACGGAATACATGCCTACATTACATTGACGAACTGGAGCTAGTTCTGTGTCACCCTATGTTATGACTGTTACATGATGAACCGCATCCGGCATAATTATCCATCACTGATCCGGTGCCTACGAGTTTTCCATATACTGGTTTACGCTTATTTACTTTCCCGCTTTTACTGTTACAATCACTACAAAATACCAAAAACATTACTTTTGCTGTCTTTACTTTTGTTGCCGCTACCACCACTATCATATTACTGTGCTACTAAACACTTTGCTGCAGATACTAAAGTTTCCAGGTGTGGTTGAATTGACAACTCAGCTGCTAATACTTGAGAATATTCTTTGACTCCTCTTGTGTCGAATCAATAAATTTGGGTTAAATACTCTACCCTCGAAAACTGTTGCGATCCCCTATACTTGTGGGTTATCAAGACCTTTTTCTGGCGCCGTTGCCGGGGAGCATAGCTCTATTCTTTGAGTCACTTGGGATTTATATCTGCTGGACACTATGAAGAACTTGAGAGATCCAAAAACCAAGATCTATCCCTCAGCTACGAGGGGAGGTAAGGAACTGTCATCTAGCTCTGCACTTGATTCACCTTCTGTTATGAGTAAGTTAGCGACACCTACACCTGCTTTTGCTATTCGTTCCGATATGTTGCATGTTATTGATGATGCCACTTCTACTATGCATGATACTTATGATGAAACTGCTTCTATGCCTGATACTACTGTGCCCCTTAGTGAATTTCTTGAAGAACAAATTGCTAGGGCTAGAGAAAGAGAAATTGATGAAACTGAATACGATGATGATAGTGATGATGAAAATATGCCTGTTATTCCTGAAGGTTATCTTTTTGATAAAGATTCTTCTTTAGCTATTTTAGCCTGCAAAGATAGATATGAGCTTAAAAGGTTATTAATTAAATGGAACAAAGAATCACTTAGAGATAAAATGAAACCCGATCCTGCTTTTGCTACTTCACCTATATGTGTTCCTGATAAAGATTATGAATTCTCTGTTGATCCTGATATAATTACTTTGGTTGAATCTGATCCATTTTATGGCTATGAATCTGAAACTGTTGTGGCCCATCTTACTAAGTTAAATGATATAGCTGCCCTAGTCACTAATAATGAGAGATCACGTTACATCTATTTACTCAAAATATTTCCGTTCTCATTAAAGGACGATGCTAAGATATGGTTTAATTCTCTTGATCCTGGTTGTGTGCGTAGTCCCCAGGATATGATTTATTACTTCTTTGCTAAATATTTCCCTGCTCATAAGAAACAAGCTGCTTTGAGGGAAATATACAATTTCGTGCAAATTAAAGAACAGAGTCTCCCACAAGCTTGGGGGAGGCTTCTCAAGTTACTTAATGCTTTGCCTGATCATCCTCTTAAGAAACCTGAAATACTTGATATGTTTTATAATGGACTAACCGATGCTTCCAGAGATTACCTGGATAGTTGTGTTGGTTCTCTTTTCAGGGAAAGAACACCGGATGAAGCTGAAATTCTATTGAATAATATGTTGACAAATGAAAATAATTGAGCACCTCCTGAACCAACTCCTGAGCCAGCTCCCGCTCCAATTAATGGTCCTATTCCTAAACCAACTCCGAAGAAGAGAGGTGTTCTATTTCTCAGTCTCGAAGATATGCAAGAGGCAAAGAAATCTATGAAAGAAAAAGGTATTAAAGCTGAAGATGTTAAGAATTTACCTCCTATTGAAGAAATATATGGTCTTAATATACCGCCTGTTGACGAAGTATATGATCTTAATCCTTTATTCATTGAAGAACCTCCCGATATCCCGACACAGGTAGTAAAGGTAAATTCTCTCTATAGATTTGATGAAGGTGATATCCCTCACTATAAGTCTGCTAGGCAATGCTTTGATGAGTTTGATAATTTTATTGTCAAACATGAAAATTTCAATGCTTATTTTGGTAGACAATTGAAATATGATTCCTATATAATTAAATACTTGGGTGATTACATGGCTAATATTAGAGGTGAACTTAAACTTGTTAGCAAACATGCTTCTATGGTTACCACTCAAGTAGAAGAAGTACTTAAGGCTCAAAAAGAATTGCTCAATGAAATGAATAGTAAGAAAAATGATTATGCTGTTAGAGTGGCTACTAGAACTGGTAGAATGACTCGGGAACCTTTGTATCCTGAAGGCCACCCTAAGAGAATCGAGCAAGATTCTCAGAGAAATAATATTGATGCACCTAGTTCTTCTAAAAAGAAGAAAAAGAAAAATGATAGAACTGTGCAAACTTCTAGTGAATCTATTGTTGAACCACCTGATAATCCAAATGATATCTCTATGTCTGATGCTGAAACACAATCTGGTAATGAACATGAACCTATTAAAAATATTAATGATGATGTTCATGATGATGCTCAACCTAGTAATGATAATGATGTAGAAATTGAACCTGCTGTTGATCTTGATAACCCACAATCAAAGAATTAACGTTATGATAAAAGAGACTTTGTTGCTAGGAAACATGGGAAAGAAAGAGAACCTTGGGTTCAGAAACCCATGCCTTTTCCTCTGAAACCATCCAAGAAGAAGGATGATGAGGATTTTGAGCGCTTTGCTGAAATGATTAGGCCTATCTTTTTACGTATGCGATTGACTGATGTGCTCAAAACAAATCCTTATGCTAAATATATGAAGGATATCATTACTAATAAAAGAAAGATACCGGAAGCTAAAATTTCCACCATGCTTGCTAATTATACTTTTAAGGGTGGAATACCAAAGAAACTTGGAGATCCCGGAGTACCTACTATACCTTGCTCCATTAAAAGAAATTATATTAAAACTACTTTATGTGATCTTGGAGCCAGTGTTAGTGTTATGCCTCTCTCTTTATATCGTAGACTTGACTTGAATAAGTTGACACCTACTGAAATATCTTTGCAAATGGCTGATAACTCAACTGCTATACCTATCGGTATTTGTGAGGATGTGCCTGTTGTGGTTGCAAACATTACTATTTTAACGGACTTTGTTATACTTGATATTCCCGAGGATGATAGTATGTCTATTATTCTTGGAAGACCTTTTCTTAATACTGTAGGGGCTGTTATTGATTGCAACAAAGGCAATGTCACTTTTCATGTTAATGGTAATGAGCATACGGTACACTTTTCGAGGAAACAACCTCAAGTTCATAGTATCAACTCCATTGGAAAAATTCCATCGATTATAATTGGAGGTTTTGAATTTCCTCTTCCTACGGTCAAAAAGAAATATGATATACTTATTATAGGGGATGTGCATATCCCCGTTGAGGTAACTTAGTGTTATTCGAAATTTCTCCGGTTTCATGATTATCGGAATGAGTTTGTTAACAAGACTTGATCAACCTTGTTAGTGAACTCTTTTTGATAAGCATGAGATGGATGAAACTAGAAGCACAAACTTCTGTACCCTCTTTATATTTTCTGTAATTTAGTAGAAATAAAGTAAAATAGTATTTTTCTGTCTGTTTCCTGACTTATTCGTGCAATATAAAAATATTCCGAAAATAAAAGTCCTCAGAAAGCCATGCCAATTTAATATGATTTTTTCGGGAATATTTGAGGATTTATTGTGCAAAAATTACGCGGGAGGAGCTGCCACCTGGCCACGAGGGTGGTGGGCGCGCCCCCCTCCCTAGGGCGCGCCCCTGCCTCGTGGGCCCACGGTGGCCCCCCTCCACTTATCCCAGCACCCATCTTCTTCCTTTGTCTCACACAAACCCGAAAAACCAACTCAATCACGAGTTCCAGCCACTTTTGTTGTGATTTCGATCTCCTTGCTCAAAGCACCTCTCGCAAAACTGCTTGGGGAGATTGTTCCTTGGTATGTGACTCCTCCATTGGTCTAATTAGTTTTTGTTCTAGTGCTTTATTCATTGCAAATTTATGCTGCATAGGTGACCATCTTCTTGAGCTTGCATGTCAAATTTATATGGTTCCAAGTAGTTTTGATGCATGATATAGGCTCTAGGCACTTGTGGGAGTAGTTGCTATCAGTTTTATTAAGTTTGGTTTACTTTTATTTTGAAGTTACTAAAAATTTCAGCATTTTTCAAAGAAAAACAATATGCTTAGGAAGATGTTCCAAGGTGGTTCCTCTAAGAAGCAAGGACCCAGGATTGCTATGCGCGATGCTGACGAGGATCCACCAAGAGACACTCCAGTATGGCCTTGCGAATGGCCGTCGGAAAATTTTATGGACCATGCGGGAATTAAAGAAGAATTCAAAGCATATTTGCGCAATGCCGGTCTTGAGGAATTTGAGGCCAACAAATGCCCCCAGTATCATGATCTCACAAGTTCATTTGTGAGGAGGTTTGAGTATCCATCTTCGCGTAATTCTCCTTCAGTCATGTTTGATCTTTATGATAAATCTTATAGAATGGACTTAGAGGATTTCACTCTTGCGTTCAAACTTCCATCGTGGGGCAGTATTAGGGATCCCCCTAAATCTGAATTTAGAAACTTTCTTGCTAGTATAACTGTGGGGGAATCCAGAGACATAACGCAGGCTACCATAGGGAGCATTCACCTTCCTGCTATACATTATTTTGCTCTCTTTACCGGTAGATGCATAAATGCTAAGGATGAAGCATGTCACATGTGTGTCCCTGATCTTAGCATTCTTAGGAGTGCTGTGTTAGGAGACCAATCTTATCATATGGGAGCCATTGTAGCTCGTAGGTTGCATCATAATAGACATAATGGAGATTTCTTTGGAGGAATTTACGCAACCCGCTTAGCTCATTTTCTTGAAATAGACATTCGTGAGGGTGATATGGAGTTGCCTCCTGCATATTTAGATTATAAATCTATGGCTTCGCACCAGTTTGTCGAGAGACCTGAATCACCTCTCTTATATCGCTTAATTTTTGATAAACGACGTGTTTTCCGTATTACTCTCCCTGCTCCTGCCTTCTTTGATTCACAGACAAAAGGAAGATATGTTATTACCAGAGGGGAGGCAGAAGAGTACGAGAGGAGAGCGGAGGCAGCTCGACTCCACGCTGCAGCTCAGCAGGCGATAACCGCTGCACAACAATATGATCCCAACTATCCTTCTTCATCACAGTACGACCCCAACAACTATTATTATGGATATCCACCAGGCCAGTCGTGGCCATAGACCAACTTAGGCCAAAAGCCTAAGCTTGGGGGAGTACATATTTCTCACCGACATTACATTTATGTTCACACACACTCGTTGCTAGATGTCGGTGCTCATACTTTTTCACTGTAATATCCATGCTAGTTTATTTTCCTTTTCCTGCTTTCTTCTTGTGTGTTTGTTAAACCTTAAGAAAAACAAAAAAAATTAGTAGTAGTTTATTTATCTGCTGTAGTAGTAATAATTAAAAAAACCCAAAAATATTTACCATTCTTCTTTTGCTTGTTGGGAGCTTTCCCGTGTAAATAGTTTTATTTCTTTTCTTTTCTTTGGGGGTCCGTAGGAGAAGACCATAATTAAATTGTTGAAGTGGCTCTTATATGCATTATTGTTGATTTAACCCAGAGCCCATATTGCCTTGTCTTCTCCTGTTTCTTGAATGCTCGCAGATTCCAGCTTAGTCCAATGCACGTGCACTCTTATTATTATTCACATCGTTCGGTCGTGCAAGTGAAAGGCAATTATGATGATATATGATGGACTGACTGAGATGAGAAAAGCTGGTATGAACTCGACCTCTTTTGTTTTTGTAAATATGATGAGCCCGTCGTTCTTGATTCAGCTTATTATGAATAAACATGTTTGCAATGACAATTAGAGATCATAGTTGCTTGTGCCATGCTTGATTAGCTATGAGTTATAATGATTTACCTTGTGTGCCAACATGCTATTGAGATGACTATGATGTGGTATGATGGGGTGGTATCCTCCTTTGAATGATTTAAGTGACTTGACTTGGCACATGTTCACGCATGTAGTTGAAACAAAATCAACATAGCCTTCATGATATTTATGTTCATGGTGGATTATATTCTACTCATGCTTGCATTCAATGTTTATTAATTTTAATGCATGTACATGGCTGTTGTCGCTCTCTAGTTGGTCGCTTCCCAGTCTTTTTCTAGCCTTGACCTGTACTAAGCGGGAATACTGCTTGTGCATCCAATCCCTTAAACCCCAAAGTTATTCCAGATGAGTCCACTATACCTTCCTATATGCGGTATTTACCTGCCGTTCCAAGTAAATTTATATGTGCCAAACTCTAAACCTTCAAATAAACATTCTGTTTTGTATGCTCGAATAGCTCATGTATCAACAAAGGCTGTCCTTATTTTCCGTGTTAGGCGGGTTATTCTCAAGAGGAGTGGACTCCGCTCCTCACTCACGAGAAAATGGCTGGTCACCGGGATGCCCAGTCCCATGCTTTATGCAAACTAAATCAAAATTAATTGCAAACAAAACTCCCCCTGGGACCTGATGTATGTTGGAGGCACTCGTTGTTTCGAGCAAGCCATGGATTGATGCTTGTTGGTGGAGGGGGAGTATAAACTTTACCATTCTGTTTGGGAACCGCCTATAATGTGTTTAGCATGGAAGATATCGCCATCTCTTAGTTGTTACGTTGACAATGAAAGTATACCGCTCAAAATACAATTTATCTCTATTTCAAAACCGAGCTCTGGCACCTCTACAAATCCCTGCTTCCCTCTGCAAAGGGTCTATCCATTTACTTTTATCTTGAGTCATCACCCTCTTATTAAAGAGCACTAGCTGGAGAGCACAGCTGTCATTTGCATTCATCACTCTTAATCTATGTTGGGTATGATTATGATTGGATCTCTTTTACCATGAATTACAATGTCTAGTCAGTCCTTGATCTTTAAAGGTGCTCTGCATTTATGTTTTGTGGTCTCAGAAAGGGCTAACGAGATACCATCTTGTTATATCATATTATGATTGTTTTGAGAAAGTGTTGTCATCCGAGATTTATCATTATGACTTGCTAGTTGATTATGCTACTGATACGAGTAATTGTGATACCTGAGAATTATTGCAAATGTGGTTAGTTATGATCTATGCTGAAAACTTGAATGCTGGCTTGACATAGTTACAACAACAAGAGCAAACAGAGTTTGTAAAAGTTTTTCTTTCTTTCTTTCAGTTTGTCAACTGAATTGCTTAAGGACAAGAAGGGTTTAAGCTTGGGGGAGTTGATACGTCTCCGTCGTATCTACTTTTCCGAACACTTTTGCCCTTGTTTTGGACTCTATCTTGTATGATTTGAATGGAACTAACCCGGACTGATGCTGTTTTCAGCAGAATTACCATGATGTTGTTTTATGTGCAGAAAACAAATATTCTTGGAATGACCTGAAACTCCACGGGAGGTCTTAGGAAAAACAATAAAAAATCCTCGCCAAATATGAAGACCAGGGGGCCCACACCCTTTCCACGAGGGTGGGGGCGCTCCCCCCTAGGGCACGCCCCCCTACCTCGTGGGCCCCCTGTTGACCCTTCGACGCCAACTCCAACTCTATATATTTGCTTTCGGAGAGAAAAAATGAGAGAGAAGAAATCATCGCATTTTACGATACGGAGCCGCCGCCAAGCCCTAAAACCTCTCGGGAGGGCTGATCTGGAGTCTGTTCGGGGCTCCGGAGAGGGGGATTCGTTGCCGTCGTCATCATCAACCATCCTCCATCACCAATTTCATGATGCTCACCGCCGTGCGTGAGTAATTCCATCGTAGGCTTGCTGGACGGTGATGGGTTGGATGAGATTTATCATGTAATCGAGTTAGTTTTTATTAGGGTTTGATCCCTAGTATCCATTATGTTCTGAGATTGATGTTGCTATGACTTTGCTATGCTTAATGCTTGTCACTAGGGCCCGAGTGCCATGATTTCAGATCTGAACCAATTATGTTTTCATGAATATATGTGAGTTCTTGATCATATCTTGCAAGTCTACAGTCACCTACTATGTGTTATGACCCGACAACCCCGAAGTGACAATAATCGGGACCACTCCCGGTGATGACCATAGTTTGAGGAGTTCATGTATTCACTATGTGCTAATGCTTTGTTCCGGTTCTCTATTAAAAGGAGGCCTTAATATCCCTTAGTTTCCAATAGGACCCCGCTGCCATGGGAGGGTAGGACAAAAGATGTCATGCAAGTTCTTTTCCATAAGCACGTATGACTATATACGGAATACATGTCTACATTACATTGACGAACTGGAGCTAGTTCTGTGTCGCCCTATGTTATGACTGTTACATGATGAATCGCATCCAGCATAATTATCCATCATTGATCTGGTGCCTACGAGTTTTCCATATACTGGTTTACGCTTATTCACTTTCCCGCTTTTACTGTTACAATCACTACAAAATACCAAAAACATTACTTTTGTTGTCTTTACTTTTGTTGCTGCTACCACCACTATCATATTACTGTGCTACTAAACACTTTGCTGCAGATACTAAGTTTCCAGGTGTGGTTGAATTGACAAGTCAGCTGCTAATACTTGAGAATATTCTTTGGCTCCCCTTGTGTCGAATCAATAAATTTGGGTTAAATACTCTACCCTCAAAAACTGTTGTGATCCCCTATACATGTGGGTTATCATAGATCGAGTAACCAAACGCTCCTTAGCCTCCATCGGAGTGAGTAACGACCACATACGGATCAACGCAGTAACTCGGAAGATAACCTGCAAAAAGTGAGTATTTGTTGTTCTGTTAAAAACTAAATCATTTCTGCAATTTCAGATAGCCCATAATAAAGCACACACTCCTACACGAATGTGTCTTGCTGTTTGGGACTCAATCCCATCCAACCACGTCCCAAATAACGTGCTAATATTATTCGGTGGAGTAATATTGAAGGCTATGCTAACTGATTGCCAAAGAATCTTTGCCAAAGGACAATCAAGAAAGAGGTGTTTGACTATTTCATCCGTGTCACAAAAACTACATCGAGAGGATCCACTCCAGTTGTGTTTAATCAAGTTATCCTTAGTTAAAATGACTTGTTTCTATATAAACCACATAAACACTTTAACTCTCAAGGGAATTTTTACGTGCCAAACATGTTTCGAGGTAGGAATAGAACTTGAATTAATGACATCCAAGTACATGGATTTAACCGTAAATTCCCCATCCCTAGTAAGCTTCCAACACAACTGATCCGGACGTTCAGAGAGTTGAACATCCATCAATCTTCTCACAAGATGGAGCCAAGCTTCCCAACGGTTACCGGCTAACGCTCTCCTGAAGCTGATATTTAGAGGCGTGGACTGACATACTGACTCAACGGTTGCATCTCTTCGTTGAACAATACTATAGAGAGAAGGATACTGAAGCGCGAGAAGCGTGTCCCCTAGCCAAGTATCCTCCCAGAATCTCGTAGAAGTACCGTTACCGACGACAAACTTGGTCTGATTAAGAAAGACCGATTTAACTCCCATCAATCCTTTCCAGAAAGAAGAATCCATCGGCCTCACTGTCACTTGGGATAAAGTTTTGGATTGGAGGCACTTATTACGCAGAATCTGTGCCCATGTAGCCTCAGTCTCTCGAGAAAGTTTATACAACCATTTGCTAAGGAGACATTTGTTCTTCACCTCTAGATTTTCGATACCTAGACCCCCTCGGTCCTTTGGTCGACAAATAATGTCCCACTTAGCTAGTATGTACTTCCTCTTCAGGTCATCACTTTGCCAGAAAAAACAGGATCGATAGAAATCAAGTCTTTTCCGAACTCTGACTGATACCTTGAAAAAAGACAATAGGAACATGGGCATACTTGTGAGCACCGAATTAATAAGAATTAAACAGCCTCCATACGACATCGGTTTGCCCTTCCAGCATCCCAATTTCTTCTCAAATTGATCCTCAATGCACTTCCATTTTCTATTTGTTAGCTTACGATGATGAATGGGTATACCTAAATAGGTGAAAGGTAAAGCCCCCAATTCACACCCGAACAATTGCTTATACGCCTCTTGTTCCTCACTGGCTCTACAAAAACAGAACAATTCACTTTTGTGGAAATTGATTTTTAGTCTGGTTAATTGTTCAAATAAGTATAACACCAGCTTCATGTTTCTCGCTTTTACCAAGTCATGCTTCATAAAGATAATTGTATCATCTGCGTACTGTAGGACAGATACACCTCCATCAACTAGATGAGGTACCAAACTACCTACTTGGCCAACATCCTTAGCCCTCCCTACTAGAATTGTCAACATGTCGACTACAATGTTGAACAGATACGGGACATTGGATCTCCTTGTCTCAACCCCTTATGCGTTTGGAAATAGCGACCTACATCATCATTCACTCTAATTCCAACACTTCCTTTTTGCATGAAAGATTCTACCTATTTTCTCCAGGCTGGATCAAAACCTTTCATTCTCAACGCTTGTTGGAGGAATGGCCATTTGACTTTGTCGTACGCTTTCTCAAAATCCACTTTGAAAACAACCCCATCTAGTTTTTTTGTATGGATTTCATGGAGCATTTCATGGAGGACCACCACCCCTTCAAGGATGTTTCGGTCTGACATGAAAGCAGTTTGGGACGGCTGCACCACAGAATGCGCAATCTGCGTGAGTCTATTTGTCCCAACCTTGGCGGAAATTTTGAAACTTACATTCCGAAGATAGATAGGCCTGAACTGCTCAATTCGCATTTCCTCTGTTTTCTTAGGAAGCAAGGTAATGGTTCCAAAATTCAGATGAAACAAGTGAAGTTGTCTATCGAATAAATCCTGGAACATCGAAAGCAAATCCCCTTTAATGATATGCCAGCACCTCTTATAAAACTCCGCTGGAAATCCATCCGTCCCTCAGAGCTTTATTATTCTTCATTTGAGAACTAGCTTCAAACACCTCTTTCTCCGAGAACGGAGCAGTTAAAATATCGTTCTCATCAGAAGCAAGCTGAGGGACATCTTCAATCCGCGACTCATCCAGAGATACGAAATTATCCTCCGTAGGCCCAAAAAGCTGCTTATAATAATTAGTGATGTATAATTTAAGATTCTCCTGTCCTACAATCGTCCCTTCGTCTTGCTCAAGCTGAAAGATCATTTTCTTTCTATGCTTGCTGTTGGCGATCATATGAAAGAATTGAGTGTTGGCATCCCCCTGGATCACCTTGCGAACCTTCACCCGCAATGCCCACTTCAATTCCTCTTCTCGCAGGAGCTCTTTCAATCTCATCTCCGCATCTAATTTAACATGAAGTTTCGTTACATCTAGGATCATGGACTCGGCTTTGACATCTAAGGCCTGAATAAGGGTAAGGAGCCTTTCCTTTTCAACCTTATAAATCCCACTGAGATTCTTAGCCCACCCACGCAAGAAGCTTCGCACGTGTCGTATCTTATTCTGCCATCTCTCAATTGGAGTCCTTCCTCCTGAATCTTTAGCCCACTCCCTGGCTATAAGATCAAAAAATCCTTCTCTCCTAAACCACGCTAATTAGAAAGAGAAGGTATTCTTATTCCCCACGTGCGTTGCCTCACCCAAGTCAACCAGTAAGGGGGTGTAGTCCGAGATTCCGCGCGATAATGCCTGGACGGTAACCAGAGGAAACTTCTGTTCCCAGTCAACGCTCGCGAGGACACGGTCTAGCTTCTCAAAAGTGGGGGTTGGCAGAGTATTAGCCCATGTGAATTTTCTTCCCGAAAGCTCTATCTCTCTCAGATCCAAGCTTTCAATAATGGTGTTAAACATGAACGACCATCTGCCATCAAAATTATCATTGTTCTTTTCGTCTCTCCTTCTAATAATATTGAAATCACCCCCCACTAAGATTGGAATCTGCTCAGACCTGCAAATACGGACTAAATCCGCCAAAAAATATGGTTTGAGTTCTGGTTGTGCGGCCCCATACACCGCCACCAGGGCCCAATTAAACCCGTCGACCTTCGACCTAACCCGAAACTTGACGGCAAAATCTCCCATGACCACAGCTCGGACTTCCAACTTCTCACATTTAACCCCAAGTAAGATCCCACCTGATCTTCCTCTCGGGGAAGACAGTCCAGTCATAATCGACACCTCCCGACAACGTATATAGGAATTGAGGGGAAAAGTTGCCTCTTCCTGTTTTAGAAAGGGCAATAAAGTCCAACCTATGGTCGATAGAAGCCTCTGCTAGAAATCTTCTTTTAGTGAAGTCCCTCAGACCTCTGTTATTCCAAAAAATTCCTCTCATAACTCATCATGAAATTTTTTGGTCATTCGGTTCCTAGCACTTCTACGCACCGTTGAGACTGGGTAAATTTTGCGTTGCCACTTGCGTTTAGGCTTAGCTACTTCCTCCACCCGGTCCTCACAACCGTGTTCGGTGGGTCTACCGCAAGTATCCTCTATAGGTTCACTCCCCCCAAGAGGTAAAGAACCTCCCTCCTCCTCAGTCTCAGGAGGGGAAGGGGCAATATCTGCACAAAGCGTATCTAACACCTTTACTCCCAACTGAGCAATATCGGAATCGTTCATAGGTTTAATGGCTGCTAAATTGTGAATCATGTCTAAAGCACGATCCGCTTCAAGATCCAAGATGTCATTAACCGAATGCGAGATCTCATTATCATTACTACCTAGTGAAACTCCTAGCTAATTTGCATTATGAATAATCTCAACATCAGGAAAGTGCAAAATAGAATTGGAGGTGTTGACCGACATACCAGTAGTGACCTCAATATCACGAAGCTTGGCCGCCCGCCTGGCGCACCTCAACTGCATGTCATCAATGTCCGACTAGTCTTGAAGACGACAGCTCATCCGCCGCCCCTCAGACACCGGATCCGGGATACCTCCAAAAGCTATGACCTCCTCCCTAGTGGCCTTGATAGGGGTAAGGCCTCCCGCCCCACCCCCACCGCGCGGATGTAGAGAGTCCCCAGGGCCTGCTGCTGGCACCGGCCCCGGTGAACGTAGGGGGGTGAAAATGCTGGCCATCTGCCCATGCTCCCCATTAGT
Source organism: Triticum dicoccoides (assembly GCF_002162155.2). Taxonomy (NCBI): domain Eukaryota; kingdom Viridiplantae; phylum Streptophyta; class Magnoliopsida; order Poales; family Poaceae; genus Triticum; species Triticum dicoccoides. Next base: position 215,102,734 of record NC_041392.1, on the reverse strand, counting down.
CGTGGACAACTCAATCGTCGGCTCACCCATAGGCTGGCGGTGGGAGATAAGAACAGGGGTCGCCTGCCCTCGCTCCTCTCGAATAGCAGCTGTCACGCTGGCGGGAGAGGCATCCACAGTAATCGACGATGGCAGGAGCAACCCCTGCGGCGGAACAGGCGGCTGCTGGCCCACAGAGCCAACAGACGCCGTAGGCGTGGTCGCCCTGACTACCACAGGAGAAGAAGGAACTGAGGCCTCCTGCCCTGGTCTCCCTCTCAACCTCGGCACGTCGCCGATCGGCAAAGAAAGAACCTCGTCCTCGGTCCTCAACCGTGGCACAGCAGCTGAAAGAGAAGGGGGAGAAGGGGCCACCTTCCCACGATCCTCCACCCCCTCAGTAAAGACCTCACCCACAACAAAGTCTAAGGGGGGAAGCGTGCCGTCCAGCACGTCATCATACTCCACCCGATCGCTCCAAAGCCTAGGAGGAGCAAAAGCAGGCTCAAAAGAACCGAATCGCAGCATGTTCATGGGTACCGTAGCAGAAGGAGCAACCCCATACCCAGGCGCCTGCAAGGTGGGGCTCGGCCCGTTCGCCGACTCAGGCCCAACATCATCCCCTTGCGTCTCCGTGTTCCCCGAACCATCATTGTTATCATGCATATCCACATCCGTCCCTGCCATAGCCTCAGAAAAAAGATCTGTATCCTCAAACTCAATGTCAAGATCGAAGACCATGCCCCTGTAAGTCCACTTGACCACATCATGCACAAACTCAATATCGAGGACACTCACCAACAAGCGTGCCACTCTATTAGCTCTGGTGAAAGCCATATCGACCTTCTCGGTCTTTCCGACCAGAAACCCCAAGCTAGCAACAACCTGAGCATCCTGAAGCGGCTTGTACGGAGCCCCTGAGAAACGCAACCAGACCTGGGTGAGAGGTTTGCCTTGCGGCTCAACTCGCTTCCACTCATGGAACTCGAGGATGCACTCAGTGCCAGGTACTCTGCATAACCCAAAACTCAACATATGCTCCAAGTCCTCCGAAGTAGGAAAATCAACCTTATTAGAGTTGGCCTCGAGACGAGTGAGCTCCGACTCAAAGTTACCTGGAACTAACTCAGTGAGCCTGTGCATAATTTGCGCCTCAGACACATCACTCTTAGTAACTTTGACAATCCCTGTAGTTGTGCTCTGGGTTCGTCGGGTATCTCCCTCTCACTAGGAGACTCAAAAAACATCAGCTCAGCATAATACACTCCGTAGATGGTGATACTCGGCATCTGATCCCGCAGAATAGGGCACTCCCCCGTGTCATGCGCTGGCTTGAGGCAGGTATCACAAAGTTCAATTACACATTCCGCAATAAAGTGGCCCCTCTCACCACAGCGATAGCACAACATCTTCCCCTTCTTACGGGCCCACTTGGAGGCTCTATCCGCATATGTCTTATCGGCAGTACCAACAGCATCCGACACTATGGTCTCAGTCTCAGGTACCACAGCAGTGGTAAGTGCCGTAACCACCTCCATAGCCTGCCAAGACACATCCGGCATCTGACCGGTAGCAACCGCCTCAGCCGTCGGCTCCGCGACCACAGGTGGAGGAGGTTGGCGATAACGGTTCCTACCACCGCGATCACCACGATGTCCTTGGTAGCCACCTCACTGCCAGTAATTTGGGCCAGATCCCCCCTCAACAAAACCACCCATAGGGCCGTACAACGGTCTTTCAGCTGAGCCATCACTTTGCCATGCATATCCGTGCCCGCCGCCGATGAGCCACAATGATGGCCATCCCCATAGGCATTGTAGCCATCGTCACCCCATTGTCCCCGGGGTTGTTCAAAACCACCTCGGTTCACCGGTATACGATCAACATCTGCAGCATCTTGAGGCGATACATGAGTTTGAACCGGCAAGGCCCGATGCTGGGCGGCCGAGCCATGTAGTGGGGTGGCGGTGCTGCTCGCGGCTGCTGCCCAGGTGCCGCCCGTGGCTGCTGCCCATTGCGAGGAGCAGCAGCGACCACATCGGGCTGTGGAGGCCGAAGACCACTGCCGCGCCCCGCCACAACACTAGTGGGTGCCAGCGCGACCGGTCCGGGTGCCAGCGGCCTAGGACCGGAACCACCGCCACGCCCCACCGAGCCGGTACCTTGTGCCGTCCCAGTGACCACCTTGGGCCTCTGAACCGGTGGAGCAGCACCACCATGCCTAGCCGGCGCAATCCCTGCGACCACCGGTGCCTTCTGCCCTAACACCTGCTCGATGTGTTGAGCCACAGGAGCAGCACCACCCCGACCACGCCCGGACGGCGCCGCCCCGGCGATGACCGACCCCTTCTGACCAGCGGGAGGAGCACTCCCCCGACCCGCCATGGCTTCAAGAGGAAAGATGTGGCGCGCTCGTCCAGGGTCCGCACGCAACGAAGCCAGGAACTCCACGGCGATGCCGAACCCTAGGAGGCGGCGATAGGATGATGTGGGACCGATCCTCGATCAAAACCATGCATGGGCCACCGTCCAGTACCGATGTGGCATCCGGGATAGCCTGGGCCTCATACCCAGCTATCCCCAGCCCACACTGGTTCGGTCTAGATTGGGCCGAAAGCACCTTCGCAGACCGGACCGAAGTCACATCCTCGGGCCCAGCTGCACCAACCAAAATTTTCAAACGCTTGATCCGCGCGTTTCGGATCTCAGCCAGCCGGCCGGTCACCGGCTCCGGCATCTCCGCCGCCGCCGCCCGTTTCTTTTTCTTTCTCTGAACAAGTTTTCACGCACCTGCTTCAAAAAAATCGGAAAGGGTGGGCTTCGGGAGACTCACCTTTGGAAGAGGACCTCGCCATGGCCGGATTGCCGAAGCCGCCGTAGGACGATGAACGATGCGGCACACAATCTCGAAGATGTCCTCCTCCTTCAATCCCGATCTCGCCGGATCATCGCGCGAGACCGACAGATCGACGAGTAGTGTGACCTCGTGCTCGTCATAGCCCACTCTGAACGCTTCACAGACCGCGTCTGACGGCGTCGGGGAGCCCGCCGGCGGCTCCTCCCCGTCCGAGTCACCGGCCTCGCCTTCCGAGTCTTCGATGCCGTCCGACAGCGCCCAAAATCTTCCCCCAACGCGCCGATCCATGGCGGATGAGGCCGCCCGAGGCGGCGTCGCCTGCAGGGTCGCCTTCACGGGCATGCACAATTTCTTAAAAATGGGAGAGAATTTCACTTCCCAGCCTCTGCACCAACTAGGGATGCATACGACCATTTTAGTATGAGTACCAAGATAAATATGGTCCTCAGAATTTTTTTAAAATGAGTGTCAAGATATATCTTGATACGTGGTTCCACCACACATCAAACTTGATCCTCAATAAACGAGGGAAACTGCAAACCAACTATTGAGCTCGGGTCGTTAGGCTGCACAACTGCAAACCAACTATTGAGCCAAGGCTCTCTTTGCAAAACTCAATCAGACATAAAAAGAAAAAGGTTAAATTAAAAATACTCACATAAATCTTCACGTAGAATCAATGACATTGGACTTAAATATGCAATACCTAAAGCACATCTAGATCTGTTTTAGCAAAACAGATAAATAATCCGTAGACCGGAATTTCCATTAGGCAATATATGTCAGGTAACAGATTCAACAGGGAGACAGACCACTACATCAAGATACACCGTCGCGTCCGAGATAACCTCCGGCGGTACCAGCGCTACACCCATATAGCTGGGGACAGGGCTCGTGGTGGGTCATATACACGTAGGCACAATTGGGTACAAGATATACGAAAGATACAACTCCGATGCGGGGCTTGATTACGTCCCGGACTTTTTTTCTCGTCGTCGTCGCCATCATCATCGGAGAGGAAGCGCTAGCTATAGCAACTTTAGGTACATGACCGGATCACCATCACCATGGGGTCATGTGTATCTGTAGTGTAGTACTGGTGGTTTCATGCTGGAAAGGGAGGAGGCTAGCTGTGCTCGAGGGCTGTTTCGGCCCTTCTTGCACCAGACCAGCCATCACTGGGTCTTGAGGTACCATGGCCTGGAAAAAGGGGAGAATAAACTGAGGGTTAGTCTAGGTTCATAGGCATGGATTTAATGACTGAAACTGAAATCCACAAACGAAATAGAAATGCTTGGCTCACAGTATAACAAGTCTGAATGTTCCCTGTAAAGGCAGGGGGAGAGAGAGATGCCGACAGAAACAAAGGTCTTTTCCAGTCAAGAACATTAATTTGGAAATAACATATAGAGCGGATCTATTCTAGTCTAGCTAGTGGGGCAAGAGGAAGAAACCTAAGATTGGAATTTGTCCGGGTACGTTCATATGCGAAAGGAGAGAACAAAACGTCAACTGTTAAAAGGAGGGACAGCACTTTATGCCCGTCGAAAGGACAACAAGCTTTATGTGCAAATCTTGAGCAAAAGCATTCTCTAGCTACCTGCTTACTACACTTTTCTGGTATCCCGGACAAATTAGCATCCCGTTTGCGCTTTTTTTTGCCAATTAAGGGTATGCTGTGGTTAAAACATAAAGCCTAGAACCCTAACAAAGACGCGCTGCTTTTGAGGTTAGTTATCAGATGGAGTGTTGGATATATTCTAATGCTGTCCTTCTTCACCGTTTTTATAGGTTTTACTGGTAAATCCATAAAATCAACTCTGTGTTTACCTGAGGAGCCGACTGAAATTAACTGCGATAAACCTGACAGCAGTTAACTATAGTACAGCTGCGCCTGTGTATATGACCAATAAAATACATGGAACATCATGAGCAACACCATTTTGATTTTTTTTTCCTCGGCGGCACAAAGTGTGATCAGGTCATCGGCGAACAAAAATTATCTTGTTAATATTTAAGGTACATGACTGAATCATTGTTGGATAAACCTCAGAGATATCACAAAACAAAAGATGATAAAACGTCAAAAAAATCTAAGACCTAGGTATTCTGCATGTTGATTTCAGAAACCAATGATTTCGTTTATGACCAGTTTGACTGAATTTCAATTAAAATTGATGATCCAAGCAAGTTACTCTCACTAAAGGTTTAACCAGATTGGCTAATATTTATCGGAGAGGGCTCCTAGAAATACACCTCAAGGTTTGAATGAGCAGTTCATGCTTAGCTTAGACAAAACAAGCTCCAAGGACGATAACACAATGATATCGCGAAAAGAAGATCATACTGTTCAGACAAAGCAAATGCTAGCACGTACGAGCATGTACTATATGATTTTAATCAGGTAGTTCATCCTATAAGTAAAATGGAACATGGAGATCTGTTTAGCTTGCAATTAATTAAGCAGGCATGCCATGTTTTGCTGTAGTAATTAGCTTACAACTAGGATTACTATAAAACTTGATCTCCTGAACATAGAAGTGTTGAAGTGTAAGTGACATCACCGCAATGATACGTAAGTGAAAAAGCAAAGCGCATGGTTGGCTATGCTCAGTGAAATGAATGAACAAAAATATGTTCATGCATGGATTAGTCATGCTAAAATTTGCCTCTCAAGAATGGAAAAGAAGCCAATGCTACTACATTTGCAAGACCACATAAATTACAAACAAAATTGAGTCAAGATTCAAGAGATAACCAAATAGTATAGCATTTGCAAGACATGCAGAGTAAGAAGGGAACAGAGAAGTCCATGCCCAAGGGAGCAGCAAGAAACCATGCATATTAGTAGAGGGAAATCCATGTATGGAAGGAATATAAAGCATCCAGTGCAAGTGACTGCACAGAGAAAGCTAGCCAGGCCGGCCGAAAGGAACACCGCCCTTTCCCTTTGCACACACCACATGAGTAGTAGAGGCTGGCCACTTATATGATGATGCATGTGCATGGATGGAACAGTCCAGAACTAGTATGAGTTTCGGACAGACTACTTACTACCTCTGCCCGTCGCTGCTGCCACCGCGGCTGGAACCGCCTTGGTTGTTGTTGCTGCTGCCGCCGGCACCGTTTGTATGAATCTCGTCCACGTCTTTTACCAGCTCTGCAAGGTGCTTCTTCACATCCTCCACCGACTTGCCGTCGCCAACTTCCCGCGCCACGTTCTGGAAGAAGTCCGGCGCGTCCCTGTCGTACTTGTTTAGCGCCACCTCGAACACCTTGTTCTGCTTGAATGTCCACGATGAACTCATGCTTGACTGGGCTGTGGCTTCTCAACAGGAAAGAAAACTAAGGTGGATTGCAATGACTACTGTTACTGCTGCTACTACTAGTGCTACTACGGTTGCTAGATCACCGGGCTTGGCTTGGCTTGTGTTTGTATGCAACAAGAGTGGTGGCAATGGTGCAACTTATATAGTGGGAGGAGAGGCTAGCTGGAGAATAATGCTTGGGAATGGTGGGGGTGGATTGGAGGTGTTAGCAGCAGTACCAATGGGCAAATCAACGACAAGCTTGCATAGGAGCCACAAGAAGAAAGAAAGAAAGAAGAAAGGAGAGGAGAGATTTCATTTCATATTTTCATTGTACAAAATGAAATGCCGGGGAGAATCAGCATCGTCTCCTCGGGTCTGCCGGAGGAGGGGGAGGCCCCTTTCATCTCTTTTTGTCCCCATATCTTCACTGAGACTATTTGTACTTTAACCAGGCTAATGACTACTATGATTAGTAATTACCGTAGGCTAAAAATACCTAAGAGCATCTCCAACAGCCGCCGAACACGCCGCGCGCTAAAATCTACTTTGCCGCGCGCCCATCTCTTGGTTTGGCGTGACGGGCAGCGCTGACTCCAGCAGCCGCGTTAAAATGCAGCGCGCGCGCAGCTCCAGCAGCACGCAAAAAATGCAGCGCGCGCGACTCGCACAAACAATATATGCATTTCAAATAGAAGCAAAAAATATCAAACTATAACAAAATAAATCAACAATAAATAGTTCAATTTCGTTATTACAACCCAAACAAATAGTTTATCGTTCAGTACAACAAATAGTGCAATAAACACAATAAATAGTTCATGAACAATGCAATGTCGAACGCACAAATCATGCTCTTTGTCGTCCATGCCATGCCCACCACTCCTCAATGAGATCCTTCTGAAGATCATTGTGCGCTGCGGGATGCCGAATGTCATGATAGGAGGCAACAAAACGGGCCACCCTTTCAGCCCTCCGTCGCACTCGCACGGGATGTCCCAAGAGCTCATACTGTGAGTAGTCTAAATCTTGGCCATGCTCATTCTCGATGATCATATTGTGCATGACCACACAAGCGTGCATGATGTACCAAAGCATTTTTTGATACTAAAATCTAGCCGGTCCTCTCACAATAGCAAATTGGGCTTGCAAAATCTCAAAAGCTCTCTCCATATCTTTTCTAGCCGCCGCCTGAGCATTGTAAAAATCAAGATTTTTCTTACCTTCAGGCTTTTTCGACGGCTTCACGAAGGTTTGACACTTTGGATAGATGTCATCCGCTAGATAATAGCCATAGTTGTATGTACCGCCATTTGCTACAAACTGCACCGGTGGCAACTCACCATTTGCAATCTTATTCATCAGTGGAGACCGGTTGAAAACATTGATGTCATTCAAAGATCCAGACATTCCAAAGAATGCATGTCAAATCCAAGTCTCTTGATCGGCCACCGCTTCAAGGATTATAGTGGAATCTTTTTTTTGCCCGTGGAATTGCCCATGCCATGCCTTTGGACAATTCTTCCAACTCCAATGCATGCAATATATTGAGCCAAGCATGTTAGGAAAGCCGCGGGCTTTGTTCGTCGCCAATAGCCTTGCGGTGTCTTCAGCATTGGGAGATCTCAAATACTCCTCGCCAAACACTTGCACAATTCCGACTGCGAAGAGCTTGACACACATGATGACTTGACTCTCACCCATAGCCAAGTGATCATCAACTAGATTAGCCAAGATACCGTATGCCAACATACGCAAAGCGGCTGTCACCTTCTGAAAGGTGCTATGCCCGAGCTCTCCGGCGGCATTCCTCCTTTGCTGAAAAAACCGGTCATGGCTCACTAGTTTCTCTGCAATGCGCCTGAACAACTCGGTGCTCATCCTAAACCAGCGATGAATGTACGACTCTGAGTATGTGGGATTCTCCACGAAATAGTGCCTCATCAATTTGTTATGGGCATCGATCCTATCCCTCCAAATTTTCTGCCGACCCATAACCGAACCACCGTGGTTCGGTTTTTTATTGATATGCATAGCTAGGATCCTTGCAAGGTCCTCCTCCTCTTCCATATCAAATTCTTCTTCGGAAGAATCATACGACGAACTCATCTACAATGTTCAATACTATGCTATAAAAACTAGAATCAACATGCACCAAATTCATGACGTTTGAGCAATACATACCTTGCAGGCGTTTTGTCGAACACCTTGCAAGCGTCGAGCGGCAGCGAGCGCTCGGGCGTTGTTCGTCGGACGACGGAC